>NC_073269.2:57530000-57845000 GCF_029289425.2 Pan paniscus | reverse complement strand
CTAGAGCGTCAGTCTCTCTGTTATTTTTTTCTATTTTCTTTTTCCCCCCATCAGTCTTTTAGCCACTTGAAGCCAAAATTCTTAGTTTCTGTCCTAGTTGATAAGAGTAAAAGGGGAAGGAGGAAAAGGGCCCGGTGCCACTGGACAGTCACCTCTCTCTGGGAAGGACCCATTACAAGACAATGAGTCCCTCTCCTCTCTTTTTTTTCTATTTCACATAAAATCTTTAAAGTGACTTGCATTTCTAGGCATCTAATATTTATATACTTTTTATTTCCTATCCTCACACTCTGGATGTTTACCGGACAAGGTCCCAGTGGTATGGAGTAGCACTCTGCTGTTTTCACTTTACACATTGTTACCAAAAAAGAAAAAAAAATGGTATTGAGAGTTAGTCCAAACTGCACCACTTTGTAAGCCCCCCACCGTTTTGCAGACATTGGTCAAAGTGAAACATTCCATGGGGTTTCGGGCCATGAGAAACATCCTGCCCAACCACCTGACCACAAGGCACACGAACATCCTTATCACACTCTGCCGGGCAAAGGCCCAAGGAACATCACTATCACATTCTGCAGGAACAAGTGCCAAACCGCCTCATCATGGGAACATGTTATCAACATTTTCCCAGGCAATGGGCCATGCTCCACTTCCAGACTTCTCCCACCCAGGCCTGTAATTGCCCCAGCCTGTAAGCAGTGGTGGGCACTGGCACCTCTGCAGGTTTATACTGGACATAAATGCCTGCATTTGCTGTTGAGACACTCTGTCTTTGTGTGTCTTTCTTTAATCTCACTTTCTCTTCAAAACTGAACAATGAGCTCCACTTGCACTGGCCTTGTAGGCAGCCGCTTTTCTCTCCAGGGTGACCCGATCGACCTCTGAGGGGCTGGGAGAACGAGAAGTGATAGCACCAAGGAATGCAGCAACTAAGGAGGCGCTGGCCTCAGCAGCACCTGCTCTTGCAAGGTGCCCTGGGGACTCAGGTGCAGTTGCCGTGTCACAGGTTAGAGTTAGGCGACTGGATCCTTTCACCCAGCTCCCCTTCACTGACCCTGAAGCCAGCATTCTGTCATCCTCTTCAACTTCACTTATGGGGGAATCGCTGCTCCCCAGGAGCCTGGTGGCCCATGGCCCTATCATCAGCAAGATGGAGGTAGAGCTGAGGATCAAGCCATGGGCTACCGGGTGGCCAGCTCAGCATCCTGGCCAGCTCTCTCTGGCTGGAGGCCAGTACTTTGCTACTTAGAGCCAATACAGGCCGGACCACTACCGAGGCCCTAGGTCACCAGAGAAGCATGTATGGCTCAAGGGGCAACATGCCCTTTAGTAGTGGCCCCCTGTCAGGGGCCTGATCCCAGAAAGGGTTTCTGATGTCCCACAGGGAAACACCCTCATTACAATAGGATCTGCCCTCCTGCAGCTGCTGGGGAGCCTGGAGCCTCAAAGAGCCGTCCACGGTCACTGGAATTTCTGGAGAATCTCCAAGTTAACTGCTGAGGACAGCAGTACTAAGCTGCACGAAGCAGCAAAATCGAGCACCAGCAAGCAGTAGTGCCGTCTGGGCCAGACCAACTGGGCTGTCTGATGCAGGAAGTGCGTGAGTCATCCACACACACAGACATTGGGATTGTGTCCAAGACAGCCAAAAGCCTGCCTGCTATGCCAGTGGTATTAAATGAAGCTCTTCAAGTTTCTCTATCAACTCAGCTGCTAGTGACCATCCTCAGCAGCCACCAGAGGTCAGGACAAAAGAACATCAAGAGGGGATCCAACTGCCCAGGTCGCTTTCGGGCAGCCTCGCATCGTGGGTTGGATTGTGGGTGCGGCTTCAATGAGGCGACGACAGTGTTTAAAGTTCGAGAGGTTTTAGTATTCACAGACCCCGGGAGGTACATGAGACATCTGGAGGCCACACTCAGAGGAGCAAGAGGACAGGCAGAAAGAGAGCTGACGGGGGTGGCAACTGGCAGTGGGAGTGGGGTGTGGCGCACTTCAAGTTCAGGGGCAAATGTCCGAATGTTTCCCTTTTTTCCTGTCACCCAGCTGGACTGCAGCGGTGTGATCTCGGCTCACTGCAACCTTCGCCTCCTGGGTTCAAGTAATTCTTCTGCCTCAGCCTCCCCAGTAGCTGGGCACCACCACCACGCCCGGCTAATTTTTTGTATTTTGAGTAGAGATGGGGTTTCACCATGTTGGCCAGGCTGTCTCGAACTCCTCGGCCTCCCAAAGTGCTGGGATTACAGGTGTGAGCCACCACGCCCAGCCAAGCTACAGCAATTTTCTATGATCATGAAAATCTGAGAATCTTCCCACCCTGGGCTATTTAGCCTCTTGAAGAATGATAGCAATTATGTAGCACTTGTTTACATCTAATACTCATAATAACACTGTGAGGCAGCCATCATCATCCCTTTTTTACTAGGGAGAATCCATGGCCCAGGGACTCCTGTAGTTTTTTCAGCATCATGCCTAGCCAGTCAGTGGAGACAGCAATATTTGTAAACCAGACCGAACAGAGTCACTACCTTTGCACGCTCAAGTGCTGCCATTGAAAGGCGTTCTTCCAAAATTACCAGGATAGGGTCCTGCCCTCATATAATAAATTTTTTCTCCTATTTCTTTTACTCATTTCCTCCTTTTTTCCTATCATTATCAGTCACTTTCACTGAGGTCTTCCCAGGGACATTGTTTAGTGTAGCTCAGGGTTTCTCAGCCTTGACACCAATGGCATTTAGGGCTGGTTAATTCTTTGTTGTGGTGGACTGTTCTGTACACAGTAGGATGTTTAGCGGCACCCCGGCCTCTATCCAGAGATGCCAGTAGCAACTCCCCATTCAGGAGTGACAACCAAAAGACATTGTCAAAGATCCCCTGGGAGGCAAAATACCTCCCACCCCCTCCCCCTGCCAGTTGGGTGTCACTGTAACAGTGTAAAGAGTACCAGGCTTTGGAGTCAGATCTCTACTCTGATCTTATCTCTGACACCTCGATGGTGTAAATTCTTGATCAGAGACATCTCTTTGAGCCCCCATTTTCCCCTCTGCAGAACTGAAATGGTTTTTTGATAAAGACTGATTTTCAGGGGAGGATTAAATAGAATAGACATGGACTGGAGGCTGAGGTGGGGGAATCGCTTGAACCCAGGAGGCAGAGGTTGCAGTGAGCTGAGATTGCACCACTACACTCCAGCTTGGCAACAGCGCGAGACTCCGTCTCAAAAACAAAACAAAACAAAAGAATAGACATGGAAATCATCTAGGATAGGTCAGTAAATCTGTAACAAATTAGAACTCTTAGCCCTCACCAGGCTGTGTGTTGTGTTGTGGGGTACAATCCCGAACCCTGCACTATGAAGCTCAGGGTCAGGACAAGAACGATGCTTATAGCAATAGTAGCTTCTACTTATGAACATTATCCACACACCAAGAGCTTCTCCCTTAACCCTCACAACTCCTCTCGTAGGCTCTGCGGATGGGATGTGTTAATATGTGTAAGCACTGAACATACCGTGAGACACGGTGAATATTGATTAACGTTAGTTTTAATTTGTATAACCATCGTACAGATGAGAAAGTTAAGACTTAGATTGAGGTGGGATGTGGTGAGGGATAAAAGGCCATTTTTTATACCAAAAAAAAATTGAGAATTGTATTTCTACTAGATCATTCTATCACATAATCACGCCCCCTCTCTTTCAAGAGAAACCTCCTTTGAACCATATTTCTTTCCAGCTTCAACCCTATCTAGCCAAGTGACCTCTCTGTAAGGGGAATTTCCAGCCAAACATCCAAAGAGAATGTCTCTAATTCTTCCTTTTCCTTCCTCGCCTCAGCTGTTCTCCTTAATCCACTCCACATTGACTTCTGTCCTTAGCCCTCCACCTAATGCATTTTCCCAAGGATGCTTATGACCCCCAGGCTGCCAACTCCAGTGAGTCCTTCTCAGTTTTTAAGACCTGATATCCCAATGACACAGGACCCATTGGATCACTTTCTCTGTTTTCAAACACATTTTTCCTATGCCATGAGATATATCCAAGAGATATGTACACACAATACACTCTTGGTCGTCTCTACAGCTCGATTCTCTTCCTCTTTTTAGTCCAATGTATGGTGTTTTCTATTCTAAATTTGACTCTAAATGTTGGGGTATCTCACATTCTATAAATGATATCATCCAGTCTCTGGGATTAAACCATTATGCTGTCTTTTCATCTAAATTATCAGCCGTGGCCTCTCCCTGGCACTCAAGTCTGATAAAACCTCTCCCCATGGGAGTCCCATAGACTCCAAACCTCACATGGTTTTACCAAACTGTTGATGTTCTCTGCCTCCCAAACCTGCCACTCTTCGAATATTCTGTATCTATTTGGAGATTAAATATTCAGTTGTTAAAGCTCCAGATCTAGAACTCACCTTTCATTTCTCTTTTCCTCACCACCCAGCGCCATCCACGTCTTACTCATTCTATCTACAGAACATGCTGAATGCACAGCCAGAGCCATTGCCATCTCCACGACCGGTGTCCATGGCCCTGTCAGGCTTGGATATTTGCACAAGCCTTGCAAATAGCTTTTTCCTGGTCCTGCTGCCCCCTCCCCTAAGATCCATTCTCCAGACAGAAATCAAATGAGCTTTAAAAAGGTCCAATAAGATGGTGATGTTATTCTCAATACCTTCCGATGGCTTCCAGACTTCTAAGTTACCCTTATCTTAGGTTCCCTTATCCTAGGTTCCCTTATCCATGGCCACATGTGCCCTGTGCATCCCTCAGACCTCATCTCTGCACTCTCATCAGACACGCTGGGCTCCACCCACTGGGCTCTAATTCCTTGAACTTGCAGCTCATTGTCATCTCAGGGCTTCTGCTTTCTCTATTCCTTCTGCCTACCGTGCTCTTCGTCTTGAGCTTCCTGCACCTGGCTCATTCTGAATATTCATATTTCAGGTCAAATATTATTTCAGAGAGATCCCACCTGACCCACTCTGCAAAGAAGAATGCCCAGGTACAGCCTATTTCACCAGATACTTTTCTCCTTTATTTGTTTGTTCATTTATCTTCTCTCTTAAATACCCTCCACACTAGTACGTAAGCTCCACAGGACTATCAAGATCCTTCAATGCTACATCTCTACAATGCTACATGTCCAGTAGAAATATAATGTGTTAACTTTAGCTACATATGGGACTCAAAATTTTTTTGTAGCCACTTTTTAAAAAAGTAAAACACCTTTGGGGAAATTATTTTAGTAATAAATTTTATCTAATTACATATATGATAAATAATTGGCCAGTCACATTGACTCACGCCTGTAATCCCAGCACTTTGGGAGGCCGAGGTGGGCAGATCACGAGGTCAGGAGTTGAAGACCAGCCTGGCCAACATATTGAAACCCCGTCTCTACTAAAAATACAAAAAATTAGCCAGGCGTGGTGGCAGGTGCCTGTAATCCCAGCTACTCAGGAGGCTGAGGCAGGAGAATCGCTTGAACCTGGGAGGCAGAGGTTGCAGTGGGCTGAGATTGTGCCACTGCACTCCAGCCTGGGTGACAGCGCAAGACTCCATCCAAAAAAAAAAAAAAAAAATGTTACTGGAACATGTAACCAAATTAAACGTTGTTAATGAAATAGTTAACATTGTTTTCATACTAACGAAGTGGATTCTTCACTGGACTACGCTACTCCAGAGTTAGAAGGGCTCTGTCATATAGCAGGCATTTCAACAATAACTTTTGAATTTTCAGACCCCAACTTACCACCAGCTGAGATCCTTTTCCTGTGCCCAGTTCCTGGATTCCTGTGGAGCAACTCAGGCTCTAAGTACTTGTCAAAAGATGAAGTTATATGTTTAGTTTTAAGATCTTAATTGGCTTTGGTTATAAAGATGGAATCAGACAGCCTGTCATGCTATAAAACAAAATGAGTGTTTTGATAGTTAGAGCCAAGGAAGTTGGTTTTACAGGGATAGGAGGGCTAAAGAAAGCAGAAACAGAGAACAAAAACCTGATTGGTCATTTGGACGTTGCATTTTTTTGTGCAGCAGGAATAGAGAGACAGCAATAAGGAACAACTGATTGATTGAAGTCAAGTTACCACAGATTGCTTTTTTTTTTTGTAAAGATGAAAGCAGACAGAACTTCATGTGCATGCCCACTGAAACTGGCCTGTTTTAGGAATTTGTCCATTTTCTCTCTCTCCTGATTTCTCAAAAGTTCAGATAAATTAGTTTTGGTTTGGTGATGTGGAGTTTTAGTATGACTGACTCCATTTGGTTTGCTTTGTTGAACCTAGTACAATAGGTCAGTCCAAACCACTTACTTCCTGTTTTTATAGAACAGGCTTCAGCAGAGACTTAGTTGAAGGACACGGGGACAATGGAGCTGGAATCAACCCTGACACAAACTCAGGGTTTCTTACCATTACCAGAAGACACCTTGGAGATGTTCTCAGACGATTTATCTTAGAAACTTACGTGTCTGAATGTTCCTTCACGTCCAGCCTTCTGTGGGAGACTGGAGTTCATCCTTCCAAATATCAAAGGCCAAGAAATCTGAGAGTCCAGGCCCTTTCTTTTCAGAGATTCAGGAAAATGAAAGAAACAATTACCAAGGTGAGAAGAATGAGAAGAAAAACAGTAAAAAAACAAAGATGCACGGTGAAACAAAAACTCGATTCTCTACTTTCACAATCCTTCTGACCAAATGTAGTTTTTCTCCACACCAAGAAATTCTCCAATTCTCTGGGGACACCACCTGAGCCACCTGCAATTAAAAATTCAGTTATGATGCTGTCTACCTGGATTCAGCGTCAGATCCGAAAAGCTAAAGGGCTCACTCCCACAAACTGTTCTCAGATCAGATCAGACATCTGTTGCAAGTCTCAGGTGGCTACTTGTACTTCTGACTGACAGGCTATAAACTGGGTGTTCCAATGACACCAATAAATTGCTAGAATGGCACACAGAACTCAGGAAAGCACTTTGTTTACATCTGTTGCTTTATATAAGGAATATACCTCAGGAATAGTCCATTGGAAAGAGGCATGTGGCAGGTATGTGGCAGGGAAGGGGTTGGGTGGTGCGTGAAGCTTCCATGCTCTCTTCAGGCAGCCACTCTCCCAGCACTCCTGAGTGTTCACCAATGTGGAAGCTCATCAAATCTCATTGTTCAAGAGTTTTTATGGAACTCAATCTCCAGTCCCTGCCTCCCCTTCCTGGAGATCAGTAGGTGGGGCTGACAGCTCCAACCCTCTAATCCCTTGGTCTTTCTGGTGACCAGTCCCATCCTAAGGCCATGATCTCCTTAGCATAAACTCAGGTATGATCAAAAGGGGCTGTTTATGAATAACAAATAATACTCCTATCACTCAGGAAATTCCAAGGGTTTTAAGAGTCCTGTGCCAGAAATCTGTGACAAAATCAAATATGCTTTGAGGTATTTCATACCTCAGAGTTACAAAAAGAAGCAGTAACTAGGAGCATGGAGAGAGGTAAAGAAGGTAAATGAGAGACACTTTTCACTTCACACCATTGCCGAGATTAACCCCCTAACCTTCTGCCCCTAGGGAGATGCTCTATGGACTACTGATCTAAGGAGATGGGCTCTTTCTGAGTTTTTAAACACCATCAGAATGTTGCTCTCAAGCCCAAGGAATAGAACCATGAAAAACAGTGGAGAGCCACAAAACAAGAGTCAACTATTTTCTATTTTCTCTCTGATTCACTGGATGTTTTCAGTGATAAGGTAGAGTAAACCAATGAAGCACATAAGCCATGGAGAAATTTATTATTAAAAAAAGTTTTGGAAGGGGATAGATCTGGAATTTGAACAAAAATTGAGTTTAATGTCACCCTTCCACTCCATCATCATATTGGTTTTCTTCTAGGGCCTTCTTGAAAGTGACCACAGAATGGCTGCCACTGTTCTGGACATTGCATCAACAGGCTCTCCCGAGCCAGAATCATGAGACAGGCAGAAAATGTGACTCATTCACATGCCTCTTTCATTTTATTGCAGAGGGAAACCTTGTCCAGAGTCTCTTCAGGACCTCTCCTTGTCTTTCATTGCCAAAGCATGCCATCTCTAGACCAATCAATGGCCAAGAAATAACAAAAATACCAATACATAAAAATAAAGGTCAGGGACAGTGGCTCATGCCTGTAATGCCAGAATTTGGGGAGGCCAAGACAGGAGGATTGCTTGAGCTCAGGAGTTCAAGACCAGCCTGGGCAACATAGTGAGACCCCATCTCTAAAAACAAAAAAAGATTAGCTGGGTATGGTGGTGTGGACCTGTAGTTCCAGCTACTCAGGAGGTGAAGTCGGAGGACTGCTTTGTCAGGGAGGTTGAGGCTGCAGTGAGCCATGATGATGCCACTGCCCTTGAGCCTGGGCAACGAGCAATACCTTACCTCAAAAAAAAAAAAAAAAAAAAAAAAAAAAGACAAGTTGCTCATATTGGCTTAGGCCAATCATGATTGATTTCCTAGGACAGTGGCACATTGCTACCTGCCACCTGATTAAAATGGAATTTACTTATCAGCATAATAAAGGGTGGTGGGTATTGCATGAGGCCTCTGAAGATGTGCTCCCTTGCTGGCTCCTGCAGACATAGAGCTTAAACAGACATGTGCTTTACCCTGGAGATGCCGACTACCCAGGTAAAGAGGTGACAGCGTCACTCTACTGTGACTAAGCATAGTCTTATGCACCCTTTGTGCACAATGGTGTCCTCTGCCATTTCCCTAAGCAGTCACAGTAGAGTGGGGGTATATAGTGATAGACAGATGCCTGGTTCATTATGAGATTTCCCAAAAGGAACAACTAACTGAGACTGACAGGGTCCAGGGTCACTTCCAAGTGCAATGCAGATAACATCCGGGATGAATCTTAAAGACTCAGATAAAGAAGAAAAAAAAATACATTCCAGGCAGAGGAGAGTGAAAGCATGCAGGAAAGGGTCAAAAAATAGCAGGTTACCTGTGGTTATTGGAGCATAGATGGTGAGGCAGACAGCAATAAACACTGAGTGTGTAGCAAGTGGCAGAAGCCATCTGTTGGAGGGTCCTGAATGCTACAAGAAGGACTTGGAATTTCTTCATAATAACATGAATAACCATTTAAGCAGGACAGTGACTTGTCAGGTGTGTGCTTCTGAAAAATATTGTTCTGTAGTCCCGCAAAGGGATGCCTTTGAGAATGTTTCTAATTGGAGACAGAGATATTAGAATGGAGAATGTTGCCAGAAATCAAGGTAAGGTTCTTGAAGAGCTACCCAGGGCAGGAATAGTGTGATCAAGAAGAGGCGTAGCTTAGAGACAGATTGTCCAGGCTGAGTAGACCAGCCTTGGAGACTGGATGGCTGTGGGGAATGGGGAAGAATGAGTGCTCTTTATAAATTCCACATTCCTAAAGTTACTATTGCTGCATCTGCTACAGTCTGAATGTTTGTTTCTCCCCTCCCCAGATTTGTATGGGAAATCCTAATCCCCCAGGTTATGGTATTAAAAGGCGGGACCATAGGGAGGAGATTAGAGCGTGATGGTTGCACCCTCATAAATAGGATTAGTGCCTTTGTAAGAAAGCCTTGAGGGAGCTTGTCTGTCTTCCACCATGTGAGGACATATGGAAAGCGCTGTCTATGAGTAGTGGGCCCTCATCAGACATGGAATCTGTTGGCACCCTAACCTTGGTTTTTCTTTTTTTATTCTTTCCTTTTTTTTTTTTTTTGAGAGAAAGTCTTGCTTTGTCACCCAGGCTGGAGTGCAGCAGTGCAATCTCGTCTCACTGCAACCTCCACCTCCTGAGTTCAAGGGATTCTCGTGCCTCAGCCTCTCAAGCAGCTGGGATTACAGGAGTGTGCCACCATGCCCGGCTAATTTTTTTTTTTTTTCTGGTAAAGATGGGATTTTGCCATGTTGCCCAGGCTGTTCTCAAACTCCTGGCCTCAAGCAATCCCAAACTGCTGAGATTATGGTGGCATGAGCCACTGTGCCCAGCCTTAATGTTGGTTTTTCTATCCTCCAGTACTGTGAGTAATAAATTTATGTGGATCATAACTTACTCTAATAGATTTTGTTATAGCAGCTCAAATGGGCTAAAAGACTAATTTGTACCAAGAAGTAGAGGTATTATAATTAGAAATACCTAAAAATGTGGAAATGGCTTTGGAACTGGGTAATGTGAGAAGCTAGAAGAGTTTGTACGTGAGTGCTAGAAAAAACTCTACATTTCCATGAATGTAACGTTGAGGGTGATTCTGCTACAGGCTCAGAAGAAGATTGCAATAATGATCAGAGTATTGGTAGAAATGTAGAAGTAGGTCATTCTGATGAGATCTCAGATGAAAATGAGAAATATTATTGGAAACTGTAGGAAAGGACAGCCTCATTATAAAGTGGCAAAGAACTTGGCTGAATTGTGTCTGTGTCCTTGTGCTTTGTGGAAGGTAGAACTTCTGAGTGATGGAATAAGATGTTTGGTGGAAGTTACATCTAAGCAAAGCATTGAGGGTGTGGCATGGCTTCTCTTGATTGCTTATAGTAAAATGCAGGAAAAGAGTTACATAAAAAATGGCAATTATAGGCCAGGCACGGTGGCTCACTCCTGTAATCCCAGCACTTTGGGAGACCGAGGCAGGTGGATCATAAGGTCAGGAGATCGAGACCAGCCTGGCCAACATAGTGAAACTCTGTCTCTACTAAAAATACAAAAATGAGCCGGGTGTGGTGGTGAACACCTGTAATCCCAGTTACTCAGAGGCTGAGGCAAGAGAATTGCTTGAACCTGGGAGGCAGAGGTTGCAGTGGGCCGAGATCGCGCCACTGCACACCCCAGCCTGGGCGATAGAGTAAGACTCCATCTCAAAAAAAAAAAAAATGGCAATTATAATCAAAAAGGAAGTAGAACCTAAAGATTTGGAAAATTCTCAGCCTGTAAAAAGTGCAAAAGTATGTTCAGGGGAGAACACCAATGGTGTGGGTAAGTGAACATTTGATACGGAGATTAGCATGGATAGAAGCCAGATAGTATTCATCAAGACAATGGAAGAATGACTCTGAAGGCATCTCACAGATCTTCACATCTTCCCTGCCCATCACAGGCACAGAATGCAAACAATTTCAAGGTTTTGGCAGCACACAATTTCAAGATTGTATTCCCCATATTCCAGTATAGCACTCCTTGGCCTTCCAAGCTTTGGCTCAAGCACGCCAGACTGCGGCTCAGGCCACTTCTCTGGATGGCACAGGCTGTAAGCCAAGGCTACATCTGTGTGGTGTCATCTCCACCAGGGCACAGAGTGCATGAGCTGCGGGGTTGTGGCTGCCTCCCCTTAGATTCTGAAGGAAGGCGCTACCTGGAGTCGCAGGCATGCAACTCAGGGAGAGGGCTGTCTCCAGAGACTCTCTGTCTCTCCACAGAGAGTCCCTCCCCCAATATGATGGCATTAAGAGAATGCCCAGTACGGCAGCGGGGATGGGGCCACCACAGAGTGCCTCCACTAGGGCAATGTCCAGTGGAACCCTGGGGGTAAGGCTGCCCCTGAGACCTCAGAATGGTGTAGCCACCTGTGTGCAATACCACCCTTGGGGAGCTACAGCACCTGACTTCAGCCCCTGAGAGCTGCTGCATCAGCTACACCCAGCAAAGCCATGATGGTGGTTCTGCCCAGAGCTGTGGTGGCCCAACCCCAGCTCCAGTGTGTCCAAAAAGCAGAACATGGAGTCAAAGAACATTATACCGAGGCCTTAAAATGTATTTGCCACATTGTTTTGGACTTCCTCAGGATCTGGTTCCCCTTTCTTCCTTCGTATTTCTCCTTTTTGATATGGGAATGTCAATCCTAGATTGTCCCACCACTATATTTTTGAAAGCACGTAATTGTCTGATTTAACAGGCTTACAGCTGAAGAGGAATTTGCCTCAGGATGAATCATACTTTGAGTCTCACCCATGTCCGATTGAGACGATCCTTAGATGATTTTTGCCCCGTTGGAGTGGAAGTTCATTTTAAGACTCTTATTCTGTTTACTTGCCTCTAGGCATTTTTGTTAATCATGGGCCATTTCGTAGCAAGAAAGAAAACCTACTTATGTTTTGTTTTTTGTTTGTTTGTTTTTTTTTTAGATGGAGTCTTGATCTGTCAACCAGGTTGGAATACAGTGGCATAATCTCAGCTCACCGCAACCTCCACTTCCCAGGTTCAAGTGATTCTCCTGCCTCAGCCTCCTGAGTAGCTGGGATTATAGGCATGCGCCAACATGCTCGGCTTATTTCTGTATTTTTAGCACAGATGGGGTCTCGCCGTGTTGGCCAGGCTGGTCTTGAACTCCTGACCAGCCTGGTGATCCGTCCACCTCGACCTCCCAAAGTGCTGGGATTACAGGTGTGAGCCACCATACCCAACCGCTTATGTTTTAATAACGAGAGTTTATGGGGAACATGCAGAGGCATCCAGGAACCCAGTTTTAGGAAGAATAATTGGACTTCAAAAGACTTGCAAATGTGTTTGGCAATTAGTCTCTGTGGGGTCCTTTGCCTCTTTTTTTCTCTTGACATCTGGGTCCTTCTCCTTTATGCATAATGGTGTCCTCTGCCATTTCCCTTATTTTAATTCCCCCCTCCCAACCATCACACACACACAGTATTTTGGTTTCCTTGTGCCTCTTAGACACATCTATACTTCTTACCCTTCCTTCCTTGGGAATCTTCTAAAATGCTTCTGGTTATTAGGACCCAAAGATAAATTTTTATAAAATAAATCTGAACATATCTCGCCTCAGATCTAAAATTTTCAGCATTTTTTCATTTCATCCCTATCTTCCTGGCATGAGATGCTGTATTGTGAGACCAGGAGCTATGGCAGCTATCTTGGGGCCATGAGGTGGCAATTTCCAGGAAAAAAAAAAAAAACGCCAAAATAGTGATGAAAAAGTGAAAAGATCAAAATAAACTTTTTAAATGATATAATTTGGACAGAAAGTAATTTAGTACTACTCACTTGCAAAATTCTTGGAAAGCAAATAAACCATAAATGTTGTCTTTGGTTTAAGCCATTGTTAGGTGTAATTTTAAATTATAAACTACTTAAAATTGTAAACAGCCTTAATGACACAAAGCCTTGGGAATAATGCTTTTAGGTGGACTACCTTATTTCTGTCTCTGCTTCCCATTTATCTCCATACCACTCTGATACCCTTGGATAGAACCTAATATTTCAGAAAGCCCACCACCTCTTTGCACTAGAAACCTACAAATGAGCTTCCACTGGAGCCAAAAATTATGGGGTTAATCTTGGCAATGTGCCTGGGTGTGGATGCTCTGTCCTGTCAACTTCTCTGCCTCCCTTCAATCTCTCAGTGGTTTTGGTCTCCATCCTTCTCGTCTTCATTCTGCCTTTCATTGCTTCCCTCTAATTCTTCTGTTACTGGAAGGGGGTCCTGATCCAGACCCCAAGGGAGGGTTCTCGATCTCGCACAAGGAAGAATTCAGCGTGACTCCATAGAATAAAGTGAAAACAAGTTTACTAAGAAAGTAAAGGAATAAAGCATGGCTATTCCATAGACAAAGTAGCCCTGAGGGCTGCTAGTTGGCCATTTTTATGGTTATTTCTTGATGATATGCTAAACAAGGGGTGGATTATTCATTCCTCCCCTTTTTAGACCATATAGGGTAACTTCCTGACGTTGCCATGGCATCTGTAACCTGTCATGGCGCTGGTGGGGGTGTAGCAGTGAGGATGACCAGAGGTCACTCTCATGGCCATCTTGATTTTGGTGGCTTTTGGCCGGCTTCTTTACTGCAACCTGTTTTATCAGCAAGGTCTTTATGACCTGTTTTTTTGTGCTGACCTCCTATCTCATCCTGTGACTTAGAATGCCTTCACTGTCTGGGAATGCAGCCCGGTAGGTCTCAGCCTAATTTTACCCAGCTACTATTCAACATGGAGTTGCTCTGGTTCCAGTGCCTCTGACATCATTACAGTACTTGCTCCTCTCTTTACCTTGACTCTTGGAGAGAGAAGGGTCCTGGACACCCAGATTCCTTGGCCCTTTAGGTTGAGAGGGTTGAATCTCTGCATCCCACAAAGACTGAGGTTGAGAAACACAGTCAGGTACTTTAGTTTCTAAATGGGCCCGCAACAATCCACTGCTATTAAAACAAGTAGTATATTGGTGTGTTCTTAGGGCCATTAAAAATCAGAAGGAGCTCTGGTTTCTGTTTCCTGTTCCCCAACTGGTTTCAGTTCTCTTACTCCTCCTCCTGTCCCTTGGGCTAACTTCTCCTATGAAAATTACATGACAGTGACTCTCTCCAGGAGATCAGGACCTAGAACTTCCCAGAGCAAGGACCCAGCTGGTGGAATATAAAATCCAGATGAAGAACATATCTCTGGGGATGGGGAGCTTGTTAAGGGCATTCTTAATAGACCCTTTGGAGTACAATAGACTCTTTGGAGTGAGTAGAAGAATGTGAAGTTGAAGAATAATTTCTTTTCTTTTCTTTTTTACTTTAAGTTCTGGGGTACACGTGCAGAATGTGCAGGTTTGTTTCATAGGTATACATGTGCCATGGTGGTTTGCTGCACCCATCAACCTGTCATCTGCATTAGGTATTTCTCCTAATGCTATCCCTCCCCTAGCCCCCCAGCCCCCGACAGACCCTAGTGTGTGATATTCCCCGTCCCTGTGTCCATGTGTTCTCATTGTTCAACTCCCACTTAGGAGTGAGAACATGTAAGAGATTCTAGGCAGGGCGCGGTGGCTCACACCTGTAGTCCCAGCACTTCAGGAGGCCGAGGCGGGTGGATCACGAGGTCAGGAGATCGAGACCATCCTGGCTAACATGGTGAAACCTGTCTCTACTAAAAATACAAAAAATTAGCTGGGCGTGGTGGTGGGCGCCTGTAGTCCCAGCTACTCGGGAGGCTGAAGCAGGAAAATGGCGTGAACCCGGCAGGGCGGAGCTTGCAGTGAGCCGAGGTTGTGCCACAGCACTCCAGCCTGAGCAACAGGAGCGAAACTCCGTCTCGAAAATAAATAAATAAAAACAAACAAAAACCCCTCAATCTTAGTCTTACCTCCTTTATAAAAACTAATCCAAAATGGATTACAGATTTAAATATTAAATGCAAAACTACTAACTTTTTAGAAGAAAACATAGAAGAAATAGTGAAGACTTAAGGCTAAGCAGGGAGTTCATAGACACGACACCAAAAGCACAATCCATAGAAGAAAAAAGTATAAATTGGACTTAATTAAAATGGAAAATATTTACTCTTTTGAAAGTTGCTATTCGGCTTCAGAGTCAATATAAAAATTTAAAAAACATAGCAAATCATGACATTCCCCTGCTCTTCATTCTCCAGTGGTTTCCAAATTTCTAACTCATGCTTACCAAGCTCTACCAGAACTGGCACAGACATCATTTGGTGGAAATCTACTCTCCTTTCACAGAATAACAGGTGAATGCAGAGGCTGTTTCAATAGATGAAGAGACAGAGAGTGAGAGATGCAAAGGCACTCAGATCAGTGATTGTAAAGATTGAGGGAAAAGGGTTATTTTGTGATTGACGGAAGGCAGCAATGAAGGTTATCAAGAGAATAAGTACAGTTTCATGGACTAGAATGGAGAGTGACTGAGAGGCTACTTTATCTTAGAGGCTCAGAAAACAATATCTTGGGGAGGTGACATGTGAGCTGAAATCAGAATTACATGAACTGCTAATGTGAAGTGTAACCACACAATGGGTTCACCTTGCCGGCTGCCTAGACAGAGTCAATTTATCAAGGCAGGGAAATTGCAACAGAGAAAGAGTAAGTCACGCAGAGCCAGCTATGCAGGAGACTGGAGTTTCATTATTACTCAAATCAGCCTCCCCAACCATTCAGAGAGCAGAGTTTTTAAGAAGAACTTGGTGGGTGGGGGGAAGCCGGGGAGCCAAGAGTGTTGATTGGTTGGGTCAGAGATGAAATCACAGGGAATTGAAACTGTCTTCTTGCAGTGAGTCAGTTCCTGGGTGGAGGCCACAAGATCAGATGAGCCAGTTTATCCATCTGGGTGGTGCCAGCTGATCCATCAAGTGCAGGGTCTGCAAAATATCTCAAACACTGATCTTAGGAGCAGTTTAGGGAGGGTCAGAATCTTGTAGCCTCCAGCCGCATGACTCCTAAACCATAATTTCTAATCTTGTGGCTAATGTTAGTTCTACAAGGCAATCTAGTCCCCAGGGAAGAAGGAGGTCTGCTTTGGGAAAGGGCTGTTATCATCTTTGTTTTAAACTACAAACTAAGTTTTTCCCAAAGTCAGTTCAGCCTACACCCAGAAATGAACAAGGACAGCTCGGAGGTTAGAAGCAAGATGGAGTTGGTTAAATTAGAGCTCTTTCCCTATCTCAGTCATAGTTTTGCAAAGGTGGTTTCAGAAGTTCAAGGGAAGAAATATTCCAGGCAGAGGAGTGGTTAGTACAAAGACTGTGAGACAAGAGTAAGCTTGGTGTGTTTGAGAAATAAAAATACTACTAGTGTAGTTACATCATAATAAGTGAGAAGAAACATGACATGAGAGAATACGCAAGAACCAGATAATATGAGGCTTTCCTAGAGAAAGGCTTTAAATGTTTGTTTTATTAGTGCAATAGAAAGCTATTATAGGGTGTTAATCAGGGGAGGAGCATGATGATGCTTACACTATGAAAAAGGTTTGTGAAGATGGATTGCTACAAAGCAAGAGTGGAAGCAGAAAGAAGAATTAGGAGACTATTACAGTCATCCAGATGGAGGTGGATTGGAGTCACGTGATAGCAGTGCATAGAAAAGAAACACACAGATTTGATCGATGTTTCTGACATAGAGTCAATGTGATTTGGTGATGGATGACAGTAAAAGAATCAGGAATAACTCATATTTGGTACTTAAGATATTAGATAGAGGGTGGTGACTTTTTCTAAAATTGGAAATGATGTGGAAAACATGGCAATCAGTTTCTTGGGAAGAATCAGATTGATAGTTCTGTTTCGGTCATGCCACATAAAATACTTCAGTTAGATTTTCAAGTGGAAATGCAGAGGAGAGAGGTAGATACCAGTCAGGACTTCTTCTGAGAAGAGGTTGTGGATTATGATGGAGATTTGGGAGGGGTCATCAATGGACAGGTGGGATTTCAAGTTATAGGGACAAATTACCTAGGATGACTACATTGACACAAATAGGTGAGGGAGTCTAGAATTGAGCCCTTGGGTACACCAATATTTAAAAGTCAGAAAAGGGTTAATCAAGGAAATTGAGAAAGAGAAGTCACTGAGGTGGGAGGGAAAACCAAACACGAGTGATGTCACCAGGAACATTATATATTTAAAGATGAAAGGACTGGTCAACTGAGTCATATATGCTTAGGGGCATAAGATTCCATTGTTACCTGAGAGATGGTAGATTTCCCCCCATTGGATTCTTAGCCAAGCACCAAATGTCTGAACCTGCAGTGCGGTAACATGGCAACAGATGTCACTGTTGTCCATAATAAGAGTAGTCCCGGTGCAGTAATCAGGAAAGGAACCCATATAGAATGGGTTGTTGTGAAAATGTGAAATGAGGAAGTAGAGAACTGAAGTCGAAGTGGCCCTTGTATTTGCTGTCAAGGAGAACAGAGATTGGTTGTAACGTCCAGAAGGAGGTTTGTGCTACAAAGAGTTTTCTTTTTTTCAGTTAGATTAGAGAACATATTATATATATATACACACATATACATACACATATATAATATATATACACATATATACATATATACACATATATACATATATATACATATATACATATATACACTATATATACATATATACACTATATACATATATACACATATATACATATATACACTATATATACATATATACACATATATACATATATACACATATATACATATATACACACATATATATACATATATATATGCTGATGGCAATAACAAAATAAAATTTAATGATACAGTAGAGAGAGAGAGAGAGAAAAAGAGAGACCACCTCCATCTCTTCCTCTCAATACCTACTCATTTATATTAGTTAATGTTTTATCATTCCTCTGTTTTTTCTCAGAATAGTGATTTTTAATAGAAAGTACAGAAGCGATAAAAGTAATGACAGTTTTTAAATAGAGCAAAATATAAAGCCTTATTTCAATGAGAAATTAAGTAGATATTATTGGCGTTTCAAAACACAGTTCATAATTACAGAGTTTCCATAGATAAATAAAAATAATTAGTGTAAGTACCTGGGATGTCAGATGATAAAGAATCAAATGAGGAATTTTAAAGCAATAATAATTATGTTCAGTTTTTTACAGAGCAGTAGACCTTTTTTCCCCCCTCTCTGGGGGGAAAGCACTGAAAACATATATCAGTCAGGGTTCTACCAGCTAAATAGAACTTATATATATATATGAGATTTATTGGTTTATGAGACTTTGGAAGCTGGCTCAGTAAGTCTGAAATCCATAGGGCAGACCATCAGGAAGGGAGGGCTGGAAACTCCCAGGCTGTAGTTGATGCTTCAGTCCACAGAGAGTTTCTTCTTCTTCATGGAAACCTTGGTTCTGCTCTTAAAACCTCTCAATTTTTTGTTTCAGGCTCATTCAGATTATAAAGGTTAGTCTGCTTAAAGTCAGTTGGTAGTAAATGTTCATCATATCTGAAAAGAAATTCACTGCAACATCTATAATAATTTTTGATGAGGAGGACACTATAGCCTAGTCGCATTGACACACAAAGCTAACCCTCACAGTCCATTCTTGTCATCCAGTCACCCATACACGTTTCCTTAAATCATGTTTATTTTCCAAAGAAAGGTAAGAACAAAGTCCTCCTTCCTCCTAACATGATACACCTATCTTCCTTATAGCCAAAAATGCACTGACTCTTTCTCCAGAAGAGGATGCAGAGTCCTTGGGTGATGTTTCTTCTTCTCCTCCTTCTCCTTCTCCTGTCTTCCTCTTCCCCTTCCCCTCCTCCTCCTCCTATCCTTCTCCCCCTCCTCCTCTTCCTCTTCTTCTTCTTTTTCTTTGCCCAGGCTGCAGTGCAGTGGTGCAATGTCACCTCACTGCAACCTCCGCATCCTGAGTTCAAGGGATTCTCCTGCCTCAGCATCCCAAGTAGCTGGGATTATAGGTGCACAGCACCACACCAGGCTACTTTTTATGTTTTTAGTGGAGACGGGGTTTTATCACATTGGCCAGGCTGGTCTCAAACTACTGACCTCAAGTGACCTACCCGCCTTGGCCTCCCAAAGTGCTGGGATTACAGGCGTGAGCCACCACACCCAGCCTTCTCTCTTCTTTTTGATCTCTTCTAATATAAACACCATGATTTAAAATTACCTATTATTAATACATTTTATGTTAGGTGATAATGAGACAAAAGAGGAAAGAAAACAAAAATTTTTGAAACACACAAATTTATTCATGACAAAATAATAAATATTCATTAAAATGATAGTCTTCACTTCTGTAACTGATTCTGTGATCATGGTGGTATTTATAACTACCATCTTTCACTCCTCATTCCATATTCCATTTTCCCTCAACTAGTACCTCAGTTGGTCATCATCTGTGCCTATTGGGGAAACCGAAACCTTCATTCCTGAAAGATCTGGGGCATTAGCAGTCCTGCTTGATAGAGTTGTGGTTTTACATGGACTTTAATGACAAAACAAGGTGGTACTCAGAGCTGCCTAATGGGTCTCTCATATTCCAGACATGTTCTTCATTATCTCTATTTAATATAGTAGCATACCAATTTCCTTCTTAGTAGCCAGGATCAGTCACCCCATCCATACAGTAACTCCCTTCTTTGCCTGCTGATTCAGAGCAAGAGGAGCCCAAAGTAGTGATGGGCAGTGGTACCTTCCAGTTCAGTAGAAACATTGTTGTGTCGCTGGGTGGATACATTTCTTCCTTTGGAACCAAGACCTCTGAGCCAACACGGCATAAGGTCATGAGGATGGGAAGCAGAAATTTTTCTAGTGGATCACTAAGGGTAATAATGAGTGGTACAATTCCCATTTCTACCCCTTCATTCCTGGATCCTTGGATTCTAGTTATGGGAGAGAGAGCACCATATACTGAGTGCTGATTTAGAGTATATATAGCTTCCTAAAGGATATTGCTCCAGCCCTGCAAGGTATTGCCTGCTAGCTGGTACTTGGGTAAGTCTTCAAAAGGTCATCCTACCATTCCTTCAAGCCCGCTACTCAAAATGGACAATATGGTAGGACCAGTGAATTCCAGAGTGTGGACCCATTGCCACAGTTTATTTGCTGTGAATTTAATCCCGCAATCAAACCAATGCTGTATGGAATGCCATGATGATGGACAAGGCATTCTGTAAGTCCACAGATGATAGTTTTGGCAGAAGCATTATGTACAGAGAAAGCACATTCATGTTCAGAATTAACATCTATCCCGATAAAAACAAGGCTCTGCTTCTCCCACAAGGGAAGTGGTCCAATGTGTTCACCCTGCCACTGGGGAGCTGGGTGATTACCCAGGGAATGGTGCCATATCAGGGACTCAGTGTCCATCTCTGCTGTGGGCAGATTGGGCACTCAGCAGTGAGTGTAGCCAGATTGGGCTTGGCAAGCAAAAGTCCATGTTGCTGATCCCAGGAACAGCTTCCATTCCTGCCACTGAAACTGTAGAAGCAGGAAACATGTTAGAATGATCAAGGATAGAAACTAGATTTCTCTGAATGTATCTACTTCCTCTTATGGTTTTTTGACTGTAACAATAATGGGATAGGAGGTGCCAACTGGGAAGAAATTGTACTTGATGTACAACAGCATAACCTATATAAACTTTAAAAATCTTTCCCTTCCCTAAAACTGGGCTTGAAATTACATTCCTATTCCCATAGTCTAGATACCCATTGTGACTGGTAAAATGTTTACCGTGATTTGACTATCTAGAATGATCTCTAGAGACAGTGGTAGACTATATTTTCCACTGATATCTATGTTACATATTTATCTCATCCCACATGTTGTCTGTACAGGTAATTCACACTCCTCCCACTCCTTCCACAGAGGGGTGAGGATTTTTTCCCCCTCTTCTTCAATCTGGACCAGGGCTTGTGACTGCCCTGACCAATAGAGTATGGCAGAAGTAATGCTATATCCCTTCCAAGTGTAGTTCATAAAAAGAATGAAACTTCCATTTAACGCTTTCCCCCTCAGATCACTCATCCTGGGAGATACCATCAGCCACGTTATGAGACTACTCCAGCAGTTCTGTGGTGAGGAAGCAACTTTCCAGCAACAACTCATTATCTATGGGATTATGTCACCTGGAAGTGAATTTTCTAGCCTCAGTCAAGCCTTCAGATAATTACAGCCTCAGCTCACATCTGACTACAAACTCATGAGAGATTTCAATCCAGAAACACTCAAGCCAGAAACTTCCAAATTCCTGACCCAGAGAAATTGTAACAGATAGTAAATTAGATTACTATTGTTTTAAGCCATGTTTTGAGGGTGATTTGCCTGCAGCAATAGATAACTAACACAGGGACAACCTGGTATAATATTAGCTCAAGTGTGACTTAGAATAGGTGAAACATTATGAGTTGCCAGGAGTTTTATCAACCAGCAAGCCTCCCAACTCTGTGTGGGTCTCACAAAATCTCCATCATTAGTAGTTAATTCTTTGACTCTATCTTCCAAACTTTATGCCTAGATTGCCATTTCAACTGGAAGAGAACACACTGGGCAAGAGGAACCACTGAGCACCTACTTCCCTACAAATTGGGACAGGAAGTTAATGTTAGCACCTGAGGGAGTGAGAGTAAGGGACATAGTTTTTGGAGGCGATATTGGCTCTTTTTGTATCAGAGGTTGTCTTTCCTCTTTCACTGTGTTTCTCAGTAACTGTTATGCGCTTTGTGTGTGCATACAAAAATCAGATCCAGATTTAGTTGGTTTGCTATTTGTGGTAAGAATTGAGGTGTAAAGGGCATGGGGAACTTTTTTCTGATGAATTATTAATTCTGTTCACTGTTGCTGAGAACCTCTTCTTTCAGAAGAACAAAGTATTGACAGCTTAGCTTGTCCACACCTGTGATTTCACGATCACAGCCTCACTCTCCAAATTTGCTTTCCTAACTAGGACTGCTCCCCATGTTTCCCTCCCAATGGCTGTGTTACCACCGCATATAAAAAAGACCATTTGTTCTATGGTGTGGACCATAAAGATATATCCGTGTTTCCAAGAGGTAATATTAGTTCTAATTCTCATGGTCTAATATTAGTTCTTATTATATCCTCTAGTTAAGAGAGTATTTATTCAACTGCTAGAAAGCAGGGGAATCATTGCTGGGCGCAGTGGCTCACACCTATAATCCCAGCACTTTGGGAGGCTGAGGCAGGCAGAGCACTTGAGCCCAGGAGTTTGAGACCAGCCTGGGCAACCTGGCGAAACCCTGTCTCTACAAAAAAAAAAAAAAAAAAAAAAAAAAAAAGTAGAAATAAGCCCCGTGTGGTGGCATGTTCCTGTGGTCCCAGCTACTCGGGAGACAGAGGTGGGAGGATCGCTTGAGCTGGTGAGGTTGAGGCTGCAGTGAGCTATGATTGCACCACTGCACTCCAGCCTTGACCATAGAGCAAGACCCTGACTCAAAAACAAAACAAAACAAAAAAAGAAAACAGGGGAATCTGATTGCACATTACAATTTACCAGGGAATACCTAAAGGGAACAAAGTTAATCTGTGATTAAACACAGATTATTGTGCTCTGCTCCAAACTTTATAAATCAAGATGCTTTGATGTTGCAGTGACCTAACCCATATTAAAACAAACAAACAAACAAACGAACAAACAAACACCTCCCCAGTTGACTCTGATGAAACAGCATCAGTGTAGGTCAACATTTGGGACACAGTTAACTAGATGGTGTTTGGAGCCGCAGGAGGCATGAGATGGAAAGATAGAATGGAATCACAGTTGAACAGTCGCCAGCATCCTAAGCATTTACATGGATTTTCTTTCGTCTAATGGCACTGGTAACTCATAGAATGGGATGAGATACAGGAGAGATCTCTAGCCTCCACCGTCTCTGGAATGTACATTTTGGAATGAAGGGGACTTTCTGCATTGAAAGAACAAAGTTACTTGTACAGATGTGCTTAGAAATGTATTCTGGGCGAGCTAGCCCACAAATAATCAAGCTTTCCAAGGGTTATCTCCCAATGCGGTCACAGAACTGAGTGAAGCAAGACTTGCATTTCCTTGTGTTTTCTTTTAGCTGCCACAAGAGGGAGCTCGATGTCTAATGAGTTCGTTTTCACGAGCCCAGGAGACCCGAGCCAGTCATGCCGGGTATGGCTTCCTCCTGCTGCCTTTGACCCTGAGTCCTCCCTGTCCTAGCAAGTATGAATTTAGAGAATTGCAGCAGCTATATGAAAGGTGTCCTGCTTCAAGCAGCCTAATTTCAGGAGCTATGAAGCTTTACTGGTATAAAGAAAAGGGGACCCGAATTCGATTGACTTATTTTTCATGTTTTCCTCTTTTTTTTGAGACAAGGTCTGGCTGTGTCACCCAGGCTGGAGTGCAGTGCCACAATCATAGCTCACTGCAGCCTTCGCCTCCCGGGCTCAAGCTATCCTTCCACCTCAGCCCCAGTCCTTCAGCTGGATCTACAGGCACGCACCACCACGCCCAGGTAATTTTTGTATTTTCAGTAGAGACGAGGTCTCACTATGTTTCCCAGGCTGGTCTCGAACTCCTGGGCCCAAGCAATTCGCCCACCTCGGCCTCCCAAAGTGGTGGGGTTACAGGCATGAGCCGCTACATCCAGCTGACTTATTTCTCTTAGCTTTTAAAATGTGGACTATAACAACCACCCCCCACATAAACACACACAATGAGAAAAAGATAAACGTGAAGATTAATATATTTGTGTAAAACAAAATGCTCATGTACTCCCACTCATGTCAAGAAATAGATCACTATTTGTTTTTCAGAAAAGTTGTCTTCCTAAGATGTGGCAATGGGCTTTATAGCTCTGATAGTAGATAAGAGCAGAGAAATCAACTAAATTACAAACGATCTTTTTTAGTATTACTTTTTTTAATTTTTAATTTTTGTGGGTACATAGTACGTAGTAGTTGTATATATTTATGGGGTACATGAGATACTTTGATATCAGGCATGCAATGTGTAATAATCACATCATGGAAAATAGAGTATCCATTCCCTCAAATATTCATCTTTTGGATTATAAAAAATCCAGTTATACTCTTTTAGTTTTTAAAAAATATATAATTAACTTATTATTGACTATATTAACTCTAGTGTGCCTTTGAATACTAGGTCTCATTCATTCTTTCTGTTCTTTTTATACGCATTAACCATCCCCACTTCTCCCCCGACCCCTGCCACCCTTCCCAATTTCTGGTAACCATCCTTCTATTCTCTATCTCCATGAGTTCAATTGTTTTGATTTTTAGCTCCCACAAATAAGTGAGAACATGCAAAGTTTGTCTTTCTGTGCCTGATCCATTTCCCTTAACATAATGACCTCCAATTCCATCCATGTTGTTGCAAATGACAGAGCCTCATTATTTTTCATGGCAGAATAGTACTCCATTACGTATATGAACAATTTTTTTTTGTTCATTCATCTGTTGATAGACACTTAGGTTACAAACTATTGTAATTTTTTTCTATAGACAAACACACAGTCATGCAAAGGAATGTGTGTGTGCACAGGTATTCGTTGTAGCTTTTTTTTTGTAATGAGCAAAAGATCAAAGCAATTTGGTCAGATTAAATTTTGTTACATTCATCCAATAAAATACAATGCAAAAATTAAAAAGAATGAGGAACTTTGAGAATACAGACACAGAAGGAGGACTTTCTAACTCATGATAAATCCATGATCACCCTAATAACCAAATCCATTTAAAGACATTACAAGAAAACAAAACTACAGACCAATAACTCTCATGAACATAGATGCAAAAATTCTCAAAAACATATTAGGAAATCAAACCCAAAAATGTCTAAACTATTATAATGTAATATATAAAACAAAGTATAAAAATTATTCATGCCAGGTATGCAAGTCTAATTCAAATTTCAAAAATTAATTAATGTAATCAATTACATCAACAGACTAATGAAAAAACCACATAGTTATATCAGTAGAAGCAGAAAAAGTATTTGACAAAATTCAACACTCATTCATAATTTTTAAAAATGCTCAGTAACCTGGGAATAAAGAGGAACTTCCTCAATTTGATAAACAATGCCTACAAAAAATCCTACAGCTAACATCATACTTAACAGTGGGAAACTTGACGCTTTCCCAGTAAGGCCAGAACAAGGCAAGGACGTCTTCTCTCATATTGGTTTTCAGCATTGCTGAAGTCTTAGCTAATTCAATTAAAAACAAACTAAAAAGGTATGCATATTGGAAAGGAAGAAAAAAAAACTATTTTGTTCACAACTGACATGATCATCTATGCAGAAAATCCAAAAGATTGGATAACAAACATTCCTGGAAGTAATAAGTGATTATAGCAGGGTTGCAGAGTACAAAAAAATCAATCACTTTCCTAGATACCAACAGTGAGCAAATGGAATTTGAAATTAAAAACACAATACTATTTACATTATGTCCCTCAGAAATGAAACACTGAGTAAAAATCTAACAAAATATGTACAAGATCTATATGAGAAAAACTACAACACTCTGATGAAAGAAATTATAGAAGAACTGAAGAAATTGAGAGATAGTCCATGTACAGGGCTAGGAAGATTCAAGATTGTCAAGATGTCAGTTTTCCTCAATTTCATCTTTGGATTCAGTACAATCCCAATCAAAATTCCAGCAATTTATTCTATGGATATAACAAACTGATTCTAAAGTTTACATGGAGAGAGAAAAGACCCAGTATAGCCAACATAATATTGAACAAGAAGAGCAAAGTTGGAGGACTGACACCATCTGATTTCAAGACATACTGTAAAGCTACAGTAACCAAGACAGTGTACTACAGGCAAAAGAACAGACAAATAGATCAATGAAACTGAATAAGAGAGCCCAGAAATAGACTCACATTAATATTGTCAAGTGATCTTTATCAAAGGAGCAAAGGCAATTCAATGGAGAAAAGATAGTCTTTTCAACAAATGGTTCTGGAATGACTAGACATCCATGTGCAAAAAAGTAAATTTAGAAACAGACCTTACGTGCTTTGCTAAAATTAACTTAAAATGGATCACAGACCTAAATGTAAAAGACAAAACTATAAAACACCTAGAAGATAACATAGGAGAAAATCTAGATGACGTTTGGTTTGACAATGACTTTGTAATTACAAAACAAAAGGCATAATCTGTGAAAGAAAGAATCAAGAAGGCAATTCTTATTAAAATTGAAAATTTCTGACTGGGCATGGTGGCTCACACCTGTAATCCTAGCACTTGGGAGGCTGAGGTGGGAGGATCACTTGAGCCCAGGAATTTGAGACCAGCCTAGGCAACAAAGTGAGACCCTCATTTCTACAGAAAATAAATGATTAGCTGGGCATAGTGGTGCATACCTGCAGTCCTAGCTACTTGGGAGGATGAAGTGGGGGGATCACTTGAGTCCATGAGGTTGAGGCTGCTGTGAGCTGTGATGGTGCCACTGCACTCCAGTGTGGGTGACAGAGTGAGACTCAGTCTCAAAAAAAAAATCTAAAAAAAAAAATCTGCTCTTTGGGAGAGTGTTGCAGGAGACATATCAGATAAAGGACTGTTATCCAAAATATGCAAAGAACTCCTAAAACTCAACAATAAGGACACAGAAAGCCCATTTTAAAAATGGGCCAAGCCCTTAACGGGCACCTCAAGAAGGAAGATATACAGATGCCAGGTTAACATATGAGAGGGTGATACACATCATATATCATCAGGGAAATGCAAGTTAAAACAATGAGATACCACCCTACACCTATTAGAAATGGCCAAAATCCAGAACACTGACACAACCAAATGCTGGCAAAGGCATGGAACATCCTCATTCATTATTGGTGGGAATGCAAAATGATACAGCCACCTTGGAAGAGAGTTTGGCAGTTTCCCATGCAACTAAACATATGCTTACCATACAATCCAGCAATCATGTTCTTTGGTATTTATCCAAACAAGTTATAAACTTCTGTCCACACAAAAACCTGCACATGGATGTTTATAGCAGCTTTATTTATAATTGCCCAATTGGGAAGCAACCAAGATGTTTTTCAGTAGGTGAATGGATAAATAAATGATGGTATATCCAGACAGTGGACATTATTCAATGCTAAAAAGTAATGAGCTATCAGTCTATGAAGACACGGAGGAAACTTTAAATGCATCCTACTAAATGACAGATGCCAATCGTAAAAGGCTACATACTTAATGATTTCTACTATATGACATCCTGGAACAGGAAAAAACTATAAAGACAATGAAAATATCAGTGGTTTCCAGGGGATAGGGAGGAGGTAGGGGTGAATAGGCAGGGCATAGAGAATTTTTAGGGCAATGAAACGAGTCTGTATGATACTGTAATGGTGAATACAAGTCATTATACTTTTGTCCAAACCCACTGTATTAGTCTGTTATCTTTTTTCTTTTTTTTTGAGATGGAGTCTCCCACTGTCGCCCAGGCTGGAGTGCAGTGACGCGATCTCGGCTCACTGCAAGCTCCGCCTCCTGGGTTCACGCCATTTTCCTGCCTCAGCCTCCCGAGTAGCTGGGACTACAGGCGTCTGCCACCACGCCTGGCTAATTTTTTGTATTTTTAGTAGAGACGGGGTTTCACCGTGTTAGCCAGGGTGGTCTCGATCTCCTGACTTTGTGATCCGCCCATCTCGGCCCCCCAAAGTGCTGGGATTACAGACATGAGCCACCGTGCCTGGACAGTCTGTTTTCATACTGCTGTAAAGAACTGCCTGAGACTGGGTAATTTATAAAGGAAAGAGGTTTAATTGACTCAGAGTTCAGCATGGCTGGGGAAGCCACGGGAAACTTTTACAATCATGGCAGAAGGGGAAGGGGAAACAAGCCACCTTCTTCACAAGACAGCAGGAAGGAGAAGTGCCCAGTGAAGGGGGAAGAGCCCAGTGAAGGGGGAAGAGCCCCTTATGAAACCATCAAGATCTCATGAGAACTCACTCACTACCACAAGACCATCATGGAACTGCCCCTGTGATTCAATTACCGCCACCTTGTGTCTCCCTTGACATGTGGGGATTATGGGGATTACAATTCAAGGTGAGATCTGGGTGGGGACACAAAGCCTAACCATATCACCCGCTGAAAGTAAAACACCAAGAATGAACCCTAATGTAAACTGTGGGCTTTGGATTAATGATGTATCTGCGTAGGTCTATCAACTGTAAGAAATATATTACTGTGGTCGGGGATGTTGATAACGAGAGGGGTTGTGCATGTGTAGGGGCAGTGGATTTATGGGAAATCTCTGTATTTTCTTCCCAGTTTGCTGTGAATCTCAAATTGCCCTAAAAAATAAACTCTAGGCCACGTACAGTGGCTCATGCCTATAATCCCAGCACTTTAGGAGGGCAAGGCAGGAGCATTGCATGAGCTCAGGAGTTCAAGACCAGCCTGGGCAACTTGGTGAAACCCTGTCCTTACAAAAAATACAAAAATTAGCTGGGCATGATGGCACAAGCCTGCAGTCTCAGCTACTCAAGAGGCTGAGGTGGGAGAACCACCAAAGCCTGGGAAGTCAAGGCTGCAATGAGCCGTGATTAGTGCCACTGCACTCCAGCCTGGGTGACAGAGTGAAACCCTGTCTCAATCAATCAATCAATCAATCAATAAACACTATGTTAATAAAATAATGAGGCAGCCTCTTATGTACTAATGTGATACTATTTTTGTATCTTACGGCCTAGAATTTACCCACACCTAGCTGGAAGGATGAAAGGATGACTGAGAAAAGGATTATTTTAGCTGAATGAATGAATTGCTGCCCAC
This sequence comes from Pan paniscus, assembly GCF_029289425.2. Lineage (NCBI taxonomy): Eukaryota > Metazoa > Chordata > Mammalia > Primates > Hominidae > Pan > Pan paniscus. The sequence goes on along the minus strand of NC_073269.2, from coordinate 57,815,986 downwards.
ATTTGTTAATAAAGTAGGGGGAAGAATACTGGGTAGGCAGCTGGCAGTCTCCAGGGGAGCTTACGCCTTTGGGTACTCAACAGTCTCTACACTCTTCTCCCCAAACAGAAAAAGTGGTCCTGTTCTTCCCATGGACACTATCCCCAGAGTTTTATTTTGGACTTCCAGATTCGAGCAAGTCTAGAAATGTTTATTGGTGGTGAATGTCCCATAAACACCAAGAATCCTCAGCTTCTGAAGACCCCAGTACACAAGGGTGCAATTGGAACTGAGAATCCACAATGGCAACTTCCAATGAAGAAAAGAAAAATGGGGAGGATGCAGCAGGCACTGTTCCAGTGCAATTAACCAAGGCCAGTGGGAAGGAAAGTAAGACTCCTCTGTCCTGGCAGTGGAGGAAGGCTGTTAACTAGCCAATCTAGAAGCCCTGGTTCTCCTGTTTCAAGGTCATATGCTGTTCTTGGCTCCAGGTTTCTCCTTCTTGGGTTTTCTCTTTGTTCCTTATTTTCTATGGCCACAACTTAGTCGGGCATTAAAGGGTATACTTTTCTTAGGAACTGGAAAGCATTTATAGGAGTCAAGAATGCAAATGAACTAAGTAAACTTCTCTGTTTTGGAAATGTTGGAAATGTAAATAACTTTAGGGGAAACAGGAGGGAAAGGGAGAAGCGGTGGAGTGAGTGAGGACGCTGATAACACGACTGCCTCATATTCGTGTAGAGTTCTGTCTTTTGCCAGTGCATCTGGAAAGTATGTTCCGCACCGAAGGACCATTTCTGAGTGGTCATTTCCTGTAAGCAAAGTAAAGGGCTGAGTACCTTTGTGGGTTGATTTATTTCAAAACAAAGGCGTGAGGCAACAGTTAGCCGTGGTACTTTCCTTAAAGCAGAAGCTCAAAACCAGAAATTGATGAAAAAGTAAGCCACATGAGTATTTCTAAATATTGTGTGCTTGAGGATGGGTGTTTACTGGACATGGTCTGGTTCATGTAATGAGGGTTGGAGATAATTTTGATTTGACATTAAAACTTCTCACTTGACACCTAGGTGATACTATTGTTTATTGATTCATTTATTCAATGAGTATTTAATGAATGTCTATTACATATCAGACAGTATTTTACACATAGAGGATGGGGTTCAATCAGCAAACCATACAGACCAAAATCCCTGACTTCAGAGAGCTTACATTTTCGTTGTTTAAAAGAAACTGTATCTCCAAAGGCTGTGCTCTAGGATAATAACAACAAGAAGAACAAAAATCAGAAATTAATAAATAAATAAAAGAAAGCATTTCAAGTTTCATACTTTTTTTTTTTCAGACAAAGTCTCACTCTTGTCCCCTAGGCTGGAGTGCAATGGCAGAGTCTTGGCTCACTGCAACCTCCACCTCCCGGGTTCAAGCAATTCTCCTGCCTCAGCCTCCTAAGTAGCTGGGATTACAGGTGTGCACCACCATGCCCAGCTAATTTTTGTATTTTAAGTAGAGATGGGGTTTTACCATGTTGGCCAGGCTGGTCTCGAACTCCTGACCTCAGGTGATCCACCCTTCTTGGCCTCCCAAAGTGCTTGGATTACAGGCATGAGCCACTGCATCCAGCCAAGTTTCATACTGTTTTATAACTTTTAAACAGTTATTATACTATTTTATGCTGATGAGTTTGACAGTTTGAATGAAATGGCCAAACTCCTTGAAATTCAGTTTACCAAAACTGACAGATAGGAAAAAACAAAAAAACAAAAACAGAAGAGTCTAATCACTGTTAAAGAAAACAAACTTGTTATTAAAAATCTTCCCAGAAAGAAAACACAAGACCAAGTTGGCTTCACTGGTGAATTTTTCTGAATATTTAATAAAGATATAACACCAGAAAACAGAATCAGAGGAATTACTTCTCAATTCCTTTTCTGAGACCATTACAAGTTTCTCTTTGTTCCTTATTTTCTATGAAAACTTAGCAAGGATAGTAGAAAAAGTGAAATAACAGTATATAAACATAAACACAGAAATTCTAACCAACTCTTGTGAGATATAAATATTTAAAGTACATCAGGACTAAGTGTGGTTTATTCCAGGAATTCAAGAGTAGTTTAACATTCAGAACTTAATGAACATTATTTATAATGATTTACATAAAAGAAGAAGAATAATACGACCATCTTAATACATGTAGAAAATGCATTTGATAAAATGCAAAGTCCACTCATGATGTAAGAAAAAGAAACAGAAAACTCTTAGCAAACTAAAAATAGAAGAAAACTTCCATAATCTGATTTGTTTTAATAGCTATAAAACACCTACAGCAAACATTTTACTTTATACTTTAAAGTCTTCCCCTTATTATGCACTATCTCATCTAAGTCTTACAAATCCCCGCCAGTCTTTCTCTTCTTATATTTCCCAACTCCACTTACCCCAGGGTATAGGTAGAAGTCAAAAAACAAAAAATAACAAACACTAATATTATAGTAGCCTGACTGTCTATTTCTTAGCCCCAAATCAGGGACACAAGAGCATTTTTCCTGAATAAATACTTGAGCTGTGCATCCTTGAATGCCTCAATATGACTCAAGGGTAGGTGAAGCTGGAACTGGCATTAGGGTAGGATGAACAGAACTCAAAATATCCCTGACCCCATCCTCACATTGCCTGTAACTCAGTCTCTGCAGGAGGTGAAGCAGAATTGGCAGCCGTGTCATTAGTTGGGGCTGAGTCCTCAGACAGGGCCCTCTCCAGACTGGTGGGAAGGGAGTGGATCAGTCTCTCTCGGAAGTCTTGGCCCACAAAGACGTAAAGCATGGGGTTGAGGCAGCTGTTGAAGAAGGCCAGGGAGCTCGTTGGGTTAACCAGGATGTCAATGATTTTGTACTTGCCATAGAACAACATCTCTTTCAGCCAGACGGTGCCCAGAAGGGCAACCAGTTGAAAGGGAAACCAACAGATGAAGAAAGAAGCCACCACAGCAGTGAGGACCCGTAAGGGACGGCTGGATTTAATCATGCCCTTTTTGTGGATCTTGGCTGCAATGAGCCCATAGCAGATGGCAACAATGGACATCGGTAAGCTAAAGCCAATGACAAACCGGATAATCCCTCTGGCTGTCAGCATGGTAATGGCCACCTTCTGCCTCTCCTCAGGGGTGCCACCCCAGGATGCAAAGTTGAAAGTACAGTATGTGTCCCCATTTGGAATAGTTACTGTAGTCAAAAAGAGGAAAACTGGCAAGGTAAGGACTAGAGCAAGAATCCAAGGTCCGACAATCACCTTCATGGCCAGACTCACAGTGCGGTGGTTCTGGGCCCAGACTGGATGCAGGACACAAATGCAGCGGTCCAGTGCAATGAAACCAATCAAGAAGACACTTCCAAAGAGGTTGATGTCCACCACGTGTGAATTAACTTACACAGGAACCAGCCAAAAGGCCATTTTTCTCCCATGGCCATGGAGACAATGAGGAATGGTAATGTGGCTGTGAAAGAAAAGTCAGCCAGGGCCAGGTTCAGGTAACAGATGGTGGTGACTGTGCGTGTCATCCGGAATCCAGCCACCCAGATCACAAGCCCATTGCCCAGGACCCCGAGGACAAAGGTGACCCCAAGCACCACCAATGGGAGGATCCGCAGAACAGTGTAGCCAGCAGACTCATAGGACCCTTCTTCATATTCATTCAGAGGAGTGGAGAAGTTGGTTTCCATCTTGCCAGCAGCACCTGAAACATTCCAACAATGGCCATTTCTCAGCTGTGGAACCATCTTACAGCATCTGTATTTATAGCTCACATCAACTTCCACTAAAGCTCCCACTCCTACCAGGAGACCCACTCTATCTACTAAGCCTTGTTGACAACGGTGCTATAGAATTGGCATTCTCTTGGATGCTCCTTTGGGAAGGGATAGTCCTCCATATTCCCATCATTATCAATATGCATTTCACTTATCGGGCTGATCACTTCACCAAGAGGATCACAAGGCTCATACTGAACTTATGTTGTATGGACAATGGAAAATTGAGCATAGGCAGCCTCAGCATTGTGAGGAAGGCACAAGACTCAGAATCAGAAGGCTCACATCTGTGTCTCCCACAATTCAATGCAAACATGCTGGCAAGCTCTGCAACCTCTTTCAGCCCCAGGTTCTTCCAGTCTCCCAACTCCTGTCCCTCAAACTGTGAGAACCCTTGACCTATTGCTTGGCTAGTACTCAAGATAAAGTTTGAGGGTTTGGCTTGAGGTTATTGTTGAAGAGAATTTTGAGGAGTCACTGGTAACATGTAGTAGTATGTTATATCCTGAGGATTCTGCACTAGAGGAAGTCGGCAAAGAGAGTTCCATCTCTGCTTTCTACCCTCTGCTTTTCCCTGTCCCTGCTTGATGTGGAGCTCTTCTCTGTTTGGAATGCAAATAATCAGTGCCGATTTGTATAGCTTTGGTGTCTGTGGGATAAAGACTATGAGAATAATAAGTCGTATTAATACTTGTGAAGTTCTTATTAGAGACTATGCATTGTGTTAATTACTACATATGGGATCCGGTTTGGCCTATGTAATAGCTGTGTAATATTCATTACTTCTAGTTTTCATTAGAATAAATTAAAGCTCAGGGCAATTGTGAAATGTGTTGAAGGTCATTTAGGTAGTAGATAATAGATTAAGGACTTCGGTTTGGCGTGGTCTGACTTCTAAACCCTTACACTTGACAGATATTGCTGGTTGCCCACCCAGCAACGGTTCCCCATTCTTCTCTGCTCGAAAAACCACAGTTGTGTTTAGTTACTCACCCTGCAGAGAAGGTGTCTTTTCTCCATGTTGGGAGTAAATCTTGACTAGTCTAATTAGCACTAACTAGAATTCCTTTTACTTTGCAAGGGATTGCTTTGGTAGTGGACACGTGACTAAATTGTGGACAATAACATTGTAAGAATGTAACCCTCAGAGCTTCTCAGATCAAGTTTTTTTGTTTTTGTTTTTTTCTTTTAAGAACAAAAACCCAAAACATGTAGTCCCTGCCTCTGGTCCGGATCACATCTGTAATATTTGTATCCAGTTCAACACAAAGTCCCATGTCACCTGAGCACATTTTCTTATGCCGTGGTCTGTGGACTTTATCAGAAACATCCAGGCTGCCTGTTAAAATTGTATTCATTATCCTTAGCAAACTAACGCAGGAACAGAAAACCAAATACCACATGTTCTCATTTACAAATGGGAGGTAAATGATGAGAACACATGGACACAAAGAGGGGAACACTGGGGCCTACCGGAAGGTGGAGGGTGGGGGGAGGGACAGGATCAGGAAAAATAAGTAGTGGGTATTAGGCTTAATACCTCAGTGATGAAATAATCTGTACAAGAAAACACCAGGATACAAGTTTACCTGTATAACAAACCTGCACATATACCCCTGAACTTATAATAAAAATGAAAAACAATTATATCCATAAATCTCATTCTAGAATCTGTTTGTGTAAAAGCCAGGATGATTTGCTATGGCCATGAGAATTTGAGAATCATCTCAGACTGGGCTATTCAGCATCTTTAAGAGAAATAGCAATTCCATAGCACTTGTTCACATCTAATGCTCATAATAACGTTGGGAAACAGCCATCACATCTGGGGGAATTCATGGCCCGGGGACTTCTGTAGTTTTTTCCAACATCATGCCCAGCCAGTCAGTGGAGGCAGCAAGATATGGAAACCAAGATGGACAACTCCAGAGCCACTGCCTTTGCATACAGAAGTCCTGCCTTTGAAAGGGATTCCCCCAAGATTACTAGGATAGGGCTCTGCCTCAGTCTGGTGACTTTTAGCCTTCTTCCTTTTCCTTATTTCCTCCTTTTCTTCCTGCTATTACCAGTGAGTTTCACTGAGATATTCCGTGGGACGTTATTTAATGTAGCTCAGGGTTTCTCAACCTTGGCACCATTGACATCTGGGTCTGGGTAATTCTTCGTTGTGGCAGACTGTTCTGGACACAGTAGGATGTTTAGCAGCCCCCCTGGCCTCTATCCACAGACACCAGTAGCAACTCCTTCTCCAGAAATGACAATCAACAGGTTCCATAAACATTGTCAAAGGTCCCCTCGGAGGCAAAGTCACCCCCAATTGAGAGTCACTGTTATAAAGAATACTGGGCTCAGCCAGATACGGTGGCTCACGCCTGTAATCCTAACACTTTGGGAGGCCAAGGAGGGTGGATTGCCTGAGGTCAGGAGTTCCAGACCACCCTGGGCAATACGGTGAAGCCCCGTCTCTACCGAAAATACAAAAAATTAGCCGGGCCTGGTGGCATGCACTTGCAGTCCCAGCTACTGGGGAGGCTGAGGCAGGAGAATCGCTTGAACCCGGGAGGCGGAGGTTGCAGTGAGCCGTGCCACTGCACTCCAGCCTGGGGGACAGAGCGAGACTCTGTCTAAAAAAAAAAAAAAAAAAAAAAAAAAAAAAAAATATATATATATATATATATACACTGGGCTCTGAAGTCAGCTAGGTCTCTCTTCTAATCTCATCTGTGATGTCTCCTCACTATGAGTTTTTAGTCACTGATCTCTCTTTGAGCCTCAGTTTTCTGCTCTGCAGAACGAGGACAATTTTTTTATGGTGAAGTCTAACTTTCAGGTGAGGATTAAGTGAGAATAGATGTGGAAATCTTTTAGGCTAGACTGAGTACATCTATGACAAATGGGAACTCTTGGCCCTCACCAGGCTGTGTGCTGTGTCGTGGGGCTCAATCCATTATGAAGTTCAAGGTCAGGACAAGAACGATGCTCATAGCAATAGTTGTTTCTACTTATGAACATTACCCACACGCCAAGAGCTTTTCCTTTAACCCTATCAACGCCTCTCACAGGATCTGTGGATGGGCTGTGTTAATATGTGTAAACACTGAGCACTCCTGAGACACAGTGAATATTGATTAATCTTAGTGATATTAGGTTGGTGCAAAGGTAACTGCCGTTTTTGCCATTAAAAATAATAGCAAAAACCACAAGTACTTTTGCAGCAACCTGATAATTAGTATAACCATTGTACAGATGAGGAAGTTAAGACTTAGATGGGCTGCGTTAATTGTTCAACGTTCCCAGGTAGAAAGAGTAGAGACAGAATTGGAGCTCAGCCAGGTTGATTACAACAGAATTGTGCTGTTAACCCTTTTCCACCCCATAGTTCCTCAACAGACTCAGATTTTCTCTATCCACACTCCAAACATTCTACAAGGCACTTAGAAGACATGATCTATCCATAATCTCAAATTCATTTTAAAATGTTGATACAGGCTGGGCGCAGTGGCTCACGCCTGTAATCCTAGCACTTTGGGAGGCCAAGACAGGTGGATCACTTGAGGCCAGGAATTCGAAACCAGCCTGGCCAACATGGTGAAACCCTGTCTCTACTAAAAATACAAAAATTAGCTGGGCATGGTGGCGGGTGCCTGTAATCCCAGTTACTTGGGAGGCTGAGGCAGGAGAATCACTTGAGTCTGGGAGGCAGAGGTTGCAGTGAGCCAAGATCGTGCCACAGCACTCCAGCCTGGGTGAAAGAGCGAGCCTCCGTCTCCAGAAAAAAAAAAATGTTGATACAACAAGGAAGGATGATTGTGCAATGACAGGTGAGGACAAATTAACAAGGCAAAAATTGCAAAGTTTTGGGTCCACCCTAGTTGTAATGTAAGGAGGAGAACTGCGAACCACAGATGATACCTGCACTGATTATGAGGTCTGCTATTTGGTGAGTCCTTAATATGTGCCAGTCACTATACATTTTATCATCTCTGATTACAATATCCTTGCTTTGGGACAAGTGCTGTCCTTGCGTAACAGGTAGGAAAGTACGGCTCAGAGAGTGGAAGTGACTTTCACAATTATTGAGGGTTGCAATTGAATTTATGACCACAGATTTCAAATGAAAACTCAGCAGTTCCTCATTAGGTTACTCTACTTCTCCAGCGCACTCACTATCCCACACCTTAATTATTTCAGTCCTGCTTTCTCCAAAAAGTACCTCATTTATTCTGTTTTTCCCACTCTCAGCAGATGCCCTTGACTGACATTATAATGAGAAAATGGTAATAACTAGATGTGAAATTTTCAGCCGTTCCTCCTCTGACCCTCAGTCTACCTGCCCCTGTCACTGTGAATAAAGACTTCTTGTTCTTCCCAATAATTTCCCTCCCTGCATTGGCCCAGGATGCCCTCTCATCTTCCCACAAACTTTCCCCCTGCATTTGTCCTTCCATTTTCTGCCAAAAACAAACCCTCAAGATTTTATTTCTACTAGATCATTCTCACTATTACATAAACATTACATAAATCATATCCCCTCCCTTTAAAAAGAAACCATCCTTGGCCAGGTGCCGTGGCTCACGCCTGTAATCCCAACATTTAGGGAAGCTGAGGCAAGTGGATCACTTGAGGCCAGGAGTTTGAGACCAGACTGGCCAACATGGTGAAACCCCATCTCTACTAAAAATACAAAAATTAGCTGGACATGATGGCACGCGCTTGCAATCCCAGCTACTTGGGAAGCTGAGGCAGGAAGACCTCTTGAACCCTGGAAGGCAGAGGTTGCAGTGAGCTGAGATCGCACCACTGCACTCCAGCCTGGGCAACAGTGAGTCCGTCTCAAAAACAAACAAACAAACAACAACAAAACTAAACAAAAACAAAATAAAAACCACCCCAAAAAACAAAACAAAAAACAACCAAAAAGATCCTTGGACTATATTCCTTTCTGGTGTTAACCCTATTTCTCCTGAGAGAATTCTTTCTGTGAAAAGAATTTGCAGCCAGATTTTGGAAGGAGTTTTCTGTGTTTGCTTCCTTTGATTCCCTGCCTCACTTTTTCTCCTGAATCGAGTCTGTATTGACTCCAGTTCTCAGCACTGACCTGGTGCATTTTCCTGAGGATGCTTATGACCTCAAGGCTGCAAACGCAGTGGGTGCAAATCCATATTGGTTCTTATCTCAATATCTTCGTGATAGAGGACCCATTGGGTCTCTTCTTCCCACTGGATCGCTTCCTTCTCCTTAAATCACGTTTTTCCTGTGCCATGAGATGATAAATGTACACACAACACACTTTCACTTGCATTTGAAGCTCAATTGGCCACCTCTTTTCAGTCCCCTTTGCTAGTATTTTCTGCTCTAAATTTGACTCTAAATTTAGGAGTGTCCCGCAGCTTTTACTTGTTCCCCACCTCTCTTATCTCTATATAGTCTTTCTATAGGTGATATTATCCAGTCTCAGGGCTTAAAATATCATGCTCTCTTTTCATCTAAACTATCAGCCTTGGCCTCTCTCTGGTGCTCCAGGCTGATATAACCTCTCCCCATGGGAGTCCCGTAGACATTCCAAACCTAACGTGGCTCAACCAAACAGTTGATTGTCTCATCCTCCCAAACCTGCCACTCTTCCAATATTTTGTGTCTATTTGAGTTTAAACACTCAGTTGTTAAAGCTTCCAAACTAGAACTTATCTTTCATTTCCCTTTCTCTCACCACAATCCCATCCAAGTCCTATTAATTCTATCTACAGAATCTGCTGAATGCACAGCCAGAGCCATCTCTATCTCTACAACCTGTGTCCATGGTCCTGTCAGGCAGGAATGTTTGCGCCAACTTTGCAAATAGGTTGTTCCTGGTCCTACTTTCCCCTGCCCTACAATCCAATCTCCAGAAGGAAACCAAATGAGCTTTTAAAAAGTTCAATAAGGGCCAGGTGCAGTGGCTCACACCTGTAATCCCAGCACTTTGGGAGGCCAAGGCAGGTGGGTCACCAGAGGTCAGGAGTTCGAGACCAACCTGGCCAACATGAAGAAACCCCATCTCTACTAAAAATACAAAATTAGCTGGGCGTGGTGGCACGTGCCTGTAATTCCAGCTGCTTGGGAGGCTGACGCAGGAGAATCGCTTGAACCAGGGAGGCGGAGGTTGCAGTGAGCTGAGATCGTGCCATTGCACTCCAGCCTGGGCAACAAGAGCAAAACTCTGTCTCAAAAAAAAAAAAAGTCCAATAAGGGCCGGGAGTGGCTCATGCCTGTAATCCCAGCACTTTGGGAGGATGAGGTGGGTGGATCACCTGAGGTCAGGAGTTCGAGACCAACCTGCCCAACATGATGAAACCCTGTCTCTACTTAAAAAACACAAAAATTAGCTGGGCGTGATGGCGGGTGCCTGTAATCCCAGCTACTTGGGAGGCTGAGGCAGGAGAATCGCTTGACCCTGAGAGGCAGAGTTTGCAGTGAGCCGAGACTGCGCCACTGCACTTCAGCCTGGGCGACAGAGCAAGATTCTGTCTCAAAAAAAAAAAAAAAAAAAGGTCCAATAAAATGGTGATGCTATTTTCAACACCTTCTAATGGCTTCCAAACTTCTAACTTATCCTTATCTTAAGTTCCCTCAAGTACCCCTGGACCTGCCCTGTGCATTCCTCAGACCTCATCTCTGCACTCTCGTGGGACATACTGGGCTCCACCCACAACGGGCTCTGATTCCTTGAACATGCAGCTCATTGTCATCTCGGGGCTTCTGCCTTCTCTGTTCTTTCTGCCTACCATGCTCTTCCTCTTAAGCTCCTCACACCTGGCTCCTTCACATGTTTATTTATTTATCTTTGAGTTAGAGTTTCACTCTTCTTGCCCAGGCTGGAGTGCAATGGCACGATATCGGCTCACTGCAACCTCGGCCTCCTAGGTTCAAGCGATTCTCCTGCCTCAGCCTCCTGAGTAGCTGGGATTACAGGCTCCCACCACTACGCCTGGCTAGTTTGTTGTTTGCATTTTTAGTAGAGACGGGGTAATGCAAGCCCTAAATTCCAGCCACACACGTGACTTACAACTTTCTAGTAGCCATGTTAAAAAAGTAAAATCATTGGGAGAAATTAATTATAATAATATGTTTCATTTAACCCCGCAAATAAAAAAAATCGTTGGAACACGTTACGAAAATAAAAGTTATTAACGAGTAAAGTTGTATTATTTTGATCGTACTAATGATTAAACTACACTAAGTATATTTTACACTTAAGCACATTTCAGATCAAGATAGAAACATAGGGGCTCAAAAGCCGCCTGTGGCAAGTGGATACTCCATTACAGCACTGCTCTAGAATTTAGGAGGTGTTTGTCAGAGAGCAGGAGTTCCAACGATAAATTTTAAATTGTCAGTCCCCAACTTACCAGCAGCTAAGCTCCTTTTCCTGTGTGCTTCTTGGCTTCCTGTGGAGCAACACCGGCTCTAAGGGCTTTTGCGGAGACTACTGAATGATGGGGGAGGGACAATGGAGCTGGAGCCAATCCCCTAACAGAAACTCAGGATTTCTTATAATTTTCAGAAGACACCTTGGGTATGTTGTCAGCAGACTCTTCTTAGAAACCAATGTGTCTGAATGTTCCTTCACCTCCAGCCTTCTGTGAGAGACTGGAGTTCATGCTTCCAAATGTCAAGGGTCAAGGAATCTGAATGTCCAGCCCTTCCTTCTTCAGAGTTTCATGAAAATGAAAGAAACAATTACTGAAGTGAGAAGAGTTTCAGCCACGCAATCAAGCCCAAATATGATGATTAAGTCAAACTCAATTCTCGACTTATGCAGTCCTTCTGGCATCAAATGTGTGGGTCTTTTCCATATCAAGCAATTCTCCAATTCTCTGGGGACACCACTGGGTATCTCACAATTCAATTCAGCTCCGACGCTGTCTACCTGGAGTTAGTGTCAGATCCCACAAGTTAAAGGGCTCACTCTCCCAAGACTGTCCTCACTTCAGACACCAATCCAAGTCCCAGGTGGCCACCTGTACTTCTGACTGACTGGCTATAAATTGGGGGTGGGGGGATGTTTATAACCCCTTCCTCTGTTCTGATAATTTGTTAGAATGGCTCACAGAACTTAAGAAGGCACATTACTGGCCGGGCGCTGTGGCTTACACCTGTAATCCTAGCACTTTGGGAGGCCGAGGTGGGTGGATCACTTGAGGTCAGGAGTTGAAAACCATCCTAGCCAACATGGTGAAACCCCACCTCTACTAAAAATACAAAAAAAATTAGCTGGGCGTGGTGGTGGGCACCTGTAATCCCAACTACTTGGTAGGCTGAGGCGGCAGAATCGCTTGAACACGGGAGGCGGAGGTTACAGTGAGCCGAGATTGTGCCACTAAACTCCAGCCTGGGCAACAGAGCAAGACTCCATCTAAAAAAAAAAAAAGAAAAGAAAAGAAAAGAAGAAGGCACATTACCTACATTTACTCGTTTGTTCTCAATGGAGTTCACATATCGAGAAATAAAAGGTGGTAGGTATTGTATAGGTGCAGGTCTCTAAAGAGGTGCTTCCTTGCTGGCTGCTGGAGACATAGAGATCAATCAGACATGGGCTCTGCGGACCACCTGAATAGAGAGGTGAGAATGCAGTGCTTAGTTACAATAGGGTGGGGGCACGTAGTGACAGACAGACGCCTGGCTCCTTGTGAGGTCCTCTAAAAGGAACCACTAACTCAGATTCACGAATCTAGAGTCAATATCCGGAGGAGGGAACATGTAGGCTGAGTCTTAAAGACTCAGATAAAGGAGAAAAAATAATGCATTCTTGTCAGAGGGGAGTAAAAATACCCACGAAAGGGGTCACAAAAAAGCAGGTTACTTTTGTTTACCAGAGCATAGATGATGAGGCAGACAGCAATAAGCATTAAGTATGTAGAGGGTGGCAGAGGCAATTTCTTGGATGGTCTTGAATGCTGTAAAAAGAACTTAGAATTTCTTCTTAAAATTTCTTTCTTTTTTTTTTATTATTATAGTTTAAGTTTTAGGGTACATGTGCACAATGTGCAGGTTAGTTACATATGTATACATGTGCCATGCTGGTGTGCTGCACCCACTAACTTGTCATTTAGCATTAGGTATGTCTCCTAATGCTATCCCTCCCCCCTCCCCCCACCCCACAACAGTCCCCAGAGTGTGATGTTCCCCTTCCTGTGTCCATGTTTCCTCATTGCTCAATTCCCATCTATGAGTGAGAACATGTGGTGTTTGGCTTTTTGTCCTTGCGATAGTTTACTGAGAATGATGATTTCCAATTTCATCCATGTCCCTACAAAGGACATGAACTCATCCTTTTTTATGGCTGCATAGTATTCCACGGTGTATATGTGCCACATTTTCTTAATCCAGTCTATCATTGTTGGACATTTGGGTTGGTTCCAAGTCTTTGCTATTGTGAATAGTGCTGCAATAAACATACGTGTGCATGTGTCTTTATAGCAGCATGATTTATAGTCCTTTGGGTATATACCCAGTAATGGGATGGCTGGGTCAAATGGTATTTCTAGTTCTAGATCCCTGAGGAATCGCCACACTGACTTCCACAATGGTTGAACTAGTTTACAGTCCCACCAACAGTGTAAAAGTGTTCCTATTTCTCCACATCCTCTCCAGCACCTGTTGTTTCCTGACTTTTTAATGATTGCCATTCTAACTGGTGTGAGATGGTATCTGATTGTGGTTTTGATTTGCATTTCTCTGATGGCCAGTGATGATGAGCATTTTTTCATGTGTCTTTTGGCTGCATAAATGTCTTCTTTTGAGAAGTGTCTGTTCATATCCTTTGCCCACTTTTTGATGGGTTTTTTTGTTTTTTTCTTGTAAATTTGTTTGAGTTCATTGTAAATTCTGGATATTAGCCATTTGTCAGATGAGTAGGTTGCGAAAATTTTCTCCCATTTTGTAGGTTGCCTGTTCACTCTGATGGTTGTTTCTTTTGCTGTGCAGAAGCTCTTTAGTTTAATTAGATCCCATTTGTCAATTTTGGCTTTTGTTGCCATTGCTTTTGGTGGTTTAGAAATGAAGTCCTTGCCCGTGCCTATGTCCTGAATGGTAATGCCTAGGTTTTCTTCTAGGGTTTTTATGGTTTTAGGTCTACCATTTAAGTCTTTAATCCATCTTGAATTAATTTTTGTATAAGGTGTAAGGAAGGGATCCAGTTTCAGCTTTCTACATATGGCTAGCCAGTTTTCCCAGCACCATTTATTAAATAGGGAATCCTTTCCCCATTGCTTGTTTTTCTCAGGTTTGTCAAAGATCAGATAGTTATAGATATGCGGCGTTATTTCTGAGGGCTCTGTTCTGTTCCATTGATCTATATCTCTGTTTTGGTAACAGTACCATGCTGTTTTGGTTACTGTAGCCTTGTAGTATAGTTTGAAGTCAGGTAGCGTGATGCCTCCAGCTTTGTTCTTTTGGCTTAGGATTGACTTGGCAAGGCAGGCTCTTTTTTGGTTCCATATGAACTTTAAAGTAGTTTTTTCCAATTCTGTGAAGAAAGTCATTGGTAGCTTGATGGGGATGGCATTGAATCTATAAATTACCTTGGGCAGTATGGCCATTTTCATGATATTGATTCTTCCTGCCCATGAGCATGGAATGTTCTTCTATTTGTTTGTGTCCTCTTTTATTTCATTGAGCAGTGGTTTGTAGTTCTCCTTGAAGAGGTCCTTCACGTCCCTTGTAAGTTGGATTCCTAAGTATTTTATTCTCTTTGAAGCAATTGTGAATGGGAGTTCACTCATGATTTGGCTCTCTGTCTGTTATTGGTGTATAAGAATGCTTGTGATTTTTGTACATTGATTTTGTATCCTGAGACTTTGCTGAAGTTGCTTATCAGCTTAAGGAGATTTTGGGCTGAGACAATGGGGTTTTCTAGATATACCATCATGTCATCTGCAGACAGGGACAATTTGACTTCCTCTTTTCCTAATTGAATACCCTTTATTTCCTTCTCCTGCCTAATTGCTCTGGCCAGAACTTCTAACACTATGTTGAATAGGAGTGGTGAGAGAGGGCATCCCTGTCTTGTGCCAGTTTTCAAAGGGAATGCTTCTAGTTTTTGCCCATTCAGTATGATATTGGCTGTGGGTTTGTCATAGATAGCTCTTATTATTTTGAGATACGTCCCATCAATACCTAATTTATTGAGAGTTTTTAGCATGAAGGGTGGTTGAATTTTGTCAAAGGCCTTTTCTGCATCTATTGAGATAATCATGTGGTTTTTGTCTTTGGTTCTGTTTATATGCTGGATTATATTTATTGATTTGCATATATTGAACCAGCCTTGCATCCCAGGGATGAAGCCCACTTGGTTGTGGTGGATAAGCTTTTTGATGTGCTGCTGGATTTGGTTTGCCAGTATTTTATTGAGGATTTTTGCATCAATGTTCATCAAGGATATTGATCTAAAAAAAATTTCTTTCTTAAAATTTCTTCTGCTTAAAAGCTATTTAAGCAGGAGAGTGACTTGTCAGGAGTGTGCTTCCAAAAAACATTGTTCTAGAGTCCCCCTGCAAAGGGATGGCTCTGAGAATGTTCCTAGTTGGAGGCAGAGATCTTAAAGGGTAAGAAGTTGCCAGAGATCAAGGTGAACTTGTCGAATAGTTGCCTGTGCTGGAGTAGTGTGCTAGAGAGGAGGTGTAGTTTAGGGAAAGATTTCCAGGCTTGGTAGACTGGGCTTGGAGACCAAATGGCTCTGGAGAATGAGGAAGCATGAAGGGTCTTTATGAAGCCCACATTCATAATTCATGATTGCTGTATAACCACCCAAATCATAGCATGTAAAACAACCATTTCATTATGTTCATGGATTATGTTGGGAATTAGGATAAGGCACAGAGGAGATGCTTGTCTCTGCCACCCAAAACTCAAAGGTCTGGGGGTGACTAGAAGACTGTGAATCAGAGTCATCTAGAGCTCCTTCATTCACATGTCAGATGCCTGGGTTGGAATGACTCAAATGCTGAACTAGGCTGGTATTGCACCAAGTGCCTACGGGCAGCCTTTCCAGCATGGTGGTCTCAGCGGAATCAAAGTCGCAGGACAATGGCTGCCTTCCTCCAGAACACGTGTTCCAGGAGAACCGGAAGATGCTTCCTAGCCTTTTTTGACCTAGCCTTGAAAGCTACGTGGAAGTCATTTCTACCACATTCTTTGGTCAAAGTAGTCCCAACCCTACCCAGGTTCCAGGGGAGAGGGGATACAATATGCCTGCCTTCCTGTCAGTGGAAGGAGAGTCCAAGAATATTGTGGCCATTTTCTTCAGAACGGTTGCACCAAGGTAACTGCGTAGATTTGGGGGCTGTCATTGAGATGAGAGTCAATGAAAAGAAGCAGAGTGTTTAGTTTGTTAGAGCTGCCATAACAAAATACCATTGGCTGGGCGGCTACAACAATAGAAATATATTTTCTCACAGTTTTATCAGCTGGAAGTTTAAGATCAAGGTGTCAGCAGGGTTGATTCCTCCTGAGTCCTCTCTCCTTGGCTTGCAGATACCGCCTCCTCCTCATGTTTTCACACAGTTTTCCCTCTATGCCTGTCTGTGTCTGAATCTCCTCTTTTCATAAGGATATCAGTCATATTGAGTTGGGGCACACCCTAATGACCTCAGTTTCAGCTAATTACCTCTTTAAAGGTCGTATCCCCAAATACAGTCACATTCTGACATGCTGGGGTGTATTGGTCAATTCTCATGCTGCTAATAATGACATACCCAAGACTGGGTAATTTATAAAGGGAAGAGGTTTAATGGACTCACAGTTCCACGTGGCTGGGGAGGCCTCGCAATCATTGCGGAAGGCGAAGGAAGAACAAAGGGACATCTTACATGGCGGCAGGCAAAAGAGAATGAGAACCAAGTGAAAGGGGAAACCCCTCATAAAATCGTCAGATCTCGTGAGACATATTCACTACCGTGAGAACATTATGGGGGAAACCGCCCCCATGAAACAACTATCTCCCACCTGGTTCCTCCCACAACACGTGGGAATTATGGGAGCTACAATTCAAGATGAGATCAGGGTTGGGACACAGCCAAACCATATCATGGGGTGAGGGCTTCAACCTAAGAATTTGAAGGGGACTGTGACACAATTTAGTCCTTAACAGAGTTGTGGGAGAAGGTGAGGAGAGCAAAGGCTGCAGATGAGTTTGAAAGGAAACAGGAACCCAAAATGATGTGTCTGGACATCAAGGGCAGGTCTGAGCTAGAGACAGGGGTCTGGTGAATGTTAGCTGAGGTGTGGTTCAAGTTTTAAGCATGGATAGGTTCACCGCAGAGAATGTGAAACAGCAGATAGAGAGGTTTATGTAATTACTAAGATATTGATAATACTTATTGCACTGGAATTCATGCCAAATGCTTTGTATCACTGATCTTATTTGTTCTGCTCCAGAAAACACCTCTGTAAGTGTCATTGCTCTCAATTCACAGGTGAAGTGACTGGGACCCAGTGCAGTTAAATCAGGGGTCAAATCTAGCCACTGGTTGTTTTCGTATGGCCTGAGAGCCAAGAATGGCTTTAATATTTCTTACCGGCTAAAGAAAATCAAATGAAGGGTATTTTGTGCCATGCAAAACTTATATGAAGTCCAATTGTCGTGTTTTAAATAAAGTTTTATTGACATACAGTCATGCTCCTCATTTACAACTTTGCTTGTGGCTGTTTTCAGGCTACAACAGCAGAGCCAAGGAGTTGTGATGGAGACCCTATGGCCTGCCAAATGAAATATATTGACCATCTGGCTCTTCATAGGAAATGTTTGTGGCCCAGTGCAGTGGTTCCGTCCTGTAATCCCAGCACTTTGGGAGGCCAAGGCAGGTGATTGTTTGAGGTCAGGAGTTCAAGACCAGCCTGGTCAACGTGGCAAAACCACATCTCTACTTAAAAAATACAAAAATTAGCCAGGCGTGGTGGCGGGCACCTGTAATCCCAGCTACTGGAGAGGCTGAGGCAGGGGAATCACTTGAACCTAGGAGGCAAAACTGCAGTGAGCCAAGATCACACCACTGTACTCCAGCCTGGGTGACACAGTGAGACTCTGTCTCAAAAAAATAAAAGTTGGGGGAAATGTTTGAGACCCCTGGATTAGCTGGCTTGTCTGGAGCTAGTGAACAGTAGTCCTGGGATTCTAGTCCAGGCAATCTGGCTTCACCACCTCAGTCCAGTGCTTTACTGGGAGGCTGTGCTGCTCGCCGAGGCCATTTCTCATGTTTCAGTTACCAGAAGAGTCAGGGACTTTTGCAGCATAGGCAGGAATACCCCCATTCCGGTCAACCTAAGACATCTTCCCTTTTAGCCTTACGCAAACACAGAAGTGGAAGTCCATTTTAAGACTTTGCCTTTTTTCTTCACCATAGTCACTTTGGAATGCACACTCGGCTCTATTTTTGCCCAACCTAGTGTGCTAATCACGGGCCATTTGGTAGCAAGGAAGAAAACCTACTTATGTTTTAGAAAAGAGGGCTCATGGGAAACAGGTAGGGGTGTCCCAGGACCCCCGTTTTAGGAAGAACAGTCAGACTTCAAAAGACCTACAAATTTTTCTGGCAATTACTCTCTGTGGAGTCCCTTGTCTCTTGTTTTCTCTTGACATTTGGGCCCTTCTCCTCTGTGCATAATGATGTCCTCTGCCATTCCCTTTATTTTAATCCACTTACAAAGTGTTGGCTTCCATGTGACTCCTAGGCACGTCTTCATTTGTTATCCTTCATACCTTGGGAATCTTCTAAAATGCATCTGTTGTTACGATCCCAAGAAAATGTTTATAAAATACAAACACAAATGTTTATAAAGTACAAACGAACATATCACCCTTCTGATTAAAGATCTTCAGTGATTCTCCATCTGATCCCCATCCTCCTGGTGTGGGATGCTGGAGTGTAGCAGTCCCCAACATTTTTGGCACCAGGGACCAGTTTCATAAAAACCAATTTCTCCATGGGGTGGCGGGGTAGATGGTTTCAGGATGATTTAAGCACATTGCATTTATTGTAGACTTTATTTCTATTATTATTATTACATTGTAATATACAATGAAATAATTATACAACTCACAATGATGTAGAATCCGTGGGAGCCCTGAGCTTGCTTTCCTGCAACTAGACAGTCCCATCTGGGAGTGATGGGAGACAGTGACAGATCATCAGGCATTAGATTCTCATAAGGAGCACACAACCCAGATCCCTGGCATGCACAGTTCACAGTAGGGTTCACACTGTTATGAGAATCTAATGCCGCCACTAATCTGACAGGAGGCAGAGCTCAGGCAGTAATGCCAGCAATGGGGAGTGGCTGTAAATACAGATGAAGCTTCTCTTGCTCGCCTGCCAGTCACCCGCTGTGCAGCCCACTTTCTAACAGGCCACAGACCAGTATCGGTCTGTGTATTGGTCTATGGCCTGGAGGTTGGGGACCCCTGCTGTAATGTGAAGTCAGGAGCTGTGGTAGCTTTCTTGGAGCCATGAAGTGGCAATCCCCAGGAAAAAAAGTCACCATATTAGGGATAAAAAAGAGGAAAGATTAAAATGAATGTAGTTCTTGATGATATTTTCCAGATATAACCTAACCTAGTATTACCCTCTTGCAAAATTCTTGTAAAGTAAACCATAAATTTCGTCTTGGTTCTAAGCTAAGCTTGTCCAGCCCATGGCCTAAGATGGCTTTGAATGCAGCCCAACACAAATTCATAAACTTTCTTAAAACATTATCAGATTTTTGGGGGATTTTTTTTTTTTTTTAGCTCATCAGGTATCGTTAGTGTTAGTGTATTTTATGTGTGGCCCAAGACAATTCTTCTTCTTCCAGTGTGGCCCAGGGAAGGCAAAAGATTGGACACCCCTGGTTGAAGCCATTGTTAGGTGTAATTGTAAATTATAAATTACTTAGAATTAAAAACAGCCCGGCTCACGCCTGTAATCCCAGCATTTGGGGAGGCTGAGGCAGGAGGATCACTAAACCCAGGGGTCTGAGACATGCCTGGGCAACGTAGCAGGATACTGTCTCTAAAAGAAAAAAAAAAAAAAAAACAGCCTTAATGCAACAATGCCTTGGTAATAATGCTTTCAGAATCAGTGTCATTATCTCTGATTCTGTAACTGTCTTACCATATTTCTCCATATCACTCTGATACCCTTGGAAGGATGCTTAACATTTCAGAAAAACAGTTATTTCTTTGGGCTAGAAGACTACAAATGAGCTTCCACAAGATCAGAGGATTATGGGGTTAATCTTGGTGGTGTGCATGGGTGTGGACGTGCTGTCCTGCCAACTGTCTCAACTTCCCCCCGTCCCTTACCTCTCTCTGTGTTTCTGGTCTCCATCCCTCACGACTTCTTCTCTTCCTTTCATTGCTTCCCTCTGATTCTTCTCACCACAGTGCTTGCTGCTTTCTTTACCTTGACCCTTGGAGGGAGCAGGGGCCCGGACACTTGGATTTCTTGGCCCTTGATGTTGAGAGCACTGAACCTCTGCATCCCACAGAGACTGAGGCTGAGAAATACAGTCAGGTACATGAGTTTCTAAACAGGCCCAGCCCACTGTCCTAATGCCATTAAAACAGACAGTATATTGGTGTATTCTTGGGGCCATCAAAAATCAGAAGAAGCTCTGACTTCCTATTTCCTGCTACCCAGCTGGTTTCAGTTCCTTTACCCCTCCTCCTGTTCCTTGGTGTATGTTTTGTTGCAATCATTAGAGCCTGAGTCACTCTCCCCAGGAGACCCAGA
Organism: Pan paniscus; assembly: GCF_029289425.2. Taxonomy (NCBI): domain Eukaryota; kingdom Metazoa; phylum Chordata; class Mammalia; order Primates; family Hominidae; genus Pan; species Pan paniscus. Next base: position 57,795,456 of record NC_073269.2, on the reverse strand, counting down.
CCTAGAACTACCCAGAGCAAGACCACAGCTGGTGAACAGTCCAGGTAAGAAACATATTCTGGGGGACTGAGTAGCTTGACATAGACACACTTAATACACTGGTGAACACAATAGACTCTTTGGTTGAAGAAGGATGTGGAGTTGAAGAATAATTTTTTTAAAGAGGTTCTAAACAGGCCGGGCACGGTGACTCATGCTTGTAATCCCAGCACTTTGGGAGGCCAAGGCAGGTGGATAACTTGAGGTCAGGAGTTCGAGACCAGCCTGGCCAACATGTTGAAACCTCACTTCTATTAAAAATACAAAAATTAGCCAGGCGTGGTGGTGGGCGTCTGTAATTCAAGCTACTTGGGAGGCTGAGGCAGGAGAATTGCTTGAATCTGGGAGGTGGAGGTTGCAGTGAGCTCAGATTGCACCACTGCACTCCAGCCTAGGTGACAGAGTGAGACTCCATCTCAAATAAATAAGTAAATAAATAAATAAACAAATAGGCTCTAGACTTTATTGGGGTCCTGATGGGAATGATGGAATATAGAGACACTATGAGGCTGCAGGAGAGAGAAGGGATAAGTGAAGGAGGGACGTTCTTGAGTAAATGGGGGAATGAGTTTTATGGGACCAGTAGAGGGTAGTTCTTGGATGGAAACACTTGTTTTCTGGTCACTGAGATGAGGGCAGAGAACAGTGATGCAGGAGCCAGCAGGAGGAGAATCTGGTGGAGCAAGAGGCAAGGGCATCAGCTTGAGGGCTTGAATCGGGGTGGGAAAGGATGTTTGGTTTGAAGCTTTCAGGAGAAAGCAAAAGAGCCCTAACAACTTTATGATGGGTCATGGGGAAATGAGTGTAATACAGAAGCAGTCACCTTTCGGATCAGTGATGAGTCTCCACGTGAAGACACTGGTTCTGCATGGTGCATAGGACCCAGCAGCGGAATACAGCCCTGCCCTCTCATGAATCTGCAGACATTGGCTGTCATTTCTCATCAAGCTCCTAGTTTCCTCTTCTGTCACACAGTGATGATGATGTATAATCAATACTGAGTTTGTTGAGATCAGAGGCAAGAAAGTTGAGGATGTGGTACAATGATTATCAAGCATAAAGTCCTTCATCGATGGCAGCCACCAAGGCCTGTGTTCCTTGCAAATCACAGGATTTTTCCCTTGAACCATAATTGGACAAAATTGCACAGGTTTTCCTCTCTGGTATGTTCCAGCTCATTATTGCAGAATCTTCCTCATTCATTGCAACAATCTTCTGAACTGGTTGCCTTAGAGATTCTTGAGGACAAAGAGTCCTCAGGGTATTTTGGTGGTTGGATGGGTGGTAGGGGAGGGAGACATCTCTGAGTTGTTTCTGAGATTGTAGAGTATCAAAGTTCATTAGAAATGTGAGCCACATATGTAATTTCAAAGTGTCAAGTAGGCACTTTAAAAAGGTGAAGAGAAACATGCGAACTTAATTTTAATAAAATATCTAACCTAAATTTGAATAGCCAAATTATTATCATTTTAACATGTAGTCAATATAAAAACTATTAATGAGATGGTCACAATATTTTTTTCATACTAAGTCTTTGAAATCTGATGGGTATTTTACTCCTACAGCCTATCTCCAGTTGGACTAGCCACAATTCAAGTGCTTTAAAACCACATGTGGTGAGTGACTAGTGTATTAGCCAGCTCTTCTGTGCCGGTAGCATGGCAAGGCAGAGGCAGAAAGAGACTTTTGCTGGAATTCGACAGCCTGGGCTGTTGGGTGACTTTAAGGAATTAACTGAAATGCTCTAAGTCGCACTTTCCTCATCTGCAAAATGGGTACCATAAAGACAGTGACCCTCATAGTAACAATTTTGAGGAAGGCTGCTGCAAGCATTAGAAGAGAAGACCAGGCCGGGCACACTTTAGGAGGCTGAGGCAGGTGGACTGCCTGAGCTCAGGAGTTTGAGACCAGCCTGGGCAACATGGTGAAACCCCATGTCTACTAAAATACAATTAAAAAAAAAAATTAGCCAGGCACGGCGGCGTGCACCTGAAATCCCAGCTACTCAGGAGGCTGAGACAGGAGAATCGCTTGAACCTGGGAGGCGGAGGTTGCAGTGAGCTCAGATCACGCCACTGCACTCCAGCCTGGGTGATAGAGCGAGACTCCATCTCAAAACAAATAAATAAATAAAATAAAATAAATTAAAAAAAAGAGAGAAGGCCAGCTCTTGGCAAGAACCTGACATGCACTTTGCATACCTGATCTAATGAAATGTCATATCCAATACATATTTGGACTATTATTTCTATCACGGTCTTCTACATCCCCAAGAGTGCTGAGCCCATCCAATGGATGGAGAAGCACCTCCCATCCATCTGGCCAAGGTAACCGCAGAGACGAGAGTGGAAACAGAGTCTGTTGTTCTGACTTCTTCTAGCACAGAATCCATTGGATATAATACTTGATTATACGTCATTTAGTATCACTCACGGATCCATTTGACCTATGTTGGAAAACTAACCAAGTACTATGCCTTGCTTCCCATGATGAGAGAGGAAAGGGAGATTTCATGACCTTAAAGAGAGAGAGGGAGCAGAATTTGGAGTGGAGAAGTTGCATATCTTTTTTTTTTTTGAAACGGAGTCTCGCTCTGTCGCCCAGGCTGGAGTGCAATGGCGCAGTCTCTGCTCACTGCAACCTCCGCCTCCCATGTTCAAGTGATTCTCCTGCCTCAGCCTCTGGAGTAGCTGAGACTAAAAGCACCCACCGCCATGCCTGGCTAATTTTTGTATTTTTAGTAGAGATGGGGCTTCTCCATGTTGGCCAGGCTGGTCTCGAACTGCTAACCTCGTGATCCACCCGCCTCGGCCTCCCAAGGTACTAGGATTACAGGCGTGAGCCACTGCGCCCGGCTGAGAAGTTGCATACCTTTTAGTTCTTATGCAGTGTCATGGGTGAGAGAAAGTCTTAGTCCACGTTTGTGTGACACTAGGTCACTGAAGCTGTCGCCCACTGATTTTCTGATATCTTATGCTCTTATTTTTTCTTTATTAAACTGATGGTAACATACACATAACAAAAAGTTAACCATTTTAGGCTGGGCACAGTGGCTCACGCCTATAATCTCAGCACTTTGGGACGCCGAGGCGGGCAGATCACCTGAGGTCAAGGAGTTTGAGACCAGGCTGGCCAACATGGTGAAACCCCATCTCTACAAAAATATAAAAATTAGCTGGGCATGGTGGCAAGTGCCTGTAATTCCAGCTACTCAGGAGGCTGAGGCAGGAGAATCACTTAAACGCGGGAGGCGGAGGTTGCAGCGAGCCAAGATCGCACCACTGCACTCCAGCCTGGGTGACAGAACGAGACTGCATCTCAAACAACAATAAAAAAGTTACCCATTTAAATGTACAATTCAATGGCATTAAGTACAACTACAGTGTGTTGCAACCATAACCATTATCTAGTTCCAGAACTTTTTTATCACACCAAGCAAAAACTGCATATGCATTAAGCAACAATTCCCCACTTCCTAGTTTCCCCAGTCCCTGGCAATCACTAATCTGCATTCGGTCTCTGTGAGTTTGGCTACTCTGGATATTTCATACAAGTGGTCTCATACAAAATGTGACTTGTGGTGTCTTCCTTCCTTCTCTCCTTCCTTCCTTCCTTCTTTCCTTCCTTCCTCCTTCTTTCCTTCCTTTCTTTTTTCTTTCATTTTAGACACAGGGTCTCGCTTTGTTGCCCAGGCTGGAGTGCAGTGGCTCAATCATAGCACACTATTAACCTTGAATTCCTGGGCTCAAGTGAGCCTCCCATCTCACCCTTCTGAGTAGCTAGGACTACAGGTGTGTGCCACCACATCCAGCTAATTTAATTTAATTTTGTTGTTGTTGTTAGAGATGAGGATCTTGCTATGTGGCTCAGGCTGATCATGAACTCCTGAGCTCAAGCAATCCTCCTACCTCAGCTTCCCAAAGCTCTGGGATGACAGGCATGAGCCACCACATCCAGCCCTCTTTTGTTGCGTAATGTTTTCAAGGTTCAGCCACGTTGTAGCATATATCAGTGCTTCATTGTTTTTTATGGCTGAATAATATTCCATTGGGTGGATAAACCACATTTTGTTTATCCATTCATCTGTTGATGGACATCTGGGTTGTTTCTACCTTTTGGCTATAGTGAGGAGTGTCTCTATGAACATTTTTGTTTGAATACATGTTTTCTCTATACATCTTTGGCCCCATATTCTCCTCTTGGAGGTCAAGGACCCTATCTTCCTTAGCCATTTAATCTCCCTGGTAGGGGCTTGCATGTTAGCAATTATGAGGATGTGTCATAAGACGCAATCTTGGCCACGTGCGGTAGCTCGCGTCTGTAATCCCAGCACTTTGGGAGGCTGAGGTGGGTGGATCACCTGGGGTCAGCAGTTTAAGACCAGCCTGGCCAACATGGCAAAACCCCACCTCTACTAAATATACAAAAATTAGCCAGGACTGGGGTGGTGCATACCTGTAGTCCCAGCTACTCAGGACGCTGAGGCAGGAGAATCGCTTGAACCCGGGAGGTGGAGGTTGCAGTGAGAGATCACGCCACTGCACTCCAGCCTGGGTGACAGAGCAATATTCCATCTCAAAAAAAAAAAAGATGTAATCTTGCCCAACAGGTACAATAAAAGATTGCCAATGTATAGATGTGGGCATGTGTAAGGGACAGTGGTGAGGATGTTCCGGCTGTTGTGGGAGCTCTAGGGGAAGGTGAGAAAGCTAGGAGTGGGAAAACTGGCAGGGGCAGAAATGAGGGGGTGGGGAAATGGTACGGAGGTTCATAACTGAGGAATGACCACGACTGCACTATTTCAGGAGCAGACAAGATGGAGACAAATTCCTCTCTCCCCACGAACATCTCTGGAGGGACACCTGCTGTATCTGCTGGCTATCTCTTCCTGGATATCGTCACTTACCTGGTATTTGCAGTCACCTTTGTCCTCGGGGTCCTGGGCAACGGGCTTGTGATCTGGGTGGCTGGATTCCGGATGACACACACAGTCACCACCATCAGTTACCTGAACCTGGCCGTGGCTGACTTCTGTTTCACCTCCACTTTGCCATTCTTCATGGTCAGGAAGGCCATGGGAGGACATTGGCCTTTCGGTTGGTTCCTGTGCAAATTCATCTTTACCATAGTGGATATCAACTTGTTCGGAAGTGTCTTCCTGATCGCCCTCATTGCTCTGGACCGCTGTGTTTGTGTCCTGCATCCAGTCTGGACCCAGAACCACCGCACCGTGAGCCTGGCCAAGAAGGTGATCATCGGGCCCTGGGTGATGGCTCTGCTCCTCACATTGCCAGTTATCATTCGTGTGACTACAGTACCTGGTAAAATGGGGACAGTAGCCTGCACTTTTAACTTTTCACCCTGGACCAACGACCCTAAAGAGAGGATAAAGGTGGCCATTGCCATGTTGACGGTGAGAGGCATCATCCGGTTCATCATTGGCTTCAGCGCACCCATGTCCATCGTCGCTGTCAGTTATGGGCTTATTGCCACCAAGATCCACAAGCAAGGCTTGATTAAGTCCAGTCGTCCCTTACGGGTCCTCTCCTTTGTCGCAGCAGCCTTTTTTCTCTGCTGGTCCCCATATCAGGTGGTGGCCCTTATAGCCACAGTCAGAATCCGTGAGTTATTGCAAGGCATGTACAAAGAAATTGGTATTGCAGTGGATGTGACAAGTGCCCTGGCCTTCTTCAACAGCTGCCTCAACCCCATGCTCTATGTCTTCATGGGGCAGGACTTCCGGGAGAGGCTGATCCACGCCCTTCCCGCCAGTCTGGAGAGGGCCCTGACCGAGGACTCAACCCAAACCAGTGACACAGCTACCAATTCTACTTTACCTTCTGCAGAGGTGGAGTTACAGACAAAGTGAGGAGGGAGCTTGGGGACACTTTCGAGCTCCCAGCTCCAGCTTCGTCTCACCTTGAGTTAGGCTGAGCCACAGGCATTTCCTGCTTATTTTAGGATTACCCACTCATCAGAAAAAAAAAAAGCCTTTGTGTCCCCTGATTTGGGGAGAATAAACAGATATGAGTTTATTATTGACTTCTTTTTTGATTTTGGACCTCAGTCTCGGGTGGTCAGGGTGGGAAATGATAGGAAGAAGCTGTCATCTGCATCCTAGTTTGCCTGCAATGAACCCAAATAATACCCATTATTATTAGTCCTGAATTATGAGTAGTGAATGATACCCATCATTCTGGCATCATGATGAGTAGTGTCCACTTCCATTCTGAAAAATGCCCTGCTGTGAAAAATAAATTATATAGTCATCCTAGGTAAATGAAGGAGGAGGGAGAAGTGTGAAAGAGTATGGCTTAAATCAGACAAGATATACAAGAAGATACTTTATATAGGGCAGGAGCGGTGGCTCATGCCTGTAATCCCAGCACTTTGGGAGGCTGAGGCAGGTGGATCACCAGAGGTCAGGAATTCGAGAACAGCCTGGCCAACATGGTGAAACCCTGTCTCTACTAAAAATACAAAAATTAGCTGGGCGTAGTGGCGGGCTCCCGTAATCCCAGCTACTTAGGAGACTGAGGCAGGAGAATCGCTTGAACCTGGAAGGCGGAGGTTGTAGTGAGCCAAGAAAATGCCACTACACTCCAGCCTGGGTGACAGAGTGAGACTCCGGCTCAGAAAAAAAAAAAAAAGAAGATACTTTATATAAAGTCCTCAGCCTCTTATCGGTCAACAACTCAGTAAAAATATAAAGTTATCGAGATGTCAGCTGAAGACCCCTCATCCCCTTGAGATCTACCTGATGCCTAATCTTTTATATAATAAATTTTGGGAAACAGATTGTCCTCCCCACAAGGGAGGGCCCCCAGGGCCCGTGTTTTTACCTGTGGCTCTAAGTCTTGCTTCAACTGAGTTAGTCCAGTTCACACAATGTCTGGTGGTTGCTGCCCTGATGAAATTAACCCAGAGAGGAACTCAGACATTTCCTTCAATTTACTGAAAAGCTACCTGCACAAGGTATTTAAATATGAAACACACTTTACAGAAAGAAGCTTGGAAATGTTAAGAGTATGCAACTGGCCAGCAACGGACAAACATGAAAGCTTCCAGTTGAACTTAAGACATCCTTTTAAAAATCACCCTCCCTCTTATCTCCTCACCTCCAGATTCCTGCTTTTTTTTTTTTTTTTTTTTTTTACAACGCAGAGAAATTTAGCCATCCTACCCTTGACTCTGACTCTTTATCCCTCAGGTCTCCTTTCCTAACTGAAGTCATTTATCAATAACAGCATCCTCCTTAAGAAGATTTCTGGTGCCAGCTCTTTTTTTTTTTTTTTTTTTTTTGAGACAGAGTCTCACTCTGTCGCCCAGTCTGGAGTGCAGTGGTGCGATCTCAGCTCACTGCAACCTCCGCCTCCAAGCGATTCTCCTGCCTCAGCCTCCAGGTTAGCTGGGACTACAGGCGCCCGCCACTGCGACCAGCTAAATTTTTTTGTATTTTTAGTAGAGGTGGGGTTTTGCCATATTGGCCAGGCTGGTTTTGAACTCCTGACCTTGTGATCCACCCGCCTCAGCCTTCCAAAGTGCTGGAATTACAGGTGTGAGCCACCGCACCCCATCAAGAAGATTTCTGTTGTCGGCTCTTGAATAATCATTTAATTACCGTTACAGACATCATCATTTTATTGTATTTTATTTTATTTATTTATTTATTTTTGAGACAGAGTTTCACTCTTGTTGCCCAGGCTAGAGTGCAATGGCGCAATCTCAGCTCACTGCAACCTCCACCTACTGGGTTCAAGTGATTCTCCTGCCTCAGCCTCCAGAGTAGCTGGGATTACAGGCATGCATCACACCCGGCTCACTTTGTATTTTTAGTAGAGATGGAGTTTCTCCATGTTGGTCAGGCTGGTCTCGAACTCTTTACCTCAGGTGATCTGCCCGCCTCAGCCTCCCAGAGTGCTGGGATTACAGGAGTGAGCCACTGCGCCTGGCCATCATTTTATTATAAACAAGAAACAGAAGAGAAATGGAGAGAGAATGAATAGAAAGAAGAGAGATGAAGGAGAAGCTTGGAGCATCCAGAATTAACTTACAGCAGAACCTGTCTTTGGGTGAGGGGCTGGGTGATGAGGGCTAATTTCCTCTCAGTGCAAGGGCAGATTCCTGAGTTTTGATGACATGATGTGGTCCTTGGGAATCTAGCTCTTCTCTAGACTCCCATGATGATTTTTTCTGCACACCCCCCACGAAGCTCTGCAAGCCTTACTCATCAGCATCCAATGCATTTATTTAACCTATGCCACTGACCCCAGAGCTTCTGGAGGGCATCGTGTCATCCTTGCCTTTTCCCTGCATACAAAAGGCTTCAATGAATGATGGTTTAACTAAACCTTTTGCTTCTGTACCTCTTTTATAATTACGCAGGATACTTGCAAATCCTGGAACCCCTTCAGTCACCAACTCCATTAAGTCAGAGAGTTCTTCCTATGCTGACACATGGAGAAATTGAGGCCCAGAAGGAGAGTGTAGTAAAATAGGACCCTGCTACAAAGTTAGAGGGCAGACCCTTCATACAAGACCACCCTCGCTTCTGACACCAGCTGCCAATTTGCAGAATCTCCAGAACACCCTCCGGCTGCATCATTTGCTAGAAAGAGTCACAGAGAGAGAACTGAGCGGAGGATTTGAACAGAGAAAAAGTGAGAGATGATGAAGCCCCAGATTGCAAGGGGTAGGGAGAAGCTACCAGATAATGTTCCAGTTCCTCTAAGGTCTAGACGCACTGTCTGCAGTTGGCTTCCTTTAAATTCCCTTGTGTTCTTCCAGCAAGCAGGTTTAACTTAAGCCAGCTTGACCGAGTTTCTACAACTCACAACTCAACCATCCGTTCCTAAGCTACCTATAATAATCATCAGAATGAATCAACCACTGGGTGGTTCCCGTGACTGAGGCTGAGCAAGAGAATGGGGAGAGACTTGGCTTGCGGGGGATGGGTATTACCCTTCCGGCCACTTACTGGAGGAGCTTCTGGTCTTGCATGAACCAGCAAACAGAGAAGAGGCAATGGCCTATGATGTGGTCAAAGAACGAGAATAAATGATAGCCCCTGTCGGCTCCCAAATCCTAACAATATCCAGCTCACCCTGAATGGTGCCTCTATGGGGAAAAAATCCCTCTTGTAGAATTTAGACGTTAAGAATACAGACCCTCCTAACAAGTTGACTGGATTGGAATCTGGACCTCATCTCTTATAAGCTCTGTGATCTGGGGAAAATCAATAACCTTTTCTCTCTCTCTTTTTTTTTTTTTGAGATAGGGTTTCACTCTTGTTGCCCAGGCTGGAGTGCAATGGCATAATCTTGGCTCACTGTAACCTCCACCTCCCAGGTTCAAACGATTCTCCTGCCTCAGCCTCCCGAGTAGCTGGGATTACAGACGCGCATCAACACGCCCGGCTAATTTTTGTATTTTTAATAGAGACAGGGTTTCTCCATGTTGATCAGGCTGGTCTCGAACTCCTGACCTCTGGTGATCTGCCTGCCTTGGCCTCCCAAAGTGCTGGGATTACAGGCGTGAGCCACTGTGCCTGGCCTCAATTACTTTTTCTGTATCAGTAATGGTCCCCTCAAGAAAAAGGCAGTACACTAAAATGATTTCGTTGAAGAGAGCTGGAGACCCAGGAATGCTGGTGGTGCAGTCCCAGTCCTAGTCTGAAGGGCTGAGAACCAGGAGAGACAATGATGTAGTTCCAGTCCAAAGGCTGGCAGGCTTGAGACCCAGAAAGAGCTAATGTTTCTATTTTATGTCCAAAAGCAAGAAAAAAAACTCATGTCTCAGCTTAAAGTTTGACAGGGAAGGAGTTCCTTTTATTCATAGGAGGGCCAGCCTTTTTGTTTCATTCAGGCCTTCAAAAGATTGGACGTGGCCCGCCCACAATAGAGAGGGTAAGCTGTGTTACTAAGTCTACCTTTTAAATGTTAATCTTGGGTCTGGCATGGTGGCTCACACCTGTAACCCCAGCACTTTAGGAGGCTGAGGTGAGCAGATAACCTGAGGTCAGGAGTTCGAGAATAGCCTGGCGAACATGGCAAAACTCTGTCTCTACTGGAAATACAAAAAGTAGCCGGGTGTGGTGGTAGGCACCTGTAGTCCCAGCTACTTGGGAGGCTGAGGCAGGAGAATCACTTGAACCAGGGAGGTGGAGGTTGTGGTGAGCTGAGATTGGGCGACACAGAGACTTTGTCTCAAAAATAATAATAATAATAAAATTAAATAAATAAATAAATGTTAATCTTATTAAGTTTAGCCTAAAGCTGTATTCTCACTTTTTTTTTTTTTTTTTTTTTTTGAGACAAGGTCTTGCTCTGTCACCTAGGCTGGAGTGCAGTGGTATGATCATAGCTCACTGCAGCTTCAAACTCCCACCTCAGCCTCCCAGGTAGTTAGGACTACAGGTGCATGCCACCATGCCCAACTGATTTATTTATTTATTTATTTATTTATTTGCAGAGATGGGATCTCACGATGTTGCCCAGCCTGGGTGACAGAGTGAGACCCTGCCTCAAAACAAACAAACAAAAACAAAAAACAAAAAACAAAATTATTGCAATGGTTTGGATACAGAAGATAAGAGAGTTCATCTGTCCTTTATTAAACCAGACATTGTAAAAATCTGCAAAGAGGCTGGGCATGGTGGCTCATGCTTGTAATCCCAGCACTTTGGGAGGCTGAGGCAGGTAGGTTACCTGAGGTCAGGAGTTTAAGACCAGCCCGGCCAACGTGGTGAAACCCCATCTCTACTAAAAATACAAAAATTAGCTGGGTGTGGTGACACATGCCTGTAATACCAGCTACTCAGGAGGCTGAGGCAGGAGAATCACTTAAACTTGGGAGGCAGAGGTTGCAGTGAGCCAAGATTGCACCATTGCATTCCAGCCTGGGCGACAGAGCGAGACTCCAGCTCAAAAAAATAAAAACAAAAAATAAAATAAAAACTAGTACTGGATTTTGCAAGAAATAGCAAGTCACCCTGAAGTTATAATTGTATGGCATTTACAATAAAGAGAATTTTAGATTATATTATTATTCTTTGTAAAGTGTGTGGTACATATCCTTTATAATCAGTATAATTACAAAATGTATTATAAACATATGTGTTTATACACAGACATACATTTTTCCCCTTGGAGAGCCAGTTGTTAAACATCTACCAGCGCGTCACAGTGTAGAAAGCACATGTATTTTGGATCCTGTAACAGTCATGTTCAAATCCTGGCTGTCACTGCTTGTGTGACCTCAGACAAATCATTTCCCTCTTCGAATGTCAATTTTCTCTTCTTTAACATGGGAGCAGTAATAGCTGCCTGAGGGAATCTTTTGGTTAGAGCTCATGAACATGAGATGGGAAGCATAGAGCTGAGCATCTGTATCACGGCTGGCCAGGCACAGTGGCTCACACCCGTAACCCCAACATTTGAGGCCAAAGCAGGTGGATCACTTGAGCCCAGGAGTTCCAGACCAGCCTGGGCAACATGGCAAAGCCGAGTCTCTACAAAAATAAAAAAATACAAAATAAAAAAGATCAGCCAAGATTGGTGGCGCACACCTGTAGTCCCAGCTACTCAGGAGGCTGAGGCAGGAAAATCGAGGCTGGGCCTGGGAGGTCGAGGCTGCAGTGAGTCATGATCATGCCAATGAACTCTATTCTGGGGAGTAAGAGCAAGACCCTGTCTCAAAATATAATAAAATAAAAACATACATATCATGGCCACCATCAACATTATGACCATTTCCACCTGCTGGAGACAGGGTTGTTTTCTCTGTCCTCTGCAACCAGAGTGACGTGACACTTCCTGTATGACCCGCCCTCTCCCATTCTCATAGTCTTTTTTCCCCCTTGCACCTCCCTTTGTCAAGCAACAGTGGTAGGGGTCATTTAGTAGGAATTACTCTGAAGTCCCTGCACCTGGGGTTAGGGGAGCGGAAACGCTTCCTCAGTGATCTGCTCTGATCACGTGCACCTTAGAAGCGCATGCATGGTCCCTGTGAGCCTCCCCAGGGCACAGAGAGGAGCTTGTTCATCATACGCTCCACATGTACCCCGCACTGGGCTGGCATGTTAGTTTGCTAGGGTGCTGTAACTCATCACCACAAACCAAGTGGCTTCAAACCACAGAAATGGATTATCTCACAGTACTGGAGGCCAGAAGTCTGAAATTAAAGTGGCGGCAGGGTTGGCTCCTTTTGGAGGCTCTGGAGGAAAATCCCTTCCACGCCTCTCTCCTAGCTCCCGGTGGCGGCTGCCATCCTTAGCATTCCTTGGTGGTAGGGATGTAATTTTGTCCTCTCCACACCCTCCATTCCTACGTTGAAGTCCTAACCCCCAGCCCCTCAGAACGTGTCCTTATTTGGATACTGGATCATGGCAGATGTAATTGTTTAAGTTAAGGTGAGGTCATACTGGACTACGGTGGACCCATAATCCAACATGACTGCTGTCCTTATGAAAAAGGGAAATTCGGATGCAGGTGCGCACACGGGAAGAACGCCATGTGACGAGGAAGGCAGAGGTTGCAGTGAGGCTTCCACAAGCCAAGGAACACCACAGACTGTCAGCAAATCACCAAAGATTGTCAGTGTCAGGCACCAGAAGCAGCCAAGTGCAGTGGCTCATGCCTGTAATCTCAGCACTTTGGGAGGCTGAAGTAGGAGGATTGCTTGAGCCCAGGAGTTTGAGGCCAACCTGGGCAACATAGCAAGACCCTGTCCTTACAAAATATTAAAAAGTGAGCAGGGTGTGGTGGTGCACACCTATGGTCCTAGCTACTTCGGAGGCTGAGGCGGGAGGATCACTTGAGCCCAGGAGTTCCGAGTTGTGGTGAGCTACGATCACACCACTGTACTCCAGCCCAGGTGACAGACCAAGACCCCGTCTAAAAAATAAAAATAGGCAGGGCGCTGCGGCTCATGCCTGTAATCCCAGCACTTTGGGACACCGAGACAGGCAGATAACAGAGGTCAGGAGTTCGAGAACAGCCTGGTCAACATGGCGAAATCCCGTCTCTACTAAAAATACAAAAATTAGCCGGGTGTGGCGGCGCATGCCTGTAATCTCAGCTACTCAGGAGGCTGAGGCAGGAGAACTGCTTGAATCCAGGAGGCAGAGGTTGCAGTGAGCTGAGATTGCGCCACTGTACTCCAGCCTGGGCTACAGAGGGAGACTTCCTCTCAAAACTAAATAAATTAATAAAAATAAAAAACAAGCTAACCAGGTGAGGTGTCTCCCACCTATAGTCCCAGCTACTTGGGAGGCTGATGGGGGAGGATTGCTTGAGCCCAGAAGTTCAAGGCTAGCCTGGCAATGTAATGAGACCTCATCTCTACAAATTTTTTTTTTTTTTAATTAGCTGAGCATGGTGGCCTGTGCCTGTAGTCCCAGCTGTTTGGGAGGCTGAGATGGGAGGTCGGCTAAAGCCTGAGAGGCAGAAGTTGCAAAGAGCTGATTGGGGCTGGGTCAGCTCACTGGCTCAGAGGTTAGTGGGCAGTGAGCTGACTGTACTCCATCTTGGGCAGCAGAGAAAGAGCCTGTCTCAAAGAAAGAAAAAAAAAATCACCAGAATCTAGGCAAGAGGCATAGAATAGATTCTGCCTCACAACCCTCAGAAGAAACCAAGCCTGCTGGAACATCCTGATTCTGGACTTCTAGCTGGCAAAACTTTGAGACAGTAAATTTCTGTTGTTTAATCCCCTGAGTTTGTGTCACAGCCGGCCCTTCATATTTGTGGTTTCTACATGTAAGGATTCAACCAATCACGAATAGAAAATATTTGAAAAAAGTAATAAAAAAATACAAATTTTAAAAATACAGTAGAACTATCATTTATATTGTATTAGGTATCATAAGTAAGCTAGAGATGGTTTAAAGTATATGGGAGCACTTTGGGAGGCCGAGGCAGGCAGATCTCTTGAGGTCAGGAGTTCGAGACCAGCCTGGCCAACATGGCAAAACCCCATCTCTACTAAAAATACAAAAAATAGCCGGGCATAGTGGAGGGTGCCTGTAATCCCAGCCTCTCAGGAGACTGAGGCAGGAGAATCGCTTGAACTCAGGGGGCAGAGCTGAGACTGCACCACTGCACTCCAGCCTGGGTGACAGAGCAAGACTCCAACTCAAACAAATAATAATAAATAAATAAATAAAAATAAAGTATATGGGAGGATGTGCATAGGTTATGCGCAAATACTACACAATTTTATGTAAGTGTCTTGAACTCATCTGTGCATTTTAGTATCCACAGGGTCTTGGAAGCAATCTTCAGAGAATACTGAGGGACAGCTGTACTTTTTTATTACAGAAGACTTAGAAAACTAGTACACTTAGTTTGTGATACATCACTCCAATCTCCGCCTATGTCTCTGCATCACTTACTTTTTCTTTTTGATACAGGGTCTCCCTCTGTCGCCCAGGCTGGAGTGCAGTTGTACAATCACAGCTCACTGCAGCCTCGATCTCCTGGGCTCAAGTGATCCTCCCACCTCAGCCCCTCATGTAACTGGAACTATAAGCGTATGCCACCACATCCAGCTAATTTTTAAATTTTTTGTAGTGACAAGGTCTCACTGTGTTGCCAGGCTGCTCTCGAACCCCCTGGGGCTCCCACCTCAGCCTCCCAAAGTGCTGGGATTACAGGCATTCAGTCTTCTTATTTCACTTTGGGAGGCATTTTTTTTTTCCTAATCAGATGGTTCTCAAACTGTACGTAAGAATTACCTGGGGCATTTGTTTAAATCATTTCCATAGCCCTGAGCTCACAAAATCTGAATAAATGACAGTGAAGACCAGTAGTCGTCATGTTTAGCAAATGCACACAGATGATGTGGATGCTTTGGGCTCCACGGACCAGTTTTGCAGAACACTTGAACTTACGATGACAAGAGCTGATGGCGGAGGCCGTGTCTCATGTGCTTTGGGGCAGCTTCCTTCATCTCTGTGTTATCTCTCAACATTTGGAAAATGGAAATTATCACAAGGACCAGAAGGGTGTTGGCCAGGATGGTATCAGTGTTGAAAAGCCAGATCTCATATCAAAATCCTTAACTTCATGACACCTGCAAAAGCTCTTAAAACCCTTTATCCAAATAAGGTCACATCCATAGGTTCTGCAGGTTAGGACTTAGATGTATCTTTTGGGGGCCACCCGTCAACCCCACTACATGTGGAACCAAGGACACCGAGGGACAGATGTATTTTGTTATTACAGAACCCTTAGAAAACTAATACACTTGGCTTGTGGGTGCATCACTGCAATCTCTGCCGCCGTCTTTACATCACCTTCTTCTCTGTGTTTAGTGTCTACCTCCCTCTGCCTCACTCTTATAAGGACACCTGCCATGGCGTTTGGGGCCGACCTTAAATCTAGGATATGCTCATCTTGAAATTCTTAGTTTTATGACATTTGCAAAACCCCTCTTTCCAAATAAGGTTGCAGTCAGAGCTTCTGGGGGTTAGGACATCCTCTTAAGTAATCCCCTCATGGGAAACCACGGCAGCGTTATTTCCTCTTCATCTTACAGCATTCACTGGGAATGACAGCATTGTGGTTTTGAGCCTCTGGACTGTGGGTGCCTGCAGCCCAGGTCACAGAAAGGGGCCGCCGGACTTCTGCAGCTCTGTGTCCTCTATCTGGAGCCCACAGGTGTGCCCCTTTGATGACACACTCTCTGTGCTGCACAGTCTGGCTGTTCACCAAACTGTTTGGAGCTTTCTGCTATGTCCCGGGTAAGAGGGTCTATTCACCCCATGCTTGAGAGACTAGGAACCAAACAGAGTTCCACTCACCTGCATCAACATGGGGAAGGGTTCTCCTTGTCTGCAGGTGGCTAAGGTGGAGGGGGAGGCTCAGAGCCAGGAGTTGGCTTGCGCAAGGCTGCCTGCCTTGGAACCCAGGGGTGTCTGATGACAGAGTGTGGGCTCCTCCCAGCTCCAACCTGGCTTACTCCTCAGAGGAGAGGTGGGGTATCCAGGGAGGGTGAAGGGGTGGGGTATCCAGGGAAGCATCCCCCTGTTGCCACCTGAGTTAGTCTTGGAGACCTTCAAACTCTGCTCTTTCAGGAATGGCTAAACTCACCGCATATTCCAATGTGCCAGACAGACTCTCTCTCTTAATCTTCAGGGCTATCCTATGAAGGACAAATTGAGACAGTCCCATTTTACAGACGAAAAAAGAGAGGCTCAGAGGAATGAAATGGCTCCACGCCAAGAACAGGCAACTAACGGAATAAGTGTTCGGGTCCCCTAAACTTCATTGTTGAAATCCTAATCCCTAAGGAGATGTTATTAGAAGGGAGCATGTTTAGGAGGTGATGAGGTTATGAGGGTGGAGCCCTCATGCATGCAATTGGTGCTTTTGCAAAAGGAGCCCGAGAGAGAGGACCCTGCCCCCACCACCATGTGAGGACACAGCAAGAAGACCCCATTTATGAATCAGAAAATCCACTCTCACCAGACACCAAATCTGTCAGTACCCAGGTCCTGGACTTGCCAGCCTCAGAACTGTGAGAAATAAAATTTCTGTTGTTTATAAGCCACCCAGCTTAGGGTATTTTGATAGAGCAGCCAGAAGGGACAAAGACAATAAGAAATATATATCTGGGGCCGGGCGCAGTAGCTCATGCCTTTAATCCCAGCACTTTGGGAGGCTAAGGCAGGCGGATCACTTGAGGCCAGGAGTTCGAGACCAGCCTGGCCAACACGGTGAAACCCCGTCTCTACTAAAAGTACAAAAATTAGCTGGGTGTGGTGACACACGCCTGTAATCCCGGCTACTCGGGAGGCTGAGGCAGGAGAATCGCTTGAACCTGGGAGGTGGAGGTTGCAGTGAGCCGAGATTGCACCACTGCACTCCAGCCGGGATGACACAGCAAGACTCTGTCTCAAAAAATAAAAAATAAAAAGAAAGAAATATGTATTTGGGCCGGGTGAGGTGGTTTACAACTGTAATTCCAGTGCTTTGGGAGGTCGAGGTGGGAGAATCGCTTGAGACTAGGAGTTTGAGACAATATAGGCAATATATAGTGAGCCTGGGCAATATAGTGAGCTCCTGTCTCTACAAAAAATAATAAAATTAGCCGGGCACAGTGGCACAGTGGCACAGCCTTTATTTCTAGCTACTCAGGAGGCTAAGGTGGGAGGATCACTTGAGCCTGGGAGGTTGAGGCTGCAGTGAACAGTGACTGCACCACTGCATTCCAGTCTGGGCCACAGAGTGAAAACTTGTCTAAAAATAAATAAATATATATTTGTTTTCTGCCCCTAATTTCTAGCACAGAGCTCCTAAAATTCTTGTAACTTCCTGAGTGAGGAGGTGAGAAGAGCATATTTTGTTATTCATAATTAGCCCCTATCAGCCATACCTGAGTTTATGCTAATGAGGAGGATCTGGGCGGATCGGGGATGGTTGCCAGAGAGACGAACCCTGTGATCCCAGTGGAATTTTTAGCCTCATGCCCTAAATTCCAAGAAGGGAGAGGGGCTGGAGATTGACTAATCACCAGTGGCCAATGATTTAATCAATCATGCTATAAAATAAAAATAAAATCCTAAGGCCCTCCCTCCAGCCCACTCACCACCACCACCACTGACTCAACAAGACCCTTTCTTAGCCAAAGGGATCCCAGAGAAACCTAAAAACTGAGTTCCTGGCCATGACTTTAAGGGAGGTGGGACACGCCTTCTTATGCCCCTTCCCTTTTGGAGTTTAGGAACACAAAAGACCAGCATTATAGTTAAAATAGATGTCATAAGATTGACAAAACAGACTCTTTGTGATGATAAGATACCAAATTACATACAAGACCTAAGGCAAGTGTTAAGTCACTTCTAAGGGCCATCAATCTTGCTACATCCCTCATCCTTATCTTAAAACATTCTTTTTTGCAGACTCCAGGTTTTGCAGACTCCAGGTTTTAAGCAGACCTTACTCCTTTAACCAACTGCAAATTAAAGAAGCCCTGAATCCATCTGTAACCTGTCAGCCCGCCCCTCTTCAAGATATTCTGCCTTTTCAGGCCAAACCAGTGTATGTCTTCCATGTATTGATTTATGACTTTGCCTGTAACTCCTTCCTCCCTAAAATGCATCAAATCAATTTTTACTTTAAGTTCTGGGATACATGGGCAGAATGTGCAGGTTTGTTACATAGGTATATGTGTGCCATGGTGGTTTGCTGCACCATCATCTAGGTTTTAAGCCCTGCATGCATTAGGTATTTGTCCTAATACTCTCCCTCCCTTATCTCCCACGCCCCCTCCCTTGACAGGCTCCGGTGTGTGATGTTCCCCTCCCTGTGTCCATGTGTTCTCATTGTTCAACTCATGATCGCATGAGTGAGAACATGCGGTGTTTCGTTTTCTGTTCCTGTGTTACTTTGCTGAAAATGATAGCTTCCAGCTTCATCCACGTCCCTGCAAAAGACATGAACTCATTCTTTTTTATGGCTGCAACATCAAACCAAACTTAATCTGGCCAACCTTGGGCATACCACAGTCACTGAAATTGTCCCAGAATAAACTTCTTTAAAATATTTTACAGAGTCCAGGTGTGGTGGCTCACGCCAAAAATCCCAGCACTTTGGGAAGCTGAGGCAGGAGGATCACTTGAGCCCAGAAGTTTGAGACCAGCCTGGGTAACCTAGGGAGACCCCATCTCTACAAAAAATTAAAAAAGTAGCTAGGTGTGGTGGCACACGCCTATAGCCCCAACTACTCAAGAAACTGAGGTGGGAGGATCACCTGAGCCCAGAAGGTTGAGGCTGCAGTGAGCCATGATTGTGCCACTGCACTCCAGAGTGAGATCTTGACTCCAAAAATTAATAAATAAATAAAAATAAATAAAATAAAATACTTTATAGAGTTTGGTTTTTCTGTTAACAATGCCCAGGTAAAGGAACATCCACAAAAACCCTAAACAATAGGGTTCCGAGAAGTTCCAGGTTGATGAAGACGTCCACATGACGCCATCGCAGACAGAAGCTCTCACACTTGGAACCCTTCTGGACCTCACCTTATGTTCCCCCTCATCTGGCCACTCACCTGTAACCTTTATAATACTCTTTATAATGAACTGGTACATGGAAGTAAAGCACCTCCCTGAGTTCTGTGAGCTGTGATAGCAAATTATGGAATGTCAGGAAGGGGTTGTGGGACCCCTGATTTGTAGCCGAGTCAGATAGAAGTGTGGGTACCCTGTGGTCCCAGTGCCTGTGACTGGCATGTGAAGTTGGGGGCACTCCCGTGGGACTGAGCCCTCAACCTGTGGGGGCTGTGCTAACTCCAGGGAGTTAGTGTCAGAACTGAAGTGAGTTGTTACACATGCAGTTGCTGTCCAGAGAGTTGGAGAATTGATTGTTGGTGGGAATGCAGCCCGGCCTCTTTGGTGTCAGAAGTGTGGAGTGGAGAAACAGGGTCTTCTTGCATTTATTCATGTTTTTCAAGACACAGTTTCACTCTGTCCCCCAGGCTGGAGTGCAGTGGTGCAATCTTGGCTCACTCCAACCTCCACCTCCCGGGTTCGAGCGATTCTCCTGCCTCAGCCTCCCGAGTAGCTGGGATTACAGGTGCCCACCACCACACCCAGCTAATTTTTGTATTTTTGGTAGAGGTGGGATTTCATCATGTTGGCCAGGCTGGCCTCCAACTCCTGACCTCACATGATCCACCTGCTTCGGCTTCTCAAAGTGCTGGGATTACAGGCGTGAGCCTCCACGCCTGGCCCAGGGTTTTCTTTCAAACCTACTCCTCCCTGGCAGCACCAGAGGTCCAGGCCACCAGCCCTGGGCCCTGGATCCCCACCTTTGGATCTATTTTCTGAATCTGATTGCTGTGTTTGTCCTACAGAGACTCCTCTGCCCTGACTGTGGTGGAGGCCGATGCAGGAGGCAAGGTGGACAATGGGAACTTACAGAGAGGAAGGGGTAACCCACAGAGCTAAACCACATGTGCAAGAGGAACCTGGGCTTGGGAAGTTTTCTGTCAGGGCTCGGTGTTGTGGGAAGCCAGGGACCCCAAATGGAGGGACCGGCTGAAGCCATGGCAGAAGAACGTAGATTGTGAAGATTTCATAGACATTTATTAGTTCCCCAAATTAATACTTTTGTAATTTCTTATGCCTGTCTTTACTGCAATCTCTAAACATAAATTGTAAAGATTTCATGGACACTTATCACTTCCCCAATCAATACCCTTGTGATTTCCTATGCCTGTCTTTACTTTAATCTCTTAATCCTGTCAACTGAGGAGGATGTATATCGCCTCAGGACCCTGTAATAATTGCATTAACTGCACAAATTGTAGAGCATGTGTGTTTGAGCAATATGAAATGTGGGCACCTTGAAAAAAGAACGGGATAACAGCAATTGTTCAGGGAATAAGAGAGATAACCTTAAACTCTGACCGCTGGTGAGCCAGGCAGAACAGAGCCATATTTCTCTTCTTTCAAAAGCAAATGGGAGAAATATCGCTGAATTCTTTTTCTCAGCATGGAACATCCCTGGGAAAGAGAATACGCGCCTGGAGGTATAGGCTTATAAATATCCCCCCCAGGTGCTCCTGTCTCTTATGGTCGAGACTGCAGGGGTGAAATAGACTCCAGTCTCCCATAGCGCTCCCAGGCTTATTTGGAAGAGGAATTTCCCTCCTAATAAATTTTGATCAGACCAGTTGATCTCAAAACCCTGTCTCCTGATAAGATGTTATCAATGACAATGGTGCCCGAAATTTCATTAGCAATTTTAATTTCACCTCGGTCCTACGGTCCTGTGATCTCGCCCTGCCTCCACTTGCCTTGTGATATTCTATTACCTTGTAAAGTATGTGACCTCTGTGACCCACACCTATTCGCACACTCCCTCCCCTTTTGAAAATCCCTAATAAAAACTTGCTGGTTTTTGTGGCTTGTGGGGCATCACGGAACCTACCGACATGTGATGTCTCCCCCGGACACCCAGCTTTAAAATTTCTCTCTTTTGTACTCTGTCCCTTTATTTCTCAAGCTGGCCAACGCTTAAGGAAAATAGAAAAGAACCTATGTGAATATCAGGGCAGATTCCCTGATAGCTCGGAACGCAGTAGAGCTGAGAATCTAGGGGTCCAGGCCTCATCTTGAGCCCACTGGATATGCCAGCCCCCCCACCCCCTCCTCTCTCAGACCCAGGAGTCCAGGTCCAGCCCCTTCTCCCTCAGACCCCAGAGTCTAGGCCCCCAGCCCCTCCTCCCTCAGACCCAGAAGTCCAGGTCCCAGGCCCTCCTCCCTCAGATCCAGGAGTCCAGGTCCAGCCCCTCCTTCCTCAGACCAGGGAATTCAGACCCCAGCCGCTCCTCCCTCAGACTCAGGAATCCAGGCTCTCAGATCTTAGTCTAAGCCCCCAGCTCCTCCTTCCTTTGTGACTGGCAGGGCATAGCCTAGTGACCTAATGCCTACCACCTGATTTCTGTTACCCAGCCATGCTGCCTGTGTGCTGTATCACTTGTCCCAGGAAATGATTCTTCTTGTGCCTCAGTTTCCCTATCTGGAAAATGGGTCTCCTCCTCTCTTGCTTCCCTGGAGAGGATAAACAGCTTTTGCAAAAGGAAGCCCCTCCCTCCCTCTCCCTCTGTCTGGCTCTTACTGTCTCTGTTTCTCTCCAGGGAAAGCGGCAGGAGAGATGGTGCGTGCTGGGTTAGAAAGTGCCTTCAACTGGATACAGGCAGGGCTCTCCCCCTCCAGGCCTTTCTCTCCCTCCTCCCAGCTCTGGAAGTCCTACAGTTTCTCCCAGAGGCACTAGCTGGAGGCAGAAGGTGGATGTAGTCATCATTGCTGGCTAGGCTCCCTCCGTCCCTCCCTGGATTTCGGCAGAATCATGGAAGCCTAGGGGTTTCCCAGAATATGCATGTGGGGGAGAAAAGGTCCCGTCTAACTCCAGCCCATCCAAGGTTCTGAGTTCCTGGAAGTCCAGAGGCAGTCTCTTTACAGACTTGGGGTCTTTGCTGATCCTGGAGTCTTTTTCGTCTAAGGTCCCACCTCCCCGGAGCTCCTCAACCCATCCTCCCAGGACTGGCCACTCTGAGTGGTGTCCATAGAACTATCACGTAAGAGTCGGTTGGGGGTCCCAGCTGCTAGGCCCTTTCTCCCCAACTTCTCTCCTCCCCCTCTTCCCTATCCTTCCCTCTCTCTCTCCTTCCTCCATTCTCCTCCTCCTTTTCTGATCTTCCTCCCCCTCCTTCTCTCTTTCCCTCCCTCCTCCTCTCCTTCCTCCTTCTTCCCTTATCTTTCCTTCCCCTCCGTCCTTCCTCTCCATTTTTTTTTCCCCAGGCAGAGTCGCTTTGTCACCTAGGCTGGAGTGCAGTGGCATGATCTCGGCTCATTGCAAACTCCACGTCCCAGGTTCAAGCGATTCTCCTGCCTCAGCCTCCTGAGTAGCTGGGACTACAGGCGTGCACCACCACGCCCACCTAATTTTTGTATTTTTAGTAGAGATGGGGTTTCACCATGTCAGCTAAGCTAGTCTTGAACTCCTGACCTCAAGTGCTCCACCTGCCTTGGCCTCCCAAAGTGCTGGGATTACAGGCGTGAGCCACCGCGCCCGGCCGCTCTCCTTTTTCTTTCCCCTCTCCATCTACCAATCTGACTTTCTATCCTGACCTCACACATTGTTCAACACATATTTGTTGAGCACCTACCTAGACACAGGTCCAGGCTCTGAGGAATGAGCCATGAACAAACCAGATAAAGACAGCTGCCTGTCTAGAGCTTGCATTCGAACCAGGAAGACACACATTATACAAAAAAGATACTAAACGTATCTTATGCAGGTTATACGTTATATAGGAAGGGGACCAATGCTATGGGGAAAAAGAAAAAGCAGAGGAGAGTAAAGGGGGTCAGGAATCCAGAGGTAGGGCAGTTTTTCGCTGCGGAAGCCAGCTTCTGTCTTTCATTCCTCTCCCTCCCTCCTTTTCTCCTCTGTCTCTCGGTATCTAGATCCCCGCAGTGTGCATTTCCCTGCCCAACCCAGGACACCTGGCAAAGAAACCATCTACTGGGATTCAAGCATTTAATAAAACAAGGATCTCTTCAGGTTACTGCCCAGGGGCCCCTTGCCCTCACTGGTTCCTCATTAGGTACCTGCTTGAGATGGAGCAAAGCGAGGAGCAACTGTAGCCAGAACTAGCTGAGGTTAGGGGCTTGGCAAGTTAGCCCGCCATGTCTGTGTCCATCCCCCAGTCTTCTTGGTCCTGGCTCCTCGGGGTCCTGCACCTCTGCCCAACCTCACTCACACTTCCTCTCTAGCCTGGAAAAGCCCCAGGGATCTCTGATGCAACCCCACCCCCCAGCAACTCATCCTGGCCCAGAGCCCCCTGTCTCTCCCTCCAGTTTGTCCCTTACTCAGACAAAGAGCTGATCCTGCCCCTCCCTTGCTCACAGCCCTTCCATGGCTCCCCATTGCCACCAGAGCAAAGTCCTAGCCTCTGATTCCTGCATTCAAAACCCGACACGTTGCATGTGTTAAATAGCTTGATTTAGCCATTTCACAACGAATATATATATATGTATATAGCAAACGTCATGTTGTATACCATAAATATGTATAATTGTTACTTAGTTAAAAAAAAATTTTTTTTTTGAGACGGGAGGCTGGAGTGCAGTGGTGCAATCTTCGTTCACTGCAACCTCCGCCTCCCGTTCAAGTGACTCTCCCACCTCAGTCTCCTGAGTAGCTGGGATTACAGGTGCACACCACCACGCCCGGCTAACTTTTGTATTTTTAGTATAGACGGGGTTTCACCATTTTGGACAGGCTGGTCTCAAACTTCTGACCTCAAGTGATCTGCCCGCCTTGGCCTCCCAAAGTGCTGGGATTACAGGCATAAGCCACTGTGCCTGGCCAAAAAAATTTTTTTAAACCTAAACGAGTGGACCTCACTAGGGACCCTACAACCCCCCAGCCCCTTGTTTCACCCTTTGTGCTTCACAGCATCAATCCGCCCTTACTTTTTTGACTGGCCACACCATTTCTTGCCTTGGATGCCCCTTTCTTGCCCCACCTTCCACCACCACCCTGACCACGGCTAACGCCTCATCAGCCAGCATCACCTCCTCCAGGAAGCCCTCCCTGACTCTTGGGCTGGGTTGGTGCATCCTTATACTGTTTTGTGGCCCTCTGTTTACACAGCTGTCTTCTCCACCAGATTGGCATCTCCCCAAGGGCAGGGCCCAGGGCTGAGTCATCTCTGTGTGCCCGGCATCGCCCAGCCCAGCCCTGTCCACCAGGGCTCAGGAGATGTCCCCAAAATGAATGAATGTTCTCTCCTCTGCCTTTGCTCCATTTTTGCCTTACCTCTCCCACCCTGTGCTCCTTCTGTCCAGGTATTCTGTAAGCTGTACCCTGAGGTTTCCTGATGATGGCTGAAATGCTGGGAAGGCCACTGTGGACCCAGGGCAGGAACTGGAGAGCAGCCACCACAGGAATGGGGATTTCCAGGAGCCATGGGTGTTAGCGAGGGGTGCGGGGTCCCTACCTGTCCCTCCACCACCAGCCCCGGCCTGCTGTGGGAGTGTGTCCAGCTTCACTGCTCCCTGTCTTTCAGCACTTCTCTGGGCTGCTTCCAGCCTTGGTCATCTCTTCCTGCAAGAAATTCTGGGGGCTGGACATGTAGGTCTAAGGGAGAAGGAAGCTGGGAGTTGAGACTCCTGGGTCTGAGGGAGGAGGCGCTGGGGGCCTGCATCCCTGGGTCTGAGGGAGGAGGGGATGGGGGCCTGGACTCCTAGGTCTGAGGGAGAAGGGGCTGGGGGCCTGGGCCTGGGCTCCAGGGTCTGAGGGATGAGGGGATGGGGCCCGGACTCCTGGGTCTGAGGGAGGAGGGGATGGGGCCTGGACTCCTGGGTCTGAGGGAGGAGGGGATGGGGCCTGGACTCCTGGGTCTGAGGGAGGAGGGGATGGGGTCTGGACTCCTGGGTCTGAGGGAGGAGGGGATAGGGGCCTGGACTCCTGGGTCTGAGGGAGGTGGGGCTGGCAGCCTGGACTCCTGGGTCTGAGGGAGGGGGTGCTGGGGACCTGGACTTCTGGGTCTGAGGGAGGCGGGGCTGGAGGCCTGGACTCCTGGGTATCAGGGAGGAGGGACTGGGGGTCTGGACCCTGGGTCTGAGGGATGAGGAACTCTGAACCTGTACTCCTGGGTCTGAAGGAGGAGGGGCTGGGTGTCTGGGATCCTGGGTCTGAGGGAGGAGGGACTAGGTGTCTGGGATCCTGGGTCTGAGAGAGGAGGGTCTGGGGGCCTGGGCTCCTGGGTCTGAGGAAGGAGGGACATGGGAACCTGGACTCCTGGGCCTGAGAGAGGAAGGGCTGGGGTCTGGACTCTTGGGTCTGAAGGAGGAGGGTGCTGGGAACCTGGACTCCTGGGTCTTAGAGGACGGAACCGTTGAGGATTAAAGCCCTGGTTATCCTTCCTCAACCGCACTCTGGTTTTAGAAACATCTGGTTTTATACAGCTGCTCCACCCGAGCAGGGCGGGGTGGGGGCTGGGCAGCCAAATGCCCCACTTCTGGGGAGGAGCCTGCGCTGCCCCCTCCCACTGGGCGGAGGACTCACCCTCCCCTTCTGCTCTGGGCTGGCCTCAGATCATCTGAGGACCCATCATCCTGACACAGCCAGACACCAGGCGGCCCGGCTCCCGGCAACAGCGTCAGACACAGCCCGGCCCGCCCTGGTGGGTGGGAAGGGCGTTCGAGCTCCTTGGGAATGCACCTTCTCCCTGACAGGCCCAGGCAGAGGCTTGGCCTGGCGCAGCCTCCTCGGGGAAAACCCCAGGGTGTGAGGACTTGGTGTCTGGCAGGGGAGAGCTCCGGGACAGGCTGGAAGAGATGGAACTGCAGGGAGAGACGAAGGTGTAGAAACAGAGAAATGGAGAGAAACTGAATGAGAGAGACAGAGACAGAGAAACACATACAGAGATAGAGCCTTACAAAGAGATAGGTGCGGTGGCTCACGCCTGTAATCCCAACACTTTGGAAGGCCAAGGCAGATGGATCACTTGAGGTCAGGAGTTGGAGACCAGCCTGGCCAACATAGTGAAACCCCATCTCTACTAAAAATACAAAAAATTAGCCGGGTGTGGTGGTGGGCGCTTGTAGTTCCAGCTACTCGGGAGGCTAAGGCAGGAGAATCGCTTGAACCCGGGAGGCGGAGGTTGCAGTGAGCCGAGCTCACGCCACTGCACTCCAGCCTAGGTGACAGAGTGAGACTCCGTCTCAAAAAAAAAAAAAAAGAGAGATGGGGATGCAGAGAGACGGAAGGAGGATAGAGACAGAGCTAGAGAGGGAGGGAGATAGAGGGAAAAAGAGACAGAGAGAAAGAGACACACATACATGGACATACAGTGAGAAAGTCAGGGAGAGGCACTCAGAAAGAAAGACAGCCACACAAGAAGAAAGTCAGGGAGACTTCAGAAATGCAAAGGGACAGACACTCCCAGGTAAAAGCAGAGAGAGAATGGCTGTGAGGGGGGATGAGGAGGAGAAACAGACAGGAATACACAGAGGCAGAGACCCAAATAGAGGGACCGAGAAACAGAGATGGGGTGACAGATACAAAATGACAGAGATTTGGGGAGGGACAGACGAGGAGAGAGAAGCACGGGTCTCTCTGCTGCTCCATGTCTTTCAGCCTGTCCTGGAGCTGGCCCGTGCCAGACACCAGAGGTTGTTAGAGTCACAGGCAGGGAGAAAAGAACGAGGCAGCTACCAAGGCAGAAAGTGAGAGATCAATAGTTCACAGTAAGAGGAGCAGAGAGAAGAACAGAATTAGATACAGATAGTTTTTTAAAAAAATTCATGGAAAGAAGGGCATGTAAACAGACATTTATCACCGATCTGGTCCTGAGGGGCTGGGGTCTGGGCACCCCAGGTCCTGCATCTCTTTTCACCCTTCCTCTGACTCAGTTTCCCTGATGGGTGACAGCACCGACAGACCCCGGCTGGCTCCCCAGGGTCAGCTGACCGCCAACTCTCTGTGTTCATCCCTGAGTCCCTGGGGATACAAATCCCAGCGCCCCAGCTCTCCACCCCAGACCCTGGTGCACACACGCAGACCCACGTCAGTTAGGCGCTGAATGGACAGACGTTCACTCACAGCTCCGGTCCCAGGCAGCCGTGCCTCGGGCCAGCGTACACACAGGCACACCCACAGCACACACGTGTGTGTGTTTCGTTCCATCTACCAGTTGCTGAGACATGTCCCTGGGGGGGCCCAACCCAGAGATGGATTCTGGGGACAGGAGAGGCGGCTGTGGGGAGAAGCAGGGCGGGGGTGACTGGGGAAGGTGAGAAGGGGGAGGTGGGGAGAGCTTTAAAGCAAGAAGAGAAAGAAATGAGGGTGAGAGGAGGCAAGAGAAGTGGAGAGGAAGAAAGGGATGGAGAGAAAGACAGAAACTTGGAGAAATGTGGTAATGGGGAGAGAGATGAGGGTACCAACAAAGAGATGAGGAGAAATAGTGGGTTAGGGAGAAAGAAAGGGATGGAGGGAAATACAGGGATAGGGGATGGGGGGATGAGGGGAACCCCCAAAATGCAAGTGAGGTGGAAGAGAAAAATCAGGCGAGACAAGGGACGAGAGCGGGGAGGAAGAGAGAAGAAGACATAGAGGAGAGAGGGAGAGGAGGGGGAGCGATGGCAGAGAGGACTAGAGGAGGGGCGCGGGTAGACATGGGGGCCTGGGAAGGGAGGCCCGTCTGGCTGAGGGGGGTGGGAGTAATAGCGGGAAGCGGGTGGAGCTGCCCGGCTGGGCCGTGACCTCAGAGCCCCTGGCCCAGCTTAGCCTGACTGACGTCAGCGCTCGCTCCCGCCCCCGCCTGCGCTGGTCTTCAAATGACCCCCCTCCAGCTCTCTGGCCACAGAGAGGCTGGGAGAGCAAGCCGGAGAGAAGAGAGAGCCCGACCAGACCCACTGCGATGAGACAGGTGTGTGTGTGTGTGTGTGTGTGTGTGTGTATACAGCCATGTGGGGAAAACTACTGCCATATGTGTGACCACGTGTGTTGGGGAACTGTGTGTGCATGATTTCATGTGTGTATCCATGTGCCTGACAGTGACCATATGTGTGTAGGGGACAGTGAGCATGTGAGGCTGAGTGTGCAGGTCTGTGTATACATTGCCCTGTGTGAGCGGCCATCCCAAGTACATGTAGGTGAGACGTGCCATGTCCGTATTTCTGTATCTGCGTATCTTGCTACAAACTTGTGTATGTCTATGTTCCCTGGGAGGCAGAGAGAAAGAGGGAGTGAGACTGTGAGCGAATGAAAGAGACTGAGTGAGAAAGAGAGTTGGATTTGCCTGTGGCACGTGGGAATGGATTTCTGTTTCATGCGTTCAATAGCTATTAAGTTGAACCAAATGAAATCGCCGATACTGAGCCACTCTAAACTTGGAAGAATAGCAATTTCATCTGGTTCAGTATCAGCTTGACAGCAACTACTATTTCTCTTGAAATCTTCCCTGTGCGTCCCATTGCCCCAGACTCTCAGCTGGGGCTGTGTGTGTTTGTGGCCACGTGGACATCCTTTGCTGGTGTTGCTTTTTCCTGCTGAGGGGTGTGTGTCTGCAGGTTCACCTGTGTGGCCGTCGGTGGGGGTCACGGGATCGCTGTGTTTGGCCTGAGTGGGTGTCTCGGGTCATCCTGTAGAACACGAGTAATTTCATTCTGTGTGTCACTCATCATGTGTGAGTTCACGTGTGGGGGAGTGTGTCTACACATGTGTTCATCTGTGTTTCTGGAATCAACTCTCTGGATCCCCAGCATGAATTGAGCCATCCTTAGGAACTCAGGCAAGGCCAGGTTTGAAGCAAAGGAAGAGAGAAGGGGGATTCGAGAAGAAAGAATAATGTTTAATGTTGAGAGTTTAAAAGCTGTACCTCAGTTTTGTCCTCTAGAAATGTAACGAAAACCACAATATCTAATTTAAAATTTTCTCGTGGCCACAGTTGAAAAAGTAAAAACAAACAGGTGAAATTAATTTTAATAATATATTTTTATTTAACCCAGTGTGTCAGGGGCCAGCACATTTTTTTAAATAAAGGGCCCAATATTAAATATTTGAGGCTTTTGGGGGCCATCTGGTCTCTTTTGAAAGTACTCAACTTCGATGTGGTAAATGTAGAATCAGCCACAGATGATGTATAAACAAATGAATGTGGTTGTATGCAAATAAAACTTCCTTTAAGGACACTGAAATTTGAATTTCATATTTTTCATGCTCCACAAACTATTATTCTTCTTTTGGCTTTCAAAAACCATCTAAAAACACACACACGAATTCTTAGCCTGCAGGCTGTAGCAGGTCTTAGCATGCCGACCCCTGCTACATATAAGATATGATCATTTCAATATGTAATCAATACATAAATGTTAATGAGCTATTTTACTTTCTTTTCCCCAGACTTGGGCTTCAAAATCCAGTGTGTTCATAGCACTTCTCACTTAGATGCTACCTTTTCACTGGAAATACCTAATCTGTGTTTAGATTTTATAAGATTTACAATTATAAAAGGGGCATCGTAGATGCAACTTGTTCCAGACATATTTAAAAGCTTTCCAATAACTGAATCAAGTAAGAGTTTTTAAATTTAAATGAATTAAAATTAAATAAAATTTAAAATTCAGTTCCTCGGTGATACTGGCTGCATTTCAAGTACTCGGTAGACACATGTGGCTGGTGACCCCTGTGTTGGACACAAAGATCTACATCTTAACGACGCATTTAAATAACCCACAGTAAGCCTTGAGGCAGGAACTGGTGGCATAGGAGGCAGTTTAGCGTAGAGGGGACGCCAGAGCCAGACTGCCTGAGTTTTACTTCTGACTCTGCTTATTACCTGAGTGACCTTGGGTAAAAGTATTTGCCTCTCAGTGTCTCAGTTTCCTCATCTGTAACAGAAGACAGTGAAGGTACCTGCCTTATAAGATTGTTGTAGAGACCGGGTGCAGTAGCTCACGCCTATAATCCCAGCACTTTAGGGGGCCAAGGCAGGAGGATCGCTAGAGCCTGGGAGTTCGAGACCAACTTGAGCAACACAGCAAGACCCTGTCTCTATTATTATTATTATTATTATTATTATTATTATTATTATTTCAAGATGGAGTCTCACACTGTCACCCAGGCTGAAGTGTAGTGGTGCCATCTTGGCTCACTGCAACCTCCACCTCAGGGGTTCAAGCAGTTCTCCTGCCTTAGCCTTCTGAGGAGCTGAGACTACAGTCGTGCGCCACCAAGCCTGGCTAATTTTTGTATTTTGCTTTCGCCATGTTAGCCAGGCTAATCTCGAACTCCTGACCTCAGGTGATCCACCCGCCTCCGCCTCCCAAAGTGCTGGGATTACAGGCGTGAGCCACAGTTTCTGGCTCCCTGTCTCAATTAAAAAAAAAAATTTATATATATATATTAAGGTTGTTGTACAGTAGTGTCTGGCACACAGAAAGTACTTTTTCCTCTGATTCTGGGCTCTTCCAGCAACATTTACTGGGGCACCTGGCTCTGCTGGGGAGTTGGGCAGTGGAAAAGGAGAACCAGGCTATGCCTCTGGAAAGTCAGAGAGAAGAATCCTCTACCATGGGCTGCTGATCTTGTGCAAGCCACTCCTTCTGGCCAATCAGTCCTCAGTTTGGCCACCTGTATGGTGGCAGAGCACTATCTGTCCCCCAGGGCTCTCCCGAGGGCTAGAGGCTTAGAGATTCAATTCCTAGGGTTCAAATCCAGGTTCCTCTGCTTTCCAGGGACAACCTTAGGCAAATTGCTGAACCTCTGTGTGACTCAGTTGCCTCATCTGTAGAACGGGGATAATAATAACAGTACCTACCTTACAGTGCTGTTGTAAAGATTAAAATAAATTCATTCATCTTAAAGGCTTAGAGCAGGGACTGGTACATAGCATTTTGGTTTTTTAGTACGTGTTATTATTATTACTGTCTCAACCCTAAGAAACCTTTGATTGGGAGATAAATCCTCATTGTATGTGCCACTAAGAAAGAGGAGGGAAACGCCCTAGTAATTAAATTGTGACACTGCATCGCATGCAATCATCCTCACGGATTTAAGAGATTTCAAAACGTGGAAAAAAGTTGTATTGGAAGAAACAAAATCAGGCTGGGCTTGGTGGCTCATGCCTGTATTCATAGCACTTTGGGAGACTGGGGCCTAGGAGACATAGTGAGACCCCTCCTCTAATTGTTTTTTTTTAGTTAGCAAGGCATAGTGACTCCAGTCTTGTGGTCCTAGCTTCTTGGGAGACTGAGGTGAGAGAATCGTCAGAGCCTAGGAGTTAGAAGCTGCAGTGAGCTATGATGGTGCCACTGCACCCCAGCCTGGGCGACAGAGCAAGACCCTGTCTATAAAAATAAATAAATAATAATGAAAAGAAGGAATCTAATCAGCATGAAGCCTAGATAGCTATTTGCTCCAATTATTTTCGTTAATGAAAATAATTTTGAGGCCCGGCGAGGTAGCTCATGCCTGTAATCCCAGCACTTAGGAAGGCCGGGGCAGGCAAGTCACTTGAGCCCAGGGGTTCCAGACCAGCCTAGGTAATGTAGGGAGACCCCCGGCTCTACCAAAAATTTAAAAATTAGCCAGGAGTTGTGGCACACTCTTTGTAGTCCCAGCTACTCGGGAGGCTGAGGTGGGAGGCTGCGCCTGAGCTCGGGAAGCTGAGGCTGCAGTGAGCCTAGATGGCGACACTAGGCTGGAGTGAGACCCTGTCTCAAAAGAAAAAAAAAAAACAAAAAAAAACGAAAGGAGAGAGAGAGAAAGGGAGAGCGAGAGCGAGCGAGAGAGACACAGCGAGACAGACACAGAGAGAGAGAGAGAGAGAGAAAGAGAGATAAAGAGAAGGAAGGACGGAGGGAGGGAGAAAGGAAGTGAGGGGACGGAAAGGGAAGGAGGGAAGGAAGGAAAGGATTTTTAATCTTCTCTCGGAGGAGGCTCATGCGCCCGGGACTCATGCCCCTTCCTTTCCCCTCTCGCTCCCAGCAGGACGCGCCCAAGCCCACTCCTGCAGCCCGCCGCTGCTCCGGCCTGGCCCGGAGGGTGCTGACCATCGCCTTCGCCCTGCTCATCCTGGGCCTCATGACCTGGGCCTACGCCGCCGGGGTGCCGCTGGCCTCCGATCGCTACGGCCTCCTGGCCTTCGGCCTCTACGGGGCCTTCCTTTCAGCGCACCTGGTGGCGCAGAGCCTCTTCGCGTACCTGGAGCACCGGCGGGTGGCGGCGGCGGCGCGGCGCGCGGCGGCGCGGGGGCCCCTGGATGCAGCCACCGCGCGCAGTGTGGCGCTGACCATCTCCGCCTACCAGGAGGACCCCGCGTACCTGCGCCAGTGCCTGGCGTCCGCCCGCGCCCTGCTGTACCCGCGCGCGCGGCTGCGCGTCCTCATGGTGGTGGATGGCAACCGCGCCGAGGACCTCTACATGGCCGACATGTTCCGCGAGGTCTTCGCTGACGAGGACCCCGCCACGTACGTGTGGGACGGCAACTACCACCAGCCCTGGGAACCCGCGGCGGCGGGCGCGGTGGGCGCCGGAGCCTACCGGGAGGTGGAGGCGGAGGATCCTGGGCGGCTGGCAGTGGAGGCGCTGGTGAGGACTCGCAGGTGCGTGTGCGTGGCGCAGCGCTGGGGCGGCAAGCGCGAGGTCATGTACACAGCCTTCAAGGCGCTCGGAGATTCGGTGGACTACGTGCAGGTGAGTAGAGGCGCCTTCAGCCCACTCGTGACCCGAACACCCAAATCCCACTTTCCTGGGGTCTTTCCTTCAATGTACAGATTTGAATGCCTCTCTCCCTTTCTTTATTCTTTCATCCATGCAGTGGAGAGATTCTTCCCTTCACTCGTTCTTTCATCCATCCATCTATCCCTTTATCCAATATGGAGATCATTCGTTCATTTATTCATTCATTTACCCATTCAATGTAGAGGCGTTCTTTCCTTTCTTCATTCACCTACGCATTCCAGGAAGAGACAATTTCACTCATTCTTGACTCATCCATTCATCTATCCATCCATTCAATATAGAGATTCATTTGTTCATTCATCCACTGATTCAGTTATCCATCCATTCAATGTAAAATTAAGCCCTTCCAGCCGGCCACTTTGAGAGGCTGAGGTGGGCGGATCACCTGAGGTCAGGAGTTCTAGACTAGCCTGGCCAACATGGTGAAACCCTGTCTCTACTAAAAATACAAAAATTAGCCGAGCATGGTGGCGAATGCCTGTAATCCCAGCTACTCGGGAGGCTGAGGGAGGAGAATCTTTTGAACCCGGGAGGCGGAGGTTGCGGTGAGCCGAGATCGCACCATTGCACTCCAGCCTGGGCAACAAGAGCAAAACTCCGTCTCAAATAAATAAATAAATAAAAGTTCTTCCTTACTTCATTCAGTGTAGAAATTCTTTTTCTTTACTCACTCATGGATATACCATCTGTCCATCCAATATGGAGATCATTTACTCATTTATTCATTCATTTATCTATTAAATGTGGAGATTTGTTCCCTTTCTTCTTTCCTTCTTCCCTCCTTCCTTTCCCCTCCTTCAGTGTTGAGATTCTTTCATTCAACCACTCAGCCATCTATCTATGTATTCAATATACAGATTAATTTCATTTATTTACCTCATTCATCCATCCCATTTGGTGTAGCAATCTTTTTTTTTTTTTTTTTTGAGATGGAATCTCACTCCGTTGCCCAGGCTGGAGTGCAATGGTTCAATCTCGGCTCACTGCAATCTCTGTCTCCTGGGTTCAAGTGATTCTCCCACCTCAGCCTCCCCAGTAGCTGGTATTACAGGCACCTGCCATCATGCCCGGCTAATTTTTGTATTTTTGTACGAACAGGGTTTCACCATGTTGGCTAGGCTGGTCTCAAACTCCTGACCTCAGGTGATCTGCCCACTTCAGCCTCCCAAAGTGCTGGGATTACAGGTGTGAGCCACCACACCCGGCCTGGTGTAGCAATTCTAATGCATTATATTAGTTTTCCATTGCTGCATAACAAGTTACCATATGTTTGGCAGCTTGAACAAAACACATTTATTATCTCATAGTTTCTATGAGCCCAGAGTCAGCACAGCTCAACTGGATCCTCTTTTCAGGATATCACCAGGTTGCAATCAAGGTGTCAGCTGGAGCTGGGTCTTTTTTAAGGCTTGGGGTTATCTTTCAAGCTTATGTATTTGTTGGTTGGCAGAATTCACTTTCTTGCAGCCACAGAACTCATGGTAGCAGTAGCTGGCCTCTTCAAGGCCAGCAAGGAGACTCTCGGACTTCTAGGTCTGCTTTTAAAGGTTCTCCTGATTAGGTCAGGCCCACCCAGGATAATCTCCTTTTGATTAACTTATAGTCAAGAGATTTGGGGACTTAATTACATTGCAAAATCTATTCACCATTTCCATACTAGGTAATATAATCATGGCAGTTATATCCCATAACTTCTGCCATATTCTATTGCTTAGTAGCAAGTTAGGGGTCTCACTCACACACCAGAGGAGATGGTATATGTCTTATTGTTCATGTTCATACAAGGATGTGCATCTTGGAGTACATGTTAAACTGCGATTACACATTGAAAATGACTTTAAAAAATCTCAAAATTACGTTCAGATCGGTTGCAGAGTGCCCCAGCTGCATTGCACCCCTTGGTGCCTTCCTCTCAAGCATCAGCCTGATGCAGGGGTCTGTGCTGACACTGGCCCGTTCCACCTTACAGGTCTGTGACTCGGACACAAGGTTGGACCCCATGGCACTGCTGGAGCTCGTGCGGGTACTGGACGAGGACCCCCGGGTAGGGGCTGTTGGTGGGGACGTGCGGATCCTTAACCCTCTGGACTCCTGGGTCAGCTTCCTAAGCAGCCTGCGATACTGGGTAGCCTTCAATGTGGAGCGGGCTTGTCAGAGCTACTTCCACTGTGTATCCTGCATCAGCGGTCCTCTAGGTAAGCAGGGGCAGAGATTGGGAGGGCTGTGGATGGGGTGGAAAGGGAGAAGGGAAGCCGGATGGGGCTGAGGATGTGACTGGGGTTGGGAACAAAGATGCAGCAGGGCAGGAATTGGGGATGGGATAAAACTGGAAGCTGGCGGTGAGGATGCTGCTTGGGCTCAAGCTGAGTTTGGTGTGGGGAGTGAGGTTGGAGAAAGGATATGGATGACGATTGGGGCTGGGGCTGGGGAAGAAGATGGGATAGGCTTGGAGTCAAAGACAGAGTTGGAGCCAGGTTTGAGGTTGCAGTGGGTTTTGGATGGGGCTGAGAATGGATATGGGATTGTTGATGAGACTGGGGTGGGCAGGTTTGCAGTCACAGTGGGTATAGTTCAATGACAGGCACGTTGGAGTGCGTATGAGGTTGAGGACAGGATTCGGGCTGGAGATGGGATTGGAGATAGTGCTGAGATTGAGATTATGATGACTGAGGATGGGGTTGGAACTGGAGATGGGGTTGGGGCTGGAAACAGCATTGGAGTTGGTGTTGGTGACAGCAGAGGCTGACAGTCTTTCACACCTCCCCTCCACCCAGGCCTCTATAGGAATAACCTCTTGCAGCAGTTTCTTGAGGCCTGGTACAACCAGAAGTTCCTGGGCACCCACTGTACTTTTGGGGATGACCGGCACCTCACCAACCGCATGCTCAGCATGGGTTATGCTACAAAGTAAGCTGAGGGGACCAGGTGGTCGGGTATGTGTGGAGGCCAATGAATATCCTAGCGTGTGTGCATGCTGAGAGTTCTCCAAATCCAAAGTAACTCACCAGACAATGGGCTCTATCAAGTGAGACTTTAGAGGAGAGAGGAGGATACCATAATGGGCAGAGGGGCCATTTGCATTGAGCCAATGGACTCTACCAAGTGAGATATTAGGGAAGAGGGGAAGATACTATAAGGGACAAGGCTGGCATTTGCATTGAACCATGGAATGCGGTGAACTCTACCAAGAGAGGCAAGGTGAGGGTAGAGAATTCCACCTAGAATTGAGATAGGGTGAGTTGGTTCTGTCATGGAGACCAAGGTAGCACAGTGGGGAGTGAAGTAGGAAGGGCAAGAGACAAATGGATAGAGTGGGATCTAACTAGTGAGAGAGCCATGGAGAAAGAATCAAGTGAGAGAAGAGGAGCACCTGAACTCTAGTAAGTTCTTCAAGAGAAGACAAGTAATTCCATGAGACTCAGGGGAGGATGATCTAGACCAAGTGAAGTTCAGGGGAGAGTGATTTCTGCAAAGCCAGGTCCACTGAAAGACCCAGAGGAAACTTGGGATAATCCAAGGGAATCCATGCATTAATTCACTCAACAAATATTCACTAGGTGCCTAGAATGTTTAAGCTGCGGGGATACAGCAATAGGCAGACAGGACACCAATTGATTACATCAGTTGGGGAGACACACAAGAAATAAATAAGTAGAACATACAGTATGTTCATGATATGTGTTATGGAGATAAATAATGCCAGGCAAGGGTGGTGGATGGGAAGTTTTGGGGTTGGGGGTGAAGTATTAAGTGGAGTGCCTGAGGTAGGATGGGGCTCAAGGCTGAGAATAGTGTGGCTGGAGCACTGAACTGGGGGAGTATTAGGAGAGCAGGATGGAGAGTTAAGGAGTGGTCCACTCATGAAAGGCTTATAGGTCTAAGGACTCTGACTAAGATGAGGGAGCCATGGGAGGGTTTTAAGCAGAGAAGTGACACGTTGTAATGGGATCCCTCTGGCAGCCGTTTTGGGTACAGACTACAAAAGGCAAGGTCGGAAGCAGGGAGGCCACTGAGGATGCCAAGTGACACAGGGGAAGGAGACTGGACACTGTCAAGTAATGCCCGGGATTCTAGTCTTGTGTGGGCTTGGCTGGAAACCATGCAGGGATTGATTAATGATGTCTGCCACAAAACAGGAAGGAGGCCTGATGGTTCCCTTGAGAAGTTCTAATACATAGACTACCCTGGGTAGCAACCACGCCCATCTTGCTCCTCCCTATAGGGCCTGCCAGTAATAGTAAGCATGGTAGTATTAGTAATATGTTAGTGATAGTATTAGTAATAGTGTCAGTAACCAACATGATTTTAGTAACAGCAATAGTAATGGTATTAGTCATAGTAAAAACGGTAGTAGGTAACATTTATTGAGCAAATAGTATCTACTGGTCCTAAGCACTTGGCGTTTAATTTCATTCAATCCTTACAGTATCCTTGTCTTATGAGAGCCTTTTTTTTTTTTTTTTTTTTTTTTTTTTTTTTTTTTTTTTTTTTAGATAGAGTCTTGCTGTGTTGCTCAGGCTCAGGCTGGAGTGCAGGGGCACGACCATGGCTCACTGCAGCCTCAAACTCCTGAGCTCAAGTGATTCTCCCATCTCAGCCTCCCAAATAGCTGGGACTACAGGCCACCACGCCCGGCTAATTTTTTTTTTTTTTTTTTTTTTTTTTTTTTTTTTTTTTTTTTAGAGATGGGGTCTCACTATGTTGCCTAGGCTGATCTCAAACTCTTAGCCTCAAGTGATCCCCCTACCTCAGCCTCCTAAAGTGCTGGGATTACAGGCATGAGCCATTGCAACCCACCCATTGGTGCTTATTTATTTATTTAGTAGAGATGGGGTCTTGCTATGTTGCCCAGGCTGGTCTTGAACTCCTTATCCCTCAGCCTCCCAAAGTGCTGGGGTTACAGGAGTGAGCCACCGCGTCCAGGCCTAGGAACCATTATCCACCCTATTCTACACATGAGAACACTGAGGCCTAGAGAGGTTAAGAAACTCGCCCCCAGTGGCCGTCCACAGTGGTCATTTCTGCCTCCAGAATCCTGCCCAGGCCCCAGGGAGCACGCGATGATGCCCTCATTCCTCGCCCCCGTGCAGGTACACCTCCAGGTCCCGCTGCTACTCAGAGACGCCCTCGTCCTTCCTGCGGTGGCTGAGCCAGCAGACACGCTGGTCCAAGTCGTACTTCCGTGAGTGGCTGTACAACGCGCTCTGGTGGCACCGGCACCATGCGTGGATGACCTACGAGGCGGTGGTCTCCGGCCTGTTCCCCTTCTTCGTGGCGGCCACTGTGCTGCGTCTGTTCTACGCGGGCCGCCCTTGGGCGCTGCTGTGGGTGCTGCTATGCGTGCAGGGCGTGGCACTGGCCAAGGCGGCCTTCGCGGCCTGGCTGCGGGGCTGCCTGCGCATGGTGCTTCTGTCGCTCTACGCGCCCCTCTACATGTGTGGCCTCCTGCCTGCCAAGTTCCTGGCGCTAGTCACCATGAACCAGAGTGGCTGGGGCACCTCGGGCCGGCGGAAGCTGGCCGCTAACTACGTCCCTCTGCTGCCCCTGGCGCTCTGGGCGCTGCTGCTGCTTGGGGGCCTGGTCCGCAGCGTGGCACACGAGGCCAGGGCCGACTGGAGCGGCCCTTCCCGCGCAGCCGAGGCCTACCACTTGGCCGCGGGGGCCGGCGCCTACGTGGGCTACTGGGTGGTCATGTTGACGCTGTACTGGGTGGGCGTGCGGAGGCTTTGCCGGCGGCGGACCGGGGGCTACCGCGTCCAGGTGTGAGTCCAGCCACGCGGATGCCGCCTCAAGGGTCTTCAGGGTAGGCCAGAGGAGACCTGCTGGGCCCCGAGCCACGAACTTGCTGGGTGGTTCTCTGGGCCTCAGTTTCCCTCCTCTGCAAAACGAGGGGGTCAGCCCAAGATTCTTCAGTCTGGACTATATTGGGACTGGGACTTCTGGGTCTCCAGGGAGGGTATTTATTGGTCAGGGTGTGGGATTTGAGGAGTGGAGGGGAAAGGGTCCTGCTTTCTCCTCGTTCTTATTTAATCTCCATTTCTACTGTGTGATCAGGATGTAATAAAGAATTTTATTTATTTTCCCCCAGCCTCCTCCTTTTTGAGAACTAACGGGACTGGATGATTGAGAATTGGGGACGCTGGGCTCAGTGCTGGGTGCTAGCCGTTTGAACCTGGACAAGACACTCTCCTTCCTTGGAACCTGGGGTTCCCTCTTTTGAAAACAGGGATTATTAATCCCATGGGGCAGGGTTGGTGTGAGGGTTAAATTACTCAACTCATTCACGGGTACTTACCAAGCACCTGCCACCTGCTGCACACTGGCAGGTACTGCAGATGGTGCTTTTGTCTCTGGTCCGTCTACTTAGAAAGGTGACACATCCCTTTTCTCCTCAAACCTCCAGCACCTCCTTCCCCAGCCTCTTAGCTGGCTTCCTATCTCACTGAGAAAATAGGGGTTAAAAAAGAAAACTTTTGCTGGAGTCCCCATCTCCACATCTTCCCACTCACTTGCCCCTGTGTCCATACACTCCACCTTCTTCCTGTTGCTGAGGGTGACCTGTCTGTGCTCCAAGCCAGTGCCAACCTCTTCCATCAGGGCACCAGACCCTATGTCCTCTTTGTCTGCTCAAAGACTTCACTCCAGCAGTTCTTCCCACCTGATCCTCCGTCAGTTCTCCTTTCCCTTCGGAGCCTTTCCCATCAGCATCTGAACGTATTGTTACTCTCCCATTTTTCAGACCCCCACTCTTGACCTCAGTTTCCCTGTAAACAACTGTTCCGTTTCTATTTCGGTTAATAGCAAATTTCCTTGGGAGAGTTGTCCATATTTGTCTCCAATTTATCTCGCACAGAGTTCACTCACTCAAAGTGTACAATTTGGCTGGGCGCGGTGGCTCACACCTGCAATCCCAGCACTTTGGGAGGCCGAGGCAGGGAGACCACTTGAGGTCACGAGTTTGAGACCAGCGTGGCCAACATGGTGAAACCCCATCTCTACTAAAAATACAACAAAAATTAGCCAGGCATGGTGGCATGTGCCTGTAATTCCAGCTACTCAGGAGGCTGAGGCAGGACAATCGCTTGAACCTGGGAGGCAGAGGTTGCAGTGAGCTGAGATCGTGCCACTGAGCTCCAGCCTGGGTGACAGAATGAGACTCCATCTAAAAAAAAGAAGTGTACAAGTCAATGGTTTTTAGTTAAGTTTACAGGTTTGCACAGCCACCACCATAATCTAATTTTAGAACATTTTCATCACCCCACAAAAGGAACCCCATATCCATTGGCAGCTCACTTCTCCTTTCTCACCCCTTTATCCCCCTAAGACCTGGGCAGCTGCTCATCTGCTTTCTCTTTATAGATTTACCTATTCTGGCTATTTCATATCAATGCAATCCTGCAGTATGTGCTTTTTTTGTGACTTCCTTCACTTAGCATATCAAGGTTCATCCATGTTGTTGCATGTATCACTGATTGATTCCTTTTTATGGCCAAATAATATTCCACAGTATGGCTATATTGCATTGTGTTTATGTATTTATCAGTTGATGGACATTTGGGATATCTCCACCTCTTGGCTGTATGAATGATGCTACTATGAACATTCGTGTGCAAGTTTTGGTGTGGGCACAGCTTTTTAATTTTCTTGGGTATATACTTAGAAATTGAATTGCTGGGTTTATGTTAATTCTATGTTTAATTTTTTTGAGGAACTGCTAGCCTGTTTTGCACAGGGACTGTACCGTTTTACATTCCCACCAGCAATGTATGAGGGTTCTAATTTCTCTACACCCTTGCTACATTTTGTATTACCCGACTTTTTGATTACAGCCTTCCTGGCAGGTGTGAAGTGGCTTTCATTGTGGTTTTGATTTGCCCTTCTCTAATGACTAATGATGTTGACTTCCATTAACTCTTAAACCCAAGCCAATCAGATGGTCATGCTTTCCCCTAGCTCTCCATAGAAACTGCTCTTGTCAAGTTCATCAATGATATCCACGTTGCTAAAACCAATAGCCAATTCTCAGCCCTATTTCATGATTTGGCTGTGTCTGACACAGTTGATCACTCTT
Organism: Pan paniscus; assembly: GCF_029289425.2. Classification (NCBI taxonomy): domain Eukaryota; kingdom Metazoa; phylum Chordata; class Mammalia; order Primates; family Hominidae; genus Pan; species Pan paniscus. Next base: position 57,754,581 of record NC_073269.2, on the reverse strand, counting down.
CCTTGAAACGCTTTCTTTACTTGACTTCCTTTTTTTCTTTTTTGAGATAGGGTCTTGCTCTGTCGCCCAGGCTGGAGTTCAGTGGTGTGAACTCAGCTCACTGCAACCTCTGCGTCCCAGGTTCAAGCAATTCTCCTGCCTCAGCCTCCCAAGTAGCTGGGATTACAGGCATGTGCCACCACACCCAGCTGATTTTTCTATTTTTAGTAGAGATGGGGTTTCACCATGTTGGCCAGGCTGGTCTCAAACTCGTGACCTCAAGTGATCCACCAGCCTCAGCTTCCCAAAGTGCTGGGATTACAGGTGTGAGTCACCAAGCATAGCTACTTGGCTTTCAGAAAGCCACAGTTACCTTGATTTCCTCCACCTTGTTTTCTTTCCTGGATCCTCTCATCTTCGTCTCTTACCCATCTATACCCATTTCCCTTGTGCCTCCAGTGTTATGGCTCTGAATACTTCATTCATGCTGCCTGTATGGAGACGGGACTCCCAAACAGATCTTCAGACCAGACCTCACCCTTAAATTCCAGGCTTGTATATCCAACTGCCTCCAAGACATTTCCACTTGGATGCCTAATAGGCATCTCAAACCAGACTCCTAATATCTTCTCGCCTTCCTCCCTGCTAATCCCCGTGAAACCTGCTCCTCCATCAGTCTATCTCAGTAAACAGAACCTCATCCTCCCAGCTGCTCAGGCCAAAAAATGCTAGAGCTGTAACTGTCCATCACTAGCCACTACCGCATGGAAGTCTAAAACATTTTTTTCCCATTCATGCATTCTTTGATTCATCAGTCACCAAAACATTCACCAAGTACCTGCTGAATGCCACACACTCTGCCAAGTCTGCAAGTATAGAAACAATTAAGAAGCTTGCCTTCAAGGAGCTCTTAGTCAAGTAAACAAAGAGTTAAGAGTGATCCACAGGTAAGAATACTCACATAGGCCTCTATGATGCTGTTGTCATAGAGCAGGAACTATGTAATGTTAAAGTAATTAAAGCTACCTGAGTTGATTTTTTTCTTACTTTTATTTTTTTTGACACCCTTTCTTGCCTGAAGAGCTACCTAAGATTATGGATTCAGTTCCTCAGTTGCACAGGTCACCTTTCACATGCTTCACGGCCACATGTGGCTGGTGCTGTGCTACTGGACGGTGCAGATCTAGAATGTTTCCAACATGGCAGAGGGTTCGACTGCACAGTGCCACTGTGGTTACTCTTGGCCTCTCTCCTTCTCTCATCCAACATTCTGAACCATCAGCAAATCCCACTGATTCTACCTTCAAGACATATCTAGAGCCACTGCTCCTCACGACCTTGTTCCCCAGGGCTGCATCTCGTCCCTGGATTACTGCAGCACCTCACAGCGATGCCTGCTTCCACCTTGCCCCAGTCTCTTAGCCACACAGTAGCCATGGAAATCAAATCATGACCTGCCCTTGCTTGGCTCAAAAGCCACCCGTGATGCTCATCTTTTATTTCTTTCTTTTTTTTTTTTTTTTGTGACAGAGTCTCGCTCTGTAGCCCAGGCTGGACTGCAGTGGTGCAGTCATGGCTCACGTCATCTCTCTCTCTCTCTTTTTTTTTTTTTTGCCTTTTTTTTTTTCTGAGATGCAGTTTTGCTCTTTTTGCCCAGGCTGGAGTGCAATGGCGCAATCTCAGCTCACTGCAACCTCCGCCTCACGGGTTCAAGCAGTTCTCCTGCCTCAGCCTCCAAAGTAGCTGGGATTATAGGCACCTGTTACCACACCTGGCTAATTTTTTATTTTTAGGAGAGATGGGGTTTCACCACGTTGGCCAGGCTGGTCTTGAACTCCTGACCTCAGGTGATCCGCCTGCCTCGGCTTCCCAAAGTGCTGGGATTGCAGGCATGAGCCACTGCACCTTGCTCTTTTTTTTTTTTTTCTGAGTCAGGGTCTCACTCTGTAGCCCAGGTTGGACTGCAGTGGTGTAATCATGGCTCACTGCAGCCTTGACCTCTCAAGCTCAAGCCTCAGTCCCGCAAAGTGCTGGGATTACAGGTGTGAGCCACCACACCCAGCCGACCCTCATCTCTTACAGAGGTAAGTCTAGACTTTACAGCAGCCAGCAGCACCATCTGGTCCCCATGGTCTCTGACTTCACTGTGTATTCACTTCCTAAGGCCCTGTTCCAGCTACACTGGCCTCCTGGATGTCCTCCCAGCTGTCCTCCCATGTGCCTGGCACTCCTGCCTCAGGGCTTTTCCCTTTTTAAATTTTTGCCTGGAACAGTATTTTTTTTTTTTTTAGACAGAGTCTCACTCTGTTGCCCAGGCTGGAGTGCAATGGCACAATCTCAGCTCACTGCAACTTCCGCCTCCCAGGTTCAAGCAATTCTCGTGCTTCAGCCTCCTGAGTAGCTGGGATTACAGGCATGTGCTACCATGCCAGGCTAATTTTTGTATTTTTAGTAGAGACAGGGTTTCACCACGTTGGCCAGGGTGGTCTTGAACTCCTGACCTCAGGTAATCCACCCGTCTCGGCCTCCCGAAGTGTTGGGATTACAGGCATGAGTCACCTCGCCTGGCCACCTGGAACACTCTTCACACAAATATCCATAATGGCTCATACCGTCATCCCCTTCAAGTTTTTATTCAAACGTCACTTTCTCAGTGAGGGCTTCTCCACAGATCCTACTGCTACTTCCCCCGGCCCCATATTCCATTTCTCTGCTTATCTTCTCCATCACACATATTACCATATTTCGTATTTTACTTTGTTTTCTTATTGTCTGTGACATAGTAAGAAATACATACTTGGTGTTTGTCCCTGGTTTCTGACAGTCTTAAACCCTTGTACTTTCTGGAGTGATGTGGGCAACAGAAGCGTCTTACATAGAGCTCCTAATCTCTTGAATTTCCTGGGTGATAACAGCATCGTTTGTTCTACTCAAGTGACTCTTGGTGGTCTCCTGGATGAGCGCTGGTCACCAGCAAGACTAGGCTATGATTAGGAGCTTGGAGCTTTCGGCCTCACCCGCCGCCCCCTCCAGTCCTTGGGGAGGGAAGAAGGGGTGGAGACTGAGTTAACAAGCAATCACGCCTACATGGTGCAGCCTCCAGAACAATCCCTAAACTATGGAGTTTGCAGAGCTTCCAGGCTGGTGAGTGCATCCACGCACTGACAGGCCGCTGCATCCCAGCTCCCATGGAGACAGAAACTTCCGCACTTGGGACCCTTCTGGACCTCACCCTATCTACCTCTTCATCTGGCTATTAACTTATTTCCTTCATACTCTCCTTTATAATAAACCAGTAAATATGTTTCCCTGAGTTATTCAAGCTATTCTAGCAAATTACTGAGCTGGGGGACTGCAGGTTGCAGGAGCCCCTGGCTTGCGACTGGTGTCTGAAGTGGGGGCAGTCTTGTGGGCCTGAGCTCTTAAAACCTGTGTAGTGTGACGCTAACCCTGGGTTGTTGATTTTAGAATTGAATGAATTATAGGACACTCAACTGGTGTTCGGGAGAGTTGGGGAACTGGTTGGTATGGGGGCAGGAGGTAGAATCCCATACATGTAGTGTCAGAAATGTTGGGAGTAGAGAAACAGTTTTCTGGCCAGGCGCGGTGGCTCACGCCTATAATCTCAGCACTCTGGGAGGCTGAGGCAGGCAATCACTTGAGGTCAGGAGTTTGAGACCAGCCTGGCCAACATGGCGAAACCCCGTCTCTACTAAAAATACAAAAATTAGCCGGGCATGGTGGCACACGCCTTTGTAGTCCCAGCTACTCGGGACACTGAGGCACGAGAATTGCTTGAACCCAGGAGGCAAAGGCTGCAGTGAGCCAAGATTGTGCCACTGCACTCCAGGACTCCATCTCAAACAAAACAAAAAAAAAAAAAAAAAAGAAAGAGAGAGAGAAACAGTTTTGTTTTACTGTCCACTAGAATGTAAGTTCCATGTGAGTACTATACAAACTTTTTGTCTCTTCTGATTTCTTCATTGGGATCTCTACAGTGCCTTGAAAATACATGACAAAATAGTAAGCACTCAATAAATATTTGCTGAATGAACAAATCAATAAAGGGAAATAGACCAGTGAACAAGAATGAGTACATGCTCAAAAGGAGCTTCCCTTTCAGGTAGGAAAGGCAAAACCAAATTAAAAAATGAGTTAACGGCCGGGAGCAGTGGCTCACGCCTGTAATCCTAGCACTTTGGGAGGCTGAGGCAGGTGGATCACCTGAGGTCAGGAGTTTGAGATCAGCCTGGCCAAAATGGCGAAACCCTGTCTCTTCTAAAAATACAAAATTAGCCAGGTGTGGTGGCGCATGCCTGTGATCCCAGCTACTGGGGAGGCTGAGGCAGCAGAATCGCTTGAACCCGGGAGGCGGAGGTTGCAGTGAGCCGACATCGCGCCACTGCACTCCAGCCTGGGCAACAAGAGCGAAACTCAAAAAAAAAAGTTAACGTTAGGTCCAGATGAGCTCAGTGAACAAGGTGAAACTGGGCAATGTCAAACAGGGAGAGAGAGGTAGTTAGAGAAGGAGACATTTGATCTGGGATCTGTGCAATGAGAGAGGTGGGTTTGTGATACTCAGAGGAAAGTCATTTCAAGTATGAAGCACAGCAAAGGCCTGGAAATGGGACTGAGACTTGCATGTTCCAGGGACCTAATAAGGAGGCCACTGGGGCTGGAAAGTAGCAAGGGGCCTGAGGGAGAGGTAGAGTCAGTTAAGTCAATACAGTGCCAGCCGTGCAGACTTGTCAAGTGGATTAGCGGGGTTAATAGATGTAATGGCTACTCAGGGGAAATCAGGAGTTAACTAGACAAAAAAAAGGAGAAAATATCATTCTAGGCAGGAAACAGTGTGAACCAAGACCCTAGAGAGGGCAAGAAGTATCATGATGAATGCAAGGAAGGAGGAAAGGCCAGAGAAAAACCGCAGGGTGGCAAGATCAAGAAGGAAAGGGGTATGGGACAAGGCTGCTGGTGAGGTCAGCAAAGGCCAGACCTGTGGAACCTCTGAGGCTTTGACAAGGAATTGGATTTTGTCTCAATGGCAACAGGGAGTCACTAAAGGATTCTGGGCAGAGGAGTAACCCAATCTGACACACTTGAAAACCTAAGTCCTTGGCCGGGCTCGGTGGCTCACGCCTGTAATCCCAGCACTTTGGGAGGCCAAGGCGGGTGGATCACTTGAGGTCAGGAGTTCAAGAACAGCCTGGCCACATGGTGAAACCCTGTCTCTACTAAAAATACAAAAATTAGCCGGGTGTGGTGGTGGGCGCCTGTAATCCCAGCTACTTGGGAGGCTGAGGCAGAAGAATCGCCTGAACCCGGGAGGCGGAGGTTGCAGCGAGCTGACATCATATCACTGCACTCCAGCCTGGGCCTTGGAGTGAGATCCTGCCTCCAAAAAAAATAAATAAATAAAATAAAACAAGTCCTGCTGGTATGCAGAGAATGGGCTACAGTGGAGAGAGGCCAAGGAGGGCGGGGGGCTGCTCCAGTGATCCAGACATGAGGTGGGGGTGACTGGGACCACAGAGAAGGCAGCTTCATGAGATATTTAGGAGTTAAAAAGTCTGAGGGTTGGAAATGAAAATGAATTGGAAGTAGAGGAGAAGTTAGATTCCAAGGTTTCTGGTTTGAACTGCTAGGTGGATGGTGTTGCTCTTTCTGGTAGGAGGAAAGCCTTGGGGAGGAACAGCCTCTGAGGGCAACATGGAGGACTCTATTTGAGGGTGCCTTCTGCAGATGGAAATGTCAAGGAGACAGCCAGTAACCTGAGGGGGTATCTGGGTTCCCACCTAATTTGCACTGGGATAGCTATGCCTATCACTGTCATTATGCGGGCCATATTCATCTGGGCATGTGTGGGCTTGCTGCACCTCCTCCTACCTGAGTTAGTAGTGACCACCTTCAGAGATGAAACAATCTAGAGTTGAAATATATTCTTTATTTTCAGGATGGAAATAGGATAGGGAAGGAGGAAAGAGATACCTTTGTTAGTTGCCACTGCAGTACCATCGAAAGAACATCCTGGGGAAACAAAGAGGTATGTGTGTTACAGGAGGGGTTGGTGACTAGAAACTTAGGTCCCGGAGGCCTGAACACCAGGGTCGAAAAGGTGTACAGGGCCCGGACTCCTGGTTCTGAGGGAGGAGGGGATGGGGGCCCCGACTCCTGGGTCTGAGGGACGAGGGGGCTGGGAGCCCAGACTCCTAGGTCTGAGGGAGGAGGGGGCAGGGGGCCTGGGCTTTTGGGTCTGAAGGAAGAGAAACTTGGGGGTCTGGACTCTTGGATCTGAGGGAGGAGGGGCTGGGGACCTGGACTCCTGGGTCTGAGGGAGGAGGGGGCCTGGGGGCCTGAACTCCTGGGTTTGAGGGAGGAGGGGCCAGGGGCCTGGATGGAAACCTGGGTCTGAGGGAGTAGAAGGCTGGGGCCTGGACTCCTGGGTCTGAGGGAGGAGGGTCCGGGGCCTGGATGGAAACCTGGGTCTGAGGGAGGAGGGGGCTGGGGGCTTGGATTTCTGGGTCTGAGGGTGGAAGGACTGGGGGCCTGGATTCCTGGGTCTGAGGGAGGAGGGGCCAGGGGCCTGGATGGAAACCTGGGTCTGAGGGAGGAAGGGGCTGGGGTCCTGGACACCTGGGTCTGAGGGATGAGGGGCTAGGGTCATGGATTTCTGGGTCTGCGGGTGGAAGGACTGGGGGCCTGGACTCCTGGATCTGAGGGAGGAGGGGCTGGGGGCCTGGACTCTTAGGTCTGAAGGAGGAGGGGCTGGGGCCTGGGCTTCTGGGTCTCAGGGAGGAGGAACCTGGGGGCCTGGACTCTTAGATCTGAGGGAGGAGGGGCTAAGGACCTGGACTCCTGGGTCTGCAGGAGGAGGGGCTGGGGGCCTGGACTCCTGGGTCTGAGGGAGGAGGGGGTCCGGGGGCTTGGACTCTTGGATCTGTGGGAGGAGGGGACTGGGGACTTGGACTCCTGGGTCTGAAGGAGTAGGGGCTGGGGGCCTGGAATCCTGGGTCTGAGGGAGGAGGGGCTGCGGACCTGGACTCCTGGGTCTGAGGGAGGAGGGGCTGGGGGCCTGGACTCTTAGATCTAAGGGAGGAGGGGGCTGGGGACTTGGATTCCTGGGCTAGTAAAGAGGGGCTGGGACCTGGACTCGTGGGTCTGAGAGAGGAGGAACTGAAAGCCTGACCTCCTGGGTTGGAGGTTGCTGGGAACCCAGACTTCTCGTTTGGATCTGAGACAGCGGGGAGCTAGATGCTGGGGCTCCGGAGTCCCCAGAACTCACCACGCCAACACTGTCGCACTCGCTGATGCGAGGGCCCCAAGGACTGCAATCAGGAACAGGTTGCTGGGCGTCAGAGCCTCGGGCCTGGCCAGCAGCTCGCCCAGGCTGGGCCTCCAGGGCTCGATCAGCTCGGCATCCCGCGGCGCCCAGCGCAGCACTTCCCGGAACGAGGCCTGCAACTCTGTCTCCGCCCGCGGGGGCGGTCCCGTCACTGCGGGGGCGCGCACGTCAGCCAGGCACGAGCCCCACCCCTCTCCCCACCCCGCTCACTCACGCCGCCGCGCCCCGCCCCACCGTTAAGAAAGAAGTAGAGCCGGGCCAGGGGGCGCTGGTCTTGCTTGATCACGCAGGAGAACGTCCCGCGGTGCGTGAGCTGAGCCGGCCGGATCCGCGCCAGGTATCCTTCGGCCCGCGGCATATCTCGGAAATAGGACAAGTCCTGAGTCCGGAGCTGCGGGACACGCGGGTTTAAACGCCTCAACCCCGGCTTGCCACTGAGTAACCTACAAGCCTCGCCCCCCGAGCCGACCACGCCCCCTGGAGTCCTGGCCCTGAGCCTTGAGCCCGCCCCCGAGCCTTCTCGCTCCCCTGCCCTAAACGCACCCCTTCCCCTCACTCCTTAAACCCTTACGCATAACCTACCCCTAGAAACTGCTTTTATTTATGTATCTTTTTTTTTTTCTTCCAGACAGGGTCTCGTTCTGGCGCCCAGGCTGCAGTGCAGTGGCGCGATCATAGCTCACTGCAGCCTCGAATTCCTGGACTTAAGCAGTCTTCCCGCTCAGCCTCCCCAGTGGCTGGGACTATAGGCGTGCACCACCACGCCCCGGCTGTTTTTAACATTTTTAGGCAGAGGAGGGGTCTTAATGTTGCCGAGGCCGGTCTCAAACTCCTGGGCTCAAGCCATCCTCCCGCCTTGGTCTCCAAAAGCGCTGGGATTACAGGCGTGAGCCATCGCCCCAAGTCCTTGGTCCTGCATTCTGATCTTCGAGCTCTCCCCTAAATCCCGCGACCCTCCTCTTGCTGATGCTTGTGTCTAGACGGAGATTCTCGGAGTCCCGTCCCCGCAAGCTGACTCCCCAACCTCTAGTGAAGGCTAACTCGCCCGTCTGAACTCTTCGCGCCGGCCCCGCCCCGACTCACACCTCCTCCTGCGAACTTCCAGGAATAGGTGATCTCCTCCTTTGGCAGCTGGAAGTTTACGATGCAAGAAAACATAGCCTGGTCGCCCCGAGTCACTGTCACATCCTGAACTGAAGACGGAGCAGGGTTCACTCGCTGGGCCCCGACCACGTCTGGCCTCGCCACCAGCTTATGCCCCTCGGTGCTCTGGTCCCGTTTCTCAGGTTGGCCTCCTGCACCCCGAGGCCCCGCCCCCTCACCTGGGCAGTCCAGCGGGAGGTCGCAGACCCTAGAGTAGCACCCGCTGCAGAGGAAACGCCGGGCGAACTCCTGGAGACCTGTGGAGCGGGAACGCTGGGTCTAGGCGCCACCTGCCCTTCCAAGCCCGGGGCCCTTGGCCCATTTGAGATCCATGCAGCTTCCCGGGGTCCATCGGCCAGGTGGCATCTTGACCCCGCCCTCCCTGCTGTCTTTGGCCGACTCTCACTCCTCTCCGCCCTCTAGGATTCCTATTGGTTTGCTTCGGCTCTCACACACACCTTCTGAGGATTTAGAGCAATACTTGGTTTCCTTCCTTTTCTCCAGGGATCTTATTGGCCTCCTAAGGATGTGAAGCCCACCCGCTTTCCCACAGTTGATGTCGTACGTTTCGTCCCCGACCGCCTCCCTTACCCCGCAATTCCAAGTTTTAGATGAAGTCCTTACCGCAGGGAGGGATGCAAGCCTGGGCTGTGGAGGAAGAGGAAACATCACTACCTTACAGTCATGGGAAGAACCCTGCCCGATGCTCCCCTAGCAAATGTTACAAGGCCCGACGCATTGCTCCGAGGGGGCGGGGCCAAGCTTTCGTCATAACCTGGGGGCGGGGTCAAGCTGGCTGGGTTCCACCTGGGGGCGGGGCCAAGCCTGAGCATTCCACTAGGAGGTCAGGCCCAGGACTGCTGCCAGCCTTCTACTTGGGGTTTAGAGGGAAACACACTGGTTTTCTGTAGGCCCTGACGGGGATGGGCAATCCAGGTGTATTCCACCGAGGAGGCGGGGCTAGATCCTGGGCGATCCTTGCAGGAGACCAAGGCTAAGGTGGTGGCCCAGTTAGAGAAGAGGCGTGGCCAGGCTAGTAGTAGTCCCGGAAAGGGGCTCAGTTGGAGACGAAACCTTTCATCGAAGGGGCGAGGCCAGATCAAAAATGGTCCACGCGGGGAAATAGTCGTTCCTCAAGGTCTGAGGCTCAGAGATGGGGCCAGGGGATTGTACGGGGAGTGGATGGGGGGGTCTCAGGAGTGGGTTTTGTTTTGAGATGGAGTCTTGCTCTGTCACCCAGGCTGGAGTGCAGTGGCACGATCTCAGGTCACTGCAACCCCGCCTCCAGGGTTCAAGCAATTTTCCTGCCTCAGCCTCCTGAGTAGATGAGATTACAAGCATGCGTTACCACGCCCAGCTAATTTTAGTATCTTTAGTAGATATGGGTATCACCATGTTGGTCAGACTGCTTTTGAACTCCTGATCTCAAGTGATCTGCCCGCCTCAGCCTTCCAAAGTGCTGGGATTACAGGCGTGAGCCACCATCCCCGGTCAAAAGTGGGGTTTTCTAATTGTGTGTGTGTGTGTCTGGGGAAGGAGAGATGGAGTGTATTTTACCTTCTTTAAGCTGTGTAATGACCTTCTTCATTTTCTCCGCAGCATCAGGGAAGGCAACCTCAAAGGATCCTGGAGAGTGGAGAGTGGAGGGGAGGACGGCCTGTGTAGTAAAGCCCTTCCCTCTAGGGCTTGGTCCTTGGTCCTGCATTCTGATCTAGCCTGGCTAGGGCTAGGCTGGCCCTAGCTCACAGGACGTGCTGTCATGGTATCTGCCCTTCCCTGGCCTCTCTTCACCCCTCTCATTACCATATTCTCTGCTCCTCTTCTCATCACCCGCCCTCTGTAGTTGAAGGCTAACAAGTCCCTAAGTCTCCTTTCTTCTGCCTCCTGAATCTCTCCAGGATGGAAGCCCTCCTGGACATCACCTGCATGTAGCTTGTTGGGGGGAGAAGGGGAGGATAAAGATCAAATTCCTCACCAAGGCCTATTAGGTCTTACATGGTTTGGCCTAGTTCCCCCTCCCTCCCTGTCCCATCCCTACTGCCCACCTTTCATTTCCTTTATTTTATTTTATTCAGACAGTGTCTCACTGTCACCCAGGCTGGAGTGCAGTGGCGCGATCTCGGCTCACCGCAACCTCCGCCTCCTGGGTTCAAGTGATTCTCCTGCCCTAGCCTCCCGAGTGGCAGGGACTGCAGGTGTGCACCACCACTCCTGGCTAATTTTTGTGTTTTTAGTAGAGACGGGGTTTCACCATGTTGGCCAGGCTGGTCTCGAACTCCTGACCTCAAGTGATCCACCCACCTCAGCCTCCCAAAGTGCTGGGGTTACAGGCATGAGCCACCATGCCTGGCCTCATTTCCTTTAATATGAAAACAACAACATTCCCTAGCACCTCAGGGCCTTTGCACATGCTGGCTTGTTTTTAGCACATTTTTCCTTCTCCTAGTCATCCTTTCATCACCACAAATCTAACCAAGTTCCCTGTTTTTGTCTCTCATCGCAATCATTTCATTCCTAGCTCTCATCTGTCTGCAATTACATATATTTATATATAGATGATGATCACTTATGTCTGTCTCGTAAGTAAATAAACATGTTCTTCTGTAGCACTGTGTCCTCTGGATCCTGGAGAGGGCCCTCAGTCTTAGAAGTGCTCAGTAAGTATTTGTACAATGAATTCCAGGATCCAACTTGAACTGGAGACCCCAACTGGTGGCCTATGACCCAAATCCATCCCTGGGATGTGTTGTATTTGGCCTGGAAAGTGTTTAAAAGAAAATGAACCAGTTGCCAACATATAAAATTTGGAATGTCAAATAAAACGTTTGGCATCTCTTTTTTACAAAGTTGGAAGAGCTGTAACACAGAGATCGCATTTCCATAAGGCAGCAATTAGCTGGAGATGGGTAGCAGTCACTCCCTTGAAATGGGGCACACACCGGCCACTTCTCCATAGTCCCCAGCCTCTATTCACTTCTATATTTACCCATCTTTTACTCTTTTATGTTCCTTGTCTTTGTACGTGTTTGTTTTGTTTTGAGATAGTCTCGCTCTGTTGCCCAGGCTGGCGTACAGCGGTGTGATCTTGGCTCACTGCAACTTCCACCTCCCAGGTTCAAGCGATTCTCCTGCCTCAGCCTCCCCAGTAGCTAGGATTACAGGCACCCACCACCATGCCCGGCGAATTTTTATATTTTTAGTAGAGATGGGGTTTCACCATGTTGGCCAGGCTGGTCTCAAACTCCTGACCTCAGGTGATCCACCTGTCTCGGCCTCCCAAAGTGCTGGGATTACAGGTGTGGGCCACCATGCCTGGCCTTGTGTTTTGACCACTGCAATGGCCTCCAAATTGTATGGGTTTGTGGCTTGTTCCAGTGGAATAAGAATAGACAGCTGACTTGATCTCGTGGTGATTTGTGGAAATCAGAAATGTGGCAAGGTTTTATGGGCTAAATCGTGCCGCCCACCCCCCACCCCCTGCAACCAAACTTGTATGTTGAAGTCCTAACTCCCAGTACCTCAGAATGTGACTGTACTTGGTTCTTAAAGAGGTGATTAAGTTAAAATGAGGTCATTAGGGTGGGCCGTAATGCAGTATGATTGGTGTCCTTATGAGAAGAGGAAATTAGGACACAGAGATGCACACAGGGACATATGAAGGAAGGCATCTACAAGCCAAAGAGAGAGGCGTGAGAACAAACTAACCCTGCTGACACCAAAACCTTGGTCTCAGACTTCTAGAAGGCAGAAACTTCTGTTGTTCGAGTCACCCAGTCTACGGTACTTTGTTACAGTGGTCCTAGCAAACCAACACACAGGAATTGTCCACTGCCTCCAAATACCTATATATCTATAACCTATATCCACAGAACACAGATAAAAAGCTTCATCGCCCAGCCTTCCTTGCAGTTGTGGTCATGTGACCAAGTTGTAGCCATAGGATGCAAATGGATGTGTTATGTGAGTCACAGGAGGTGGCCTTAAAAGGGAGGTGGTACCGCACCTGGAATCACAGCTACTCGGGAGGCTGAGGTGACAGGATCACTTGAGGCCAGGAGTTCGAGACAAGCCTGGGCAACATATCCAGACACCATCTCTAAACAAATTTTTATAAATTAGCCAGGTGTGATGGTGTGCCTGTAGTCTTAGCTACTCAGGAAGCTGAAGTGGGAGGATGGTTGAGCCCAGGAGTTCGAGGCTGTAGTGAGCTATGATTGCACCACTGCCCTCCACCCAGCCTGGGCAATAGAGCAAGACCCTGTCTCTAAAAAACAAAGACAGAGAAGGTGGTGCCATCTTATTGTTCCCCTCATCCATCCTGCTGCCTGAAAATTTGTTTTGATGGTTGGAGCTCTAGCAGCCACACGGGACCATGAGGACAAGGGCTACTCCCTGGGATATTAAGTCTTGAAGGAGCTTGGATCCCCAAGAAATGGAGGTGCCATACTAGCCTTAAGTGCCTACCACAAGACTTACTTTATATAGGAGAGCTAAACTTCCTATGGACTTAAGCCATTGCAGGGACAGGGGAAAGCGTCCTCTGTGATTAAAGCCATACAAAAAGGGAGGGAACTGAGGATATTGGCAAGAGAGTGCCTGAAACAATGATCACTGGAATATACACTTGGAGAGAGGAAGCACTGATGCCCAGAAGTGGGTTCCAAATGAGGACCCAGTGGTCTCTCCTTGGCCACAGAGCAGGAGTGTGGTCTCAAGATGGCAGGATGATCAGGAGCATGTGGTCAGACTGGGGTGCACAAATGAGAGGCCAGGATGTTGGAGGAGTCATCCAAAGAATTTCTATGGGCCAAATCAAATGACTCATGGGCAGGGTGAGCGTGGGATATACCAAGTAAGCCATGGTGGCGGGGTGGGCTTATAACCCACCAGGGGAGTATAAGTGGAGTGAAATGTTCCAAACAGGCCAAGCGGCCTGGGTTATAGCAAGCGGGCCATAAAGCGGCATGGGTGGGTGTTGTAAAGTCTCCCCCAGAGGAGTTGCATATCGTCAGGAGCTCTGACCCTGGTTCAGATCATCTGGGTCTGAGTCCTGGTGCTTCCGTCTTGAGCACACCTGTCTCAGATCTGAGTATCAATCACAAGCCCTCCTCCCCATATGACCTTGGCCAAGTGACTTCACCTTCCTGATCCTCAGTTTCCTCATTCATCAAATGAGGATGATAGCAGTGTCTGTATCACAGGATTAGCGGGAGGATGAGACGCCATACAACCATGAAAGCATCCTCATCCCCACTCTTCCGTGGCATCGTTTAATGATTGTATGAGATGGTGTCACTAAGTGTGTAGAATGGCTCCTAGCACGTAGTGAGTGTTCGAGAAGGCTGGCAAACTTAGGATTGCCATCTCCAAGTTTGAGATGGGGAAACGGAGGCATGGGGAGATTAGAGAAGTGGTCCAAAATCACATGGCTACATTTGACCCTGGTGGTCAGGCTCCAGAGCCTCCACACCTAATCGCTGCATACATAATCTCCACACCTAATACTGCATCCAGTCTGTACCAGGTCATCTACTCCATGGTTTATATAAACATATATACAAATAAGATCACCTGGGATCACCAAGAGGCAGTCAGCCTACATCAGCTCCTCCATCTCCCTGCTGCTCCCTCTGGAGGAGACGCAAAAGTCATCCTTGATTCTTCCCATTGCCCTCACCCACCTACATCTGGTCCAGTCTATCTCCAAATATATCCTGGGCCTACTGTTCTTGTCCAGAAGAGCCCAGCATTCCCGTCTGATAAGCGGGGCTATAAAACCCAGCCTCACAGGGCCGGTAGAGCATGTCCTTTAGGAAGATACTTAATATGAATGACTCTGTGTATGGCAAACACAGCCTTTTGCACGCATGGGCAAGCCTGGCACACGGTCAAATCCTTATGCCCACCCCACTCTGCTCAGACCTCATCTGGGCCCCCGGACCACTGTGACTGGTCCAAGCCACCATGGGCCGGCCTCTCACTGGAAGTCTTCCTGCCTTTGTCCAGGCCCCATACAGCTGCCAGAGAGATCTTGTTAAATCCCAGTTCAGATCCTGTCTCTCTGTGTAAACTCCTCCAATAGCTCTCCCATTTCAAGAGCAAAAAACAAAAGTCATTCCAAGGGCCTACAACAGTGATTCTCAAAGAGTGTTCCCGGAGCAGCAGCATCAGCATTCCCTGGGATCTTGACAGAAACGTCCATATCTGGGCCCTACCTTGGACCTCCTGGTCAGAGGTGGTGAAGCCCAGAAATCTGCATTTTAAATAAGCTCCCAGGGGATTCTGATGTACACTGGGGCTTGAGAACCCCCTGTCTATGAGGATCTACAGGAGGTGGCCCCTTGCTATCTCTCTGATTTCACCTTTACTCCAGCCCCACGGGCCCCAGGGTCTTGCCCTGGCTATTCCCCGTGGCCTGAAAATCTCTTTCCACAGATTATCTGCATGGCTGTCACTGTCACTGCCACCTTGCTCAGGTCTTTGCTCAACTGGACCCTGTCATTTCCACCTGCCCTGACCAACCTATTTAAAATTATCACCCAGCCAGGTATGGTAGTTCATGCCTGTAATCCCAGCACTTTGGGAGGCTGAGGTGGGAAGATCACTTGAGCCCAGGAGTTCAAGACCAACCCATGCAACATAACAAGACACCATCATTACAAACTATTTAAAAAATTAGCCAAAGATGGTGGCACACACCTATAGTCCCAGCTACTTGGGAGGCTGAGGCAGGAAGATCGCTTGAGCCCAGGAGTTTGAAGCTGTAGTGAGCTATAATCACGTCACTGCAATCCAGCCTGGGTGACAAAGTGAGACCCTATCTCAAAAAAACAAAAAAACAAAAAAACTATCACCCCTTTCTCTTCCCCTTCTCTGTTTTCCTCCACGGCAGGGATCACCAACTGACATACTAAGATACTAAGATATTTTATTGATTATGTTTCTTGTCTGTCTCCCCAGACTCCACCCCAATATAAGCAACCCGAGGACAGGTGGTTTGCAGTTTTGGTCACTGCTGTGTTCCCAGGGTTGTTCCCGGCACATTCAGTAAATATAATTGAACGTATTGCACCAGCTTCTCCCGGCCTCCAGACTCTCCCTCTGGGTTCTTTCTACACCCAGAGCTGCCCCTACTTCTTCACTGCTCACACTCCTGCTGCAGCTCCCCAGCGCCCTGAGGACAGAGACTCAAAACTCTCTGACTTTTCTGCTGAACTCTGCACCTAGGTATCTAGCTGCCTCCTAAATGTCCCTGGGACCCCTCAAAGTCACTACCTTCTAACCCAGCTTATCATCTGCCCCCGGCTCTTTCTCTCAGGCTCCTCATTTCAGTGATGACCCACCGCCCAACAGGCACAGAGCAGGACCTGTCTCAGATGCTGTTCTCTATGCTTCCCAAAACAGCCCAGCAGACCTAACTCTCTGGCCCTGGCCCTTCTCCACCTTCATGGCCCCAGCCCCCACTCGGGCCTCCGCTCTGGCCTGGACCCTCACCCAGCCTCTTCTCTCTCCCCTCCAAGTTTGTCCCCCATGCGGCCCCACAGAAGGCTTCCATTCCCAGATCCAAAGGTTCCTCATCTTTTCAAAAGCTTCTGTAACAAGGCAGCCTATGTGGGGAGAAAGGGCATTTCTTGGAATCCTGCACACCCCCACATGGAGAGGTTTAGGGCCTCCGGTCTCCCTTTAGGGTGGAGATGGGGGGAGCCACAGCTGAGGCCTTCTCCACGCTGGCCCTGGATGCCCCCTGGGTGGATGGGAACCTTCCCTCTTCCGGGATTGTTGACAAGACGCTTGGAGGGCAAAGCAGGAAGCAAAAGGAGCGACTGTGGGTGTGGGAATAAGCCCTGAGCTCCTGGACCTAAGAGGAAGCTGGTTTATTCTACAGCGCAGGGCTCTGTAACTCCTGCAACTCCGAGCCTCCACAGTTCCAGGGTCTGGCACCTCGTCGGGATCATGGCCGTGGTGATCAGGCATGATTACTGCCCATGCTGCCCATCGGCACTGCGCGGCCCCCAGCCCTGAGGTCTCTTCGCACAGCCACACACCTCAAGTCTGTCACATGTGCCTGTCTCACCAGGACAGTCACACCTCGTCTCTTTTCACTGCTGTCACCTGAGTGATCCACTCTGCTGTTCCTGTTTTCCTGCCCTCTAATTGCCTCACACCTCAAAAATGTGGAATCACTTTATAAGAAATCTGTGTGTGTGTGTGAGTGTGAGTGTATGTCTCTGAGTGTGTCTGTGTGCGAGTGTGTGTGTGTTCTATCCTAGAGGAAGATGCCTTCCCTGAGATCAGGCTCATCAGGCAGCCCCAACCCCCGCACTGAGCTCCATGGCCATCCTAGGAGGCAAGAAGATTGTCCCACTTTACAGATGGGTAAGTTGAGGCCAGGAGAGGGGCAGTGACCCACCCAGAACTTCATAGCCAATAAGAGTGTGAGCCATGCAGCCATGGCAGAACCTATGCCTACCCGACCCCACCTGGACTTCCAGCTCTAGGCAATTTCTGCAGCGTCCCTTCCCCCTCACCACCTTCAGCCCCTGGCTCTTAGAGCTGCCTTCAACCTTCATTTGGACAAGTAGCTGAGCTCAATGGCTTCCCAGCTTTCCCCTCCCAGATCACTGCCCAACTCTGGGGGCCTCCTTCCTCTGCCCTGGGCCCTCCCACATACCCATCTCTTGGGGGCTCCAAGTCCACATCTCCCATCTCCCCATCCCCACCCACTCACCCTGGGCAGCAGCCAGCTCCTGCAGGGCATGGGTCATCTGGGTGAAGGTGTCATGCAGGTGGCTTCTCTCATCATAGTCTGGCGGTGAGGGAGGGAGCAGGGGCTGGGGGAGGCAGCTCCCCACAACACCATGTTCCTAATGGGAACATTCTGTTTCTGAGTCTCTGCCCTCCCAAGTCTGTATCCTCCCCTCTCTGACTCTTTGCCCCACAGTCGCTATGCTTCCTGAGTCCCTCCCAAGTCTCTATCCTCACCTCTCTGTGAGTCTCTATCCTCCCTGAGTCTCTGCCCCTGACCAGTCGCTATCCTGCTTCCCCTAGTCTCTGCCTCATCTCTATCCTCCCCTCTCTGGGTTTCCATCCTCTTTGAGTCTCCGTCTTCCCCCTCTGAGTCTCCATCCTCCCCTCTCTGGGTCTCTATTCCCTCTCCAGTCTCCAACCTCTCCTGACTCTCCCTCCTCCCCTTTCTATGAGTCTCCATCCTCCTGACTCTCCATCCTCCCCTGAGTGTCCATCCTCCCCTCTCTGACTCCCCATACTCCTGAGTCTCCATCTTTCCCTCTGAGTCTCCATCCTCCCCTCTCTCTGAGTCTCCATCTTCCCCTCTCTGACTCTCCATACTCCTGAGTCTCCATCTTTCCGAGTCTCCATCCTCCCCTCTCTCTGAGTCTCCATCTTCCCCTCTCTGACTCTCCATCCTCCCCTCTCTGAGTCTTTGCCCTGCTGTCTTCCCCTGTCTGTGTCTCTCTGTCCCTAAGTCTCTGTTGTTCTCATGGTCTTTGAGCCTTTCTCCTCTGACTGTTTCTCTCTGTCTGTCCCTCAGCCTGACCCTCTGGGCCTCTCCTGCCCTCCCTCTGCACCTTCCCCAGGACACTGATGAAGTGTGGATAGTCTCCTCACTGATTTCGGTGTCAGAGAGGCCCTGGAAGGCGGCCGTGAAGGCCTCCTCACACTCTTCAAGCTTGGGGCTCCGCATCCCAACAAACATCTGGCAGATGCGGAGGCGCTCAGAGTAGGTTGTGAAGCAGAGGAGACAGGCCCAGGCGGGCACCCTGAAGACAGCCAGGGCCAGCAGGGCAGACGGGACGGCACTGGCCAGGGCCAGCAGGGCCATCGTGTGGGTCTCAAGGCCAGGGGAGAAGCTAGTAACCTTTATGAAGTCACCACAGGGCGGGGGAAGGGCCAGTGGTCTGGGGTCAGAGGTCAGGTTTCAGTTGGTGGTCAAATGTCATGCTCTAGAGGAAGGGTATGAGGAGTCAGGGGTCAGAGGTCAGGCCAGCAATTCCCCAGGTGTGTGGTTGGGCCAGACACCAGGCTCCCAAGAACCTCACCTGTGACCCTGGATGTCCTCACAGGTTAAAGGGTCTCAGGGACCTAGAGACTGGCAACATGGTGTGCGGTGGCCCGGTAGACCCTGGGGTGGGGGTCAGAGATGGAGATGGGCACAGAGACATTCTGAGAGCCAGGACAGAAAGACCAAAAACGACAGAAATAGAGACACAGAGAGATATCGGGAGGGGCAGAGACCTAGAAAGCCAGAATAAGAGGGAGTCAGAGGATCCACTGTGAAAGAGACACAGAAGCCACAGAGACACAGCAGAGATGGAGAGACAGACAGGGAAGGAAAACAGATTTCAGGGGAAGGAGGGGATGCAGGGACAAGGACAGAAAAGAGCCCGGCTCTTCCTCCCAGGGTCCCTGGGGCAGCCCAGTGGGGCTAAGGGTCCCCGAGTGGGGCTGGGGGTCCCCGCCGGGCCCCGTCCCGTGCAGGGCGCAGCCTGGGGAAAGCTAGGAGGCCGTATAGTGATCTCCTTGGGTGTCCTCCTCAACTATACAACCTCCTACCTCAGCCCGGGGGGCGCGGCAGGTGGACAGACCCGACAGACAGACAGACAGGGACCAGGAGGACCAGGGATGGGGGGGAGGGCCGGGGAGGCCCCAGCCGCGATGGTGAGCCCCCGACACGGACCCACAGACACGAGCTTGTGTGCGGCGAAGGCCCCGCAAGGTCGGTTCTACGGGTGGGTGCCAGGACCCAGGAGTCCGGGCCCCCGGCCCCTCCTCCCCAAGGAACCCAGGAGTCCAGGCCCTCAGCCCCTTCCTCATCAGGGACCCTGGAGTCAAGACCCTCATCCCCCTCCTTCCTAAAGAACCCAGAAGTCTAGGCCCTTCCTCACCACAGACCCAGGAATCCAGGCCTCTGGCCCTTTTCTCCCCAAATGTTCCTGGAATCCAAGGACTCAGCCCCTTCCTCCCTCAGACTCATGAGTCCAGATCCAAAGCCTCCTTCTCCCCAGAGACCCAGGAGTCCCTGCCCCCAGCCCCTCCTCCCTCCGGCCAGGCAGGCCTCCTGGGGAAGGCATGGCCTGATAGAAAACCTGGCTTCCTGGGTGCCAGCTGGGAGGGAACCTCATTTGTCTTGTAATTTGGCCCTTTGGGCACACCTGCTTCCTACCTACCCTCCTGTCAGTCTGCAGAGACTCCACGCCCAGGGCTAAGGAGGCCAGGGGCTAGCCAACCATCAGAGCCTCCCTAGGTGCTTTCTTTCCTCTCTCCTCCCTTCTTTGGGTCATTTACAACTATGACAGCCACAATCTCCCAGCGCTGACCCCATACCAGGCCTTGGGCACCAGTCCTCTCCCTGACACCTCCCACTCCAGAGAGCGAGGTGCCCTCAGCATCCCCATTTGGCAGGTGAGGGGGCTGAGCCTCAGAGAGGGGAAGAGGCTCCCAAAGTCTGCCCAGCCCCATCTCTGTCCTCCCTCTTGAATCCAGGAGGTGTCCCCAGCCTTCTCCAGCTTCTGGACCCCGGGACCCAGCACCCACCCTCCCCACCCCTGGGCTCAGAGCCCCTCCAGCTGGGGTCTCTCCCGTGCCCAGCCCCTCCTCCTGGACTGTCTGGTTCTCGCTGCCCCTGCTCCAGGCGCACCTTCCCGTTCCTTTCTGGCAGTCCAGGTCTCTCTGGCCCTGCCTTTTTCTCTCTCCCTCTTTCTTTCCACCTTCCCTGGTTCCCAGCCTCCTCCTGCATCAGGACATCCCTCTCTGGCTCTGCGCTGGCTTCTCTCTCCGCCCATCGCCTCTCTCCTCTCCCCGCTTCTCTTTTCTTCCTTCTCTCCCCCTCTTTCTCCTTCTTTTCCTCTACCTTCTGTCTTTCATCCTCCCCTTCTCCCCCTTCCCCCTCTTTGTCTCTCTCATTCTCTCTCTGGCCCTCTCTCAGTCTCTCTCTCTCCTCTTTCTCACCCTTCTCCACCCCCTTTTCTCGGATGTCTTTCCTCACTTCCGCTCCCTCCGCCCCTTCCCTCTCTCCATCCCTCACCTCCGTCTCCTGCTCTCTCTCAGTCTCTGTCTCTCTCCCTCTCTCTCTCCTTCCCTCCCTCTTAGGTCTCTCTCTTTCCTCCCCTCCCCCTTCTCTCTTTGGGTCTCCCTCCCTTCTCTCTCTCTCTTTTCTCCTTCCCTCTCTCCCTCCCCCTCGCAGCTCGAGCCAGGTCTGGAGCTGGGGGTGGGGTGGGGGTGGTTTGAGAAGGGGCCCAGGGCTGGGGTAGCGATCTGCTGAGGAGGGGGAGGAGAGGCGGGAAAGGGGCGGAGAAGGAAAGGGGGGAGGCGGGGGCCGGAGACGGGTCTACGGTCCCAGCTCTCTTCCCCCTTCCCTCCTTCCCAACCTCCCAGACCCTCAGGCGGGGGCGAGAGTCAGGCCAAGGTGGGGAGGAAGGGGAAGGGAGGAGGCTGCCCCCGCCCCCACCCCCCCACACCAACCTGGCCCGGAGCCCAGGCCTGGGTTCCCAGCATGCCCCGGGGCTGCCTGGGGCCTGAGGAGGAGGGTGAGGGGAGAGGGGAAGCCGAGAATCTCAAAGATTCCCCGGACCTAAGCATCTCCCCGACCCGCCAACCAGTGTCTCCTTGGGGAAACTGAGGCGGAGAGAGAAGGGTCAGGACTTGTTCAAGGTCACTGGACAAGGCGTTGGTGGAAACGCGAACTCCCTGGGCCCATAGCCCGGCTTTGGGGAAGGGGTAGGCTCTGGACTTCCCCCAGGCCTAGGTCCCCCTCCCCCTCTCTGCGGACCCTGGGGAGCCCCCAAGGGTCAGAGAGCAGACCCAAACAGTCTGGCACCATGGCAACTAGCTGGTCCCGCCCCCTTAACCCCTGGAGGGCTGGACTCCAGCTGGGGCTAAAGAGGAGGTAGGGACTCCTGGGTTCCGGAGGAGGAGGGGCCTGGGGATCCCCAGAACTGCAGGCTTCAAAGGGAGAAAGATGCCGGAGCCTGAACGCTTGGGTTCTAGAGGAACAGAGGGTTGGGGGCCGCGCTCCTTGGGAAGAGGGGCTGAGGTTCTGAACTCTGGGGTTTTGAAGGAGTTAGGGGCTGGAGTGTGGATTCCCTGGTCTGAGAGAACAGACTGGGGGCTCAGACTCCTGGATCCTGGAAAAAAGGGGGCTGGGGGCTCGGATTTTGGAATGGGTGGGGGACTGGGTGGTGTACTCCCAGATCTGAGGGAGGAGGGGTCTGGGACCTGGAATCCCGAGTCCCCGAGGGAGCATGGATGCTGGGCCTCTCCTCCTCCAGACATCTCCTGCCCCCGCCGCTGACCCTGGCCTGTCTGGCAGCCCAGACAACCTCCCCCTCCTCCTCGGCCCCCTCCCACTGGCACGGCTCACCCTTGACCCCTCAAAGCCCCGCAGCCCCATCCCTGCCCCTCCCCCTCCCCTCCAGCCAGACGTTAACCCTTCCGCTGCCGCAGGCACTCCAAAGCCAGTCTTCCTCCACCTCCCCCGAGGGCTCGGGCAGCTCGCCCCTAGTCTCTTCCAGCCACGATCCTACCAGCCCCAGCCCCCATCTCTGTCCTCCCTCTTGAATCCAGGAAGTGTCCCCAGCCTTCTCCAGATTCTGGACCCCGGGATCCAGGTCCCAGCCCCCTCCTTCAAGGAGTCAGGAGTCTGGGCTCCCAGCCACCCCACCCCCCCCACCCCCAACTCCTCCTCCAAGAACCCTGAAATCCAGGCCCCCGGGTGCTCCTCCCTCAGGGACCCAGGAGTCCGGGCCCCAGCCCCCCACCCTCCCTTTCCGCAGACTCACGGCTCCCGCGGCTCCCGCGTCGCAGGGAAGGGGTCTCCTCCGCCGCCCCGGGCCCGCAGGCCGGGCCCCACCGCCGCCGAGCGCTCTCCATCCTCTCCCCGCCTTCGCCGCACGGCGGCCTCTCCCCTTCCTCCCGCCGTCCCCGCCATCCTCCTTCCCTTCTCCCCGACTCCCTCCGGCCGTCGCCTCCTCCCCGGCTCTGCGGTCCGGGGCTCCCCCTCCCTGGACCCCGCCGGCGGCGCGGCCGTCGGACCAGCCCCCTCCCCAGGGGGCCCCCCGCCCCGGCCCCTCCCCACCGCCCAGCCCAGTCCGGCCTGGCTTCCCCCCTGCCCCGGAGCTGGCCCAGGTCCAGGGGAAAAAATTCCATCCAGCCCCGGGGAGGAGGAGGGAGCGGGAGGGGGAGGCCGGGCCAGGGGAGCCTGACGCAGAGGAGGGAAGGGACAAAAGAGGCCGGGAGGCGGCGGCGGCCGGCGCTCCCGCCTCGCCCGCCCTCCTCCCTCGGCCAGTCTCGCTCCTCCCCGGCTTTCCCTAGCTCCCCTCCGCCTCTCCGCCCCGTCCTGTCCCTCGCTGGCCTCCCTCCCTCTTCTCTCCTGCGCCTCCTCCTCGCTCTGTGCGTGCTCTCTCGCTCTCTCGCTCCCTCTCTCCCTCTCTCCCTCCCTCCCTTCTCTCTCTTTCTCTCTCTCTCTCTCTCCCTCTTTCCCTCGTCCTCTCTGCTCCTGTCATTCTTGGTTGCTTTTGCTGCCTCTCTGTGTCTCTTTCCGTCTGTCCTCCCTTCTGTCTCTGCACATCTGTCCTTCCTGTCGCCCTCTCCCTATCTCCATCCTCTTTCTCTGCCTGTGGGGCTTCTGTGTATCCCATTTATTCTTCCCTTTTCTCTGTTTCTCTCCCTCCCTTCCCGTCTCTGTGTCTCTGTTCTTCCTCTCTCTCGCTTTCTCCTCCTCTCTCTCCCCGAGCCAGTCAGGGTCTGCCCGTCTCTCTCTCCCCCTTCCTGCTCTCCCAGCTTCGCCCCCACCAGCTTTAGTATCTCCACCCCCCCACCCCCACCCACTGGGGACTCAAAGGTGAATCAGACCCGAATCTGCCCTTGCAGATGGAGCTCACAGTCTGATGGAAGAGACAGAGCCAGCCGCAGACAGTCCCAATCCCGGGTGATCTGGGTATGACACAGGGAGAGGCCAGAGGCTGTGAGAGCCCAGGGCGGGAGGAATCCTGGCAGCTGGAGACGGCAGAGAGGACCTCCAGAGAAGGCGTGGTTGTGGCATGACCTCCACTAAGGCCCTTCCAGGCAGAGGGCACAGCTGAAGCGAAGGCCCAAGGCAGGAAACCAAGGAGGTGCTGGGAGGACAACAAAGCCCTTAAGTCTGACTAGAGCCTCCGAAGCCAGGAGCCAAGGAGCACAGGAGATGAGGCTGGTGGGGCGAGCGGGCGGGGTCAGATTCTTAGGGAGTTTCAGGCCAGGCTGGGAACTTAGCCTTCTGAGGGTGACAGGGAGCCCTGGAAGGTTGTGAGCAAGGGGCGGGGACACGGTTATAGCTGAATGTCAGACCCCGCTGAGGCTGTGTGGAGTGGAGGGGGAGAGACGGGTGGAGGCTGGGGAGGAGGCCCCCTCCCTGCAGTTTGCGGGCTAGGACCTGGGGAGAGAGGAAGGGGTGGGGCAGGAATGTGAGGAGCTGGAGATGGCTGGAGACTGCTGGGCACTGGGGGGCAGAGAACAGGAACCTGTGGGCGGGAAACAGGTAGGAAAACTACAGCTCCCTGAGTCTGGCCCAGGAACGGATGGGGCAGGAGTTGCTTTCAATGGGGAACTAGGAGGAAGAAGAGGGTAGAGGAGAGAGATGTTGTGGGCATCTGAGAACTTAGTGGACATTAAGAGCCAGGGAAAACGTTCAGGGAAACGTTTTAGGGAAAACGTTCAGGATGCATGGTGCTGGGCTTTCAACAGTGCATCTCCCTCCCTCCCTATCCTCCAGCCACCCAGTTCTCCTCTCTGGGGACAGCATATATTCACTAATTTCTTACGTATCTTTCCAGAGGAATTTTATACATCTATGCACATATATACCACCCTCCTCTTTTCTGTCCCCTGATAGGATCACATTATTCTGCACCTTGTTTTTTTTTTTTTTTTTTACATGATATCCAAAGATCCTCCCATATCTAGGCTTATAGAACCTCCTCATTCATTTTAATAGTGATATAATATTCCATTGTATTCATCTATTTATTCCTAGTGTATTCAGTTAATTGGGAGATTGGGAGGTTTTTTATGTCAAGAAACTAATGCTTATGCATATTGATATTTACAGATTTGCTTATGTATGTATGTATGTATGTATGTATGTATGTATGTATGTATTTATTTTTGAGACGGATTGCCCAGGCTGGAGTGCAGTGGCATTATCTCAGATCACTGCAACCTCTGCCTCCCAGGTTCAAGCCATTCTCCCACCTCAGCCTCCCACGTGGTTGGAACTACAGGCCTGCGCCACCAGGCCCGGCTAATTTTTGTATATTCTGTAGAGATGGGGTTTTGCCACGTTTGCTGGACTGGTCTTGAACTTCTGACCTCAAGTGATCCTCCCACCTTGGCTGAGCCACCACACCTGGCCCAAATTTGCTGATTTTTAAAGTGATTTTGTCCAATGCTTTTAAGCCTCTAAACCCAGATATTCGATAAATGCTTACTTCTAGAGCCTTTAAATTTTTTTGTTGATAATTACTAACAATGGGATAATAATAATGACAACAGATACCCTTTATTGAATGACTACTTGGAGCCAGTTCCTGGGATGAGTATTTGTTATACATTATATCATTGATTACACAGAAACCTTATTATTAGAAACTATTATTATCCCAATTGTAAGGATGGAATACTGAATAGGATGCAGTTCTGAATAGCGAGTTGCCCAAGCTCACAAAGTATGTGATGGAGCTAGAGATTCAAACCCGGACCTCTCTGGCTCCTTCTTTGGGGTGGGCTGGCTCTGGGAAAATATGCTATTTCTAAGGATTGACACTGGGTACATTTAAACTTGTCATGCACACAAATTCATGTATGATTAAGAAGGACCCTTTGTCAGACCCCTCACTTTCACTTACGATCTAGAGTTACTGTCATTCTACATTCACCCTGGATGCCCTGTAGACAGATCAGGACAGGCACCGCATCACAGTCCTTGTCCTGGCCCTGATCCTGTTGTGTTGTGATTTTCTACGTCTGGGTCTGTCTTTGGGAATTTACTGAGGGCACGGTCTGGGTCTGAGTCATCTCTGTGTCCTCGATATCACTCCACCCAGGCATGGCTCAGAGCAGGGGCTCAGGAAAATGTTTGCTAAGTGAATGAATGAAGAGATGAGTGAATAATAAATGACTTGTGGATTAGTCTGGGACTTGCTTAAGCCCCCAGGAACAGTGACCATAATTCCCATTAGTTTCTGAAACATAAGGCCTCTGTTCTCATCAGTTAGCAAGTCACAGGGACCACTGGTTCCTTCATTCTGTGAAATACGGGGCTCCAAATCTCTCAGCACATAAGACTCATCTACTGCAATTCCTACAAATATCCAGAACTCAGGATCCATCATTCCCTTCACTCCCTGAGACAGGGGGCCACCATTCCCATCAGACATTGGAACACAAGTACAGGTTGAGCATCCTTAATGCAAAAATCTCGAATCTGAAATGCTCCAAAATCAAAAACTTTTTGAGCACCGACATAACGTCAGAAGTGAAAAATTTCATTCCATCACTTGATCTCATGTGATAGACTGCAGTCAAAACTTTGTTTCATGGGGCTGGGCACAGTGGCTTATGCCTGTAATCCAGCGGTTTGGGAGGCTAAGGCAGGAGGATCACTTGAGCCCAGGAATTTGAGACCAGCCTGGGCAACATAGTGGGATTCCCATCTCTACAGTAAAAAAATTTAAAACTTAGCAGGGCATAGTGATGCATGCTTCTCCCAGCTACTAGGGAGGCTGAGGTGGGAGGATTGCTTGAGCCCAGGAAGTTGAGGCTGCACTCCAGCCTGGTTGATAGAGTGAGACCCTGTCTTAAAACAAACAAACAAAAAACCTTGTTTCATGCACAAAAATATTGTATAAAATTATCTTCAGGCTATGTGTAAAAGGCATATATAAATGAAATGAAAACAAATGAATTTTGTGTTTGGACTTGGGTCTCATCCCCAAATATCTGATTTTATATATATGAAAATAGTCCAAAATACAAAATAAAAAAATCAAACCTCAAACACTTTCTGTCTCAAGTATTTTGGATAAGGGATGCTCAACCTATATCACCATCCTTATCAGTCTCTGCTACCCAATATTGTAATTCTCATACTTCTTAGACACAGGGGCCACCATTCTCATCAACTGCTGAAACTCAAGTTCCACTATTATTACCTCTTGGAACAGCACTTCAAAGGAAAATAGAAACTTCCTACCCTTCACAAGGTCATCCCAAGTTCCTGAAACAGGAACTGGTAGACAGGAGGACACCTTAACCTACCTTGAATTAGGTCTGAGTCAAGGACTTACACGTTGATACTATAGAACAGGCGGCACCAGGTCATGAGGAGCATCAAAGTAGCAGAGAATCCTTCCATGTGAGGGATCAACCCTAAAACCAAGATAATCCGATAGCACCACCAGACAATCCTTCCATGTGGGGGGATCAACCCCAAACCCAAGATAATCCTAGAGCACCACATAATCCCTGCAGGTGGGATAATCCCCACACTGGCAGAGCCTAAAAATCATGAGATGATCTAAATCAAGCTTGTCCAACCCACAGCCCATGGGCCTCATGTGGCCCAGGATGGCTTTGAATGTGGCCCAACACACATTCATAAACTTTCTTAAAACATTGAGGTTTTGGGTTTTTTTTGGCAGTTTTTTTTAAGCTCATCAGCTATCATTAGTGTTAATGTATTTTATGTGCAGCCCAAGACAATTCTTCCAATTTGGCCCAGGGAAGCTGAAAGATTGGACACCCCTGAACTAAAAGCAGCAGATTCTCCTATTACACCATTAAATAACCCCAAATGGTAACTTGCCCCTGGTGGACTTGTAGGAAGTAGAGACAGGGTCCCCATTTTTGTCGGGTCTGGGCCGGGGGAAGTGGGGAGGCAACAGATCTCATTTCCACTATTAATTATTTTCTGAACAAAGGGCATGGGAAAATGGGTGTGATGTTTTGGGGAGGGTTTCCCTATAGCCTTTCTCTTCACCTTGGGCCATACCTTCTTTTTGTTTGATGAGTGAAGGACCTTCAGCTGCTCTGCTGTTTACATCTAAGAAAAAGGTAGGGAAGGTTACACCGAGGTTCAAGGAGACAGGACTAGTTATAGTTTTTGCAACTCCATCAGCTGCCATCTCCTCCTACCTCTGATAATAGATCATCTCTTTCCTTTAAGTAACCCACTCCACATGACTCTGACAAGAATGTCCAAGCACTAATGCCCCTCCTTCTCCCCCTCAAAAAACCTAGTCTGGGCATCTGGGTATATGACACAAAATAGGCCAACCAGAATATTTATCATTCATTCGTCTGTGAGCCCTGACAGAGCTGGTTAGAATCCAATATTTTATTTTTGATCTCGATACTTTAATTTTATGTCTTCTAAAATATAAATGTATACATATGCATTTGTACACATATATATTGTTTTAGTTTCTGAAGAACAGAGTCATACTACATATACCAAGGTGATTAAGAGCACAGATTCTGAAGCCCGATGGCTCAGGTTTGAATCCTGGCTCAGCCATTTTACTAGCTATGTCTCTCTATGTCTCAGTTTCATCATCAGTAAAATGGGTGTAATAATAATAGTACCTATATCATGGGTTGAGACATAAGGATTAAAGGAGTTAATGTATGGAAAGTGCTTAAAACAGTGCCTGGCACACAATAAACCATATAAAAGAATTATCGAATGTTATGCCTACAAATTAATACAGAGCTAGCTCTTTATTCTAATTTATTCATACACATGCACAGAATTTTATATTAACAGGGCAATTTATTCTTATGAAGATATTTTTACTGTATTCTTTCCCATCCTCATTTATTTTTTTCTTTGGTTACCTTGATTGACCCCTCCCTTCCTACCCATTCACCAGGTGCTTCTCCTCCCAAAGTTATCTGTCATACCTGTTGTGAGTTAAATTGTGTCCCCACCCCACCAAATATATATGTTACAGTCTGAATCCCCTGTACCTGTGGAATGTGACCTTCTTTGAGAGCCTTTACAGATGTAATCAAGTTAAAATGAAGGCATACTGGATTAGAGTGGGCCCTAAATCCAATGACTGGTAATCTGATAAGGAGAGAGATATTTGAAGATGCAGAGAAAATATTTGGGAAGAAGGCCATGTGATGATGGAGGCAGAGAGATTCAAGTGATGCATCTACAAGCCAAGAAACACCAAGGATGACTGGCAACCACCAGAAGCTAGAACAAGAAACCAAGGGGCCTACAGAGGAAGCTGGTCCTGCTGATACCTTCATTTCTAACTTCTAGCCTCCACATCTGCGAGAGAATACATTTCTGTTTTTGCTTGTTTGTTTTGAGATGGAGTCTCCCTCTGTCACCCAGGCTGGAGTGCAGTGGCATGATCTTGGCTCACTGCAGTCTCCACCTCCTGGGCTCAAGTGAGTCTCCTGCCTCAGCCTCCCAAGTAGCTGGGACTATAGTCACCTGCCAGCATGCCTGGCTAATTTTCGTATTTTTAGTAGAGACAGGATCTTACCATGTTGGCTAGGCTGGTCTCAAACGCCTGACCTCAAGTGATCTGCCCGCCCTCAGTCTCCCAAAGTGCTGGGATTACAGGCATGATACACTGCGCCCGGATAATTTCTGTTGTTTTAAGCTGCTCAGTTTATAATACTTTATTACAACAGCCCTAGAAAACCAATATAGTATCCATGTTTATCTATGTGTCTTGTCATTCTTTACTTCATGTTTAAGTAAACATACATACACACACAAACATGCACATAGTTGGGTTGCATTAAAATTCAGCTTCAGCCTCAATATTGGTTCAATTTTTTTCTATTTGACTTTGATCTCACCTCAGTCTTTTGGAGGTGGAACCACTGAGTGCCAACTTGAAGTTCATTTCTGGCATCCCTGAACTTGTGTGGTCACCATGAATACATGACAGATTGGGTTACCAGCCTATCTAACTAGCACAATAACATTAGAAATATGAGCAAATCATGTTCCTAACTTTAAAATCTTAATAGTCACTTTCAAATTTAAGCATTCTAATGTAGCTTGGAGTGAAAATTGTGTGTGTGTTCAAAGTTAAATTTTTATCAAAGTATAAATGTGTGTGTAATTATACAATAACAGGAGTAAGAGGCTGAAATAAATAATGGTGATTGTGAAAACCTATAAGTTACAGATGATTCTTCAGGAAACTGACTCTGAAGCAGAGGTTAGAACTCCCCTTCAAGTGTGAATCCTGAGAACACCCCTATTAATTTCCTGCTCTCAGGATTCACACTTGTAGGGGAGTGAAGGAAGTAGGATTAGGCAGTGGGAGAAGGTGAAATACTATGCAGTCATAACAGAAGCCCCAGCCAATCCTACAGGAAACTCTACAGCTAGATGGCTCCACAGAGATGTCCTGAATTGGGGAAAGGGGACTGGGCCTTTATACCACTCACTGACCTATTAAAAGAAGAACTTCAGACAAATTAAATTGAACACAGTTTATTTGAGTAGAGAACAATTCATGAGTAGGGCAACACTCAGAATCAGAAGAGCAGTGAGCTTGTATAAGCTGAACACAGAAGCAAAGTAGAGAAATCATCTGGTTGGCTACAGCAAGACATTTGCCTTATTTGGGCACGGATATGATCAGTTAGCTGCCTGTGATTGGTTGAAGCTTGGCTGTTTGTGATTGGCTGGAACCTTGCTATTTGTTACAAAAAGTATACTACTAAGTTACATTTCGGTTTGTTTACATACTGACTTAGGTTGCTATTTATTAGGTAGGAACTCAAAGTATGGAGAAAACCTCAGGCTCATGGCCTCCAGCATAAACAGGCTCATGGCCTCCAGCATAAACAATGCTGATTTAATAGAGCAGTGGTTGGATGTGAGCTGACCCAGGAAGGGGCTGTGACTTTGGGTGAGGCAGCTCCTTGCTCTGAAGGCAATCCTTACAAGGGAGTGCTGCCAGCTGTCAGCAATCAACACTCACAGCAGCTGGGATGAAACAGTGCTTCAGTCCTGGGGGCACTCTATCCATTACACCATGCCTTTCAGGTCCAAAAACAATTACTGAAAACTTCCGCATAATTATACAACTCAGGAAATAGACTGAGTGTTGGTATGAAGGTTAAGAGTGCTTTAGTTAAATGCCATTAGAAAGAATATTGTCTCCTCTTGGAACTGGCAAGTGATTGTAAAAATATCAATAATAACATGAGTCAGAACAGCAAAGATTAGATTCCATGGAAATCCAGAGATCATTTTTGTGATAGGCAGCCTCCCTTGTAGAATTTTTTGGTATTCTATCATTCATATTATTAACGAAAATAATCTTTGATGACTGTATTTGATGTTTTTTAGTTATTTACATTTAGGCTGTGTATCTTTTTAGAAAAAGTGTTATCTGAAAATTGTTCACATTTGTGAGGATGAATTTCAAAAAGATTGGCAATTTTGCTTACTTAAATTTCTTGAAGTAGAAATGAAACTCTCTAAAATCATGTGTAACAACTTCTGTGCTAAATCGTCTTTGATCCAGACATCATAATGGGTGCAAAGAGCATGAAAAAAAAAAAAAAACAGAAAAGTGTTGGAAATCAGATTCCCCAAACACATTTTGTTCTCCCTAATCAAACTTCAAAACAACAGATTTTATAAGCATACTTTAAAAAAATTCTTTATAGTTTTGAGTTAGTGAAGCTAAAATCTTAAAGCTGTAAAATTGATTGCACAACACTGTCAACCATTTTTTGAAGTAGAAGACGAAGGATTTTCAAAATTTGCTAAAATTATGATTCTTAAAAGTTCTTTCTAGAAAACGTGTTTTGAAAAGTTATTCCAAATTACATTAAGCTGTGCACAAAATTATTTTATGTACTAATTCTGTATCTTATAGATTGAACATTTGGACATAGAGAAACAATCAGGTGTTTTCTTCCTGATTTATGATGAATTTCACTATATTTCTACTCGGTGGTGGAGATACTTCTTGGTCTTACACGTAGTTAACAACATAGTGCAAATACTTTATAGAATGTATGTCATATGAAAAAAGTCAATTGTTGATAATGGAACAAAAATGGCAAAGGCTATGAGTGAATTAGAAATTAGAAGTATATTATTATTTCTTCACACCTTTAATTGTGTGTCCAGGAATAATTAGAGCTCAGTATCAGGTAATAGAATTAATGTCCATAAGCAGAAAGATGGTTGGGCCACACTTTCATCATTCTTCAGTCAAAATCAAACTCATGACATACAAGAGACCTTGGAATTGCATGCCTATGAGGTTTTTAAACAGGCTGACAAAGCAGCTCTTCCATGTTCAAAGCAATACTTAAACAAAAAGTCGATACTGTACTCTGCAGATGACAATACCCACCCAGCAGGACATACTGATAACTGAGAGTTGCTTGAAAAAAAGTGGTTTATTTGATGAACCTAATGAAGAAATAGCCAAACGAAGGTGCTTTGAGAGTGGACGTGTTTCACACGATACATGCTGTAAACACTTTGCTATTGTTTTGCTCCTGCCAATGTGCTGAAACAGGTGCATAGCTATTGAATGCTGAGATACAGATGGAAATTCAGAAATTATTTTTGCGGGGTTGTCAGCCTTCTAAAATACCTCCCAATGATCTCCACTTCCTGATATTCAAGTCTTTGTGTAACCTCCTCCCCAAAGGATGAACTTAGTGACTTACTTATAACTAATGGTATATGGCAAAAGTGATGGAATGTCATTTCCAATATTAGATTACAAAAAACTGTGTGACTTCTGTCTTGCTAGCAAACTCTATTGCCTTTCTGATTTTCATGTATTAATCAAGTAAGTGGCTGTATTGTAAGCTGCCATTTTTGAAAGACTCATGAGGTAAGGAACTGAGGGAAGCCCCTGCCAACAGCTAGAAAGGAACTGAGGCTCTCATTCCAATACCCTGTGAGGAACTGCATGTTGCCAAAAGCCAATGAATAAACTTGGAAGTGGGTCATTTCCCAGTAGAGCCTTCAGATGAGGATGAAGACCCTGAGTCAACATCTTGATTTCAACCTAGTGAGAAAGCGTAAGCCAAGGACCAAGCTAAGCTGTGCTCAGATTCCTGACCACAGAAACTGTAAGATAAGTGTGTATTAAGATGCTCAGTTTTGGAATAATTCCCTAGGTAACAATAGATGGCTAATATTAATACTTTTTTGTTTTTCTGTTATATGAATAGTATTTTGATATCTTGAAAGTGAATTGTCTTTCTCTATTGTCATATTTCTCATCCAAGATTTAAGGAGAGATTCTTCCCAACAGCCTACGTGAAATTGCAAGCAAATGCAAAAATCTTATGGGAAAACAAAAAAACGTAAGAGAGGGCAGAACTTTCTCATTTTTGAGAATGGCAATCTAGGCTATATGGATCAACTCCTCTGCTGAAAGTCATTAAAAGTGGCGGATAAAATACTCAAAACAATCTTTATAAAATAATGGAAAGACAATCTAGTGAGGAATTTCCTAGCTAAAATTTAGAAAGTGAGAACTCCAAGAAGTAAGCAGAGCATTCAAACCTGCTTTTGACTGATGAGCATAGGCTTATTCTGATTGTAAAAATGAGCTGTAGTTTTCAACAGTCTCCTGAGATGAAAGGAACAAAAGTAAAAGTGGCACCAAACTGGTACTATGGCATATGGTAAAAGCAAACTGAAACCCTCCTTCATGGATGGTACTTTGATCATAGAATGAAAATGATCCCAGGTAGAAGGTCTGAGGTACGAGGAGGAAACAGGTGGTAAATATATGGATGTATCCATCAGGATTCGAATAGGAAGCTGATGGCTCATTCAAGAGCTTAATTAAACATAGACTTGGCCGGACACGGTGGCTCACGTCTGTAATCCTAGCACTTTGGGAGGCCAAGGCAGGCAGATCACTTCAGATCAGGAGTTCCAGACCAGCCTGGCCAACATGGTGAAACTCTGTCTCTACTAAAAATACAAAAAGTAGCCAGGAGCGGTGGCTTACGCCTGTAGTCCCAGCTACTCAGGAGGCTGAGGCAGGAGAATTGCTTGAATCCGGGAGATGGAGGTTGCAGTGAGTCGAGATCGCGTCACTGCACTCCAGCCTGGGTGACAGATCAAGACTCCGTCTCAAAATAAATAAATAAATAAATAATAAACATAGGCCAATGAAGGGACTAAATAGAGATGTAGGCAGGATTAAGAGGTCCAAAAAGAGATGGTGCAGCATCCAAGGACAAGCAGCAGTGGGAAACGGGTACCAGCCTAGACCTGATGGGGCAAGGGCAGTAGCCTTGGAGGATGGGCTGCCTTATAGTACTTGTAGCACAGAGGAATGCAGCCACTGCCAGAACTGTGGGGAGAGAACAGGAGGAATAAAAACCCTGACTTCTTTCCTCCCACCCTTCCATCTCTGGACAGTGCCTCCCACTGGCAAGGGGAAGCTGATGATGCGGTCCTGAGAGGTCAGCCTGTCAGTGCACAGAAATGAGCAGAGACAAGTGAATGATGGATCTGAAGAGGCACAGGTCATCCTTGTTGTCACTGAACATCCATTATGTTCTTTTGTTTGGATGAACAAGCTCACATCCTTAACACAGAGATGCCCAGTATTAGTTCTACTATTACTGCAGAGGGAAGTCATTCCTGCTATACTTCTGAAACTGAACTTGTAACAACAGCCATGAAAAGTGCTCTTCATGTAAGATATCAGAGTGAAATTGAGGTGGGAAAGAAACAATTAGTTACCATAAATCATAATAGCTGCAGTTCGTGCTTCTATAGCTGGTCATAAAGCCTAAATTGATAACCATTTTGTGTCTCTCTTACCTTCTTCTAGCACTTCGTTTCCTTGGAATTTTTTATCTGGTCGAGTGACCCAAAGGATCCAAGTCATTAATGCTTCCTCTTTATTGCATTGCTGCAGTTATCCATTGACCATTATTCTGGACAGAGTATAAAAACCCTCCCGACTGAATAGTCTCGGTTCCGCTCCTAATTCTCCTTGATTGCACTGTATAGCAACAACATATTTTTCTCCCAATAATTGGATCAATTGGTACCTTTACTAGCTTAGTAAAGGTACCTCCTTCTCTGCCTGATGGTTTAGCATCATGACTTGCCCAAAATGGCCAAGAGGCAGCCTCTGCTTCCACTTCAAACCATAACTGGGTCCTTTAGTGGAAGTGTTTCTCCTTGAGACACTAGGACTCTCAAAGCCACCCACTCCAAAGTTGCAAGTTTAGGAGGCAAAAAATTGCATAAGTGTGTGATTAGGTGGAATAAGGACGAGGGACCAGTTCTACTGCGTCCGGAATTGGTTCCTTCCAGTGGGTTCTTGGTCTTGCTGATTTCAAGAATGAAGCCGCGAACTCTCGCAGTAAGTGTTAGTTACAGTTCTTAAAAATAGCGTGTCTAGAGTTTGTTCCTTCACATGTTCAGATGTGTCCAGAGTTTCTTGCTTCCGGTGGGTTTGTGGTCTCACTTGACTTCAGGAGTGAAGCCACAGACCTTCCCAGTGAGTGTTACAACTCTTAAAAGTGGCACGTCTGGAGTTGTTTTGTTCCTCCCGGTGGGTTCGTGGTCTCACTGACTTCAGGAGTGAAGCCGCAGACCTTCACACTGAGTGTTACAGCTCATAAAGGTAGTGCAGACTGAAGAGAGAGCAGCAGTAAGATTTACTGTGAAAGGCAAAAGAACAAATCTGCCACAGCATGGAGTGGGACCGGAGCAGGTTGCCGGGCTGCCGTGGGTGGCCAGCTTTTATTCCCTTCTTTGGCTCCAC
The DNA here is from genome assembly GCF_029289425.2 of Pan paniscus. Lineage (NCBI taxonomy): Eukaryota > Metazoa > Chordata > Mammalia > Primates > Hominidae > Pan > Pan paniscus. The sequence continues at coordinate 57,719,307 of NC_073269.2, read as the reverse complement.
CCACATCCTGCTGATTGGTCCATTTTACAGAGCACTGATTGGTCCATTTTACAGAGTGCTGATTGGTGCATTTTTACAGAGTGCTGACTGGCACATTTACAAACCTTTAGCTAGACACAGAGCGCTGATTGGTGTGTTTTTTACAGAGTGCTGATTGGTGCATTTACAAACCTTTAGCTAGACACAGAATGCTGATTGGTGCGTTTTTACAGATTGCTGATTGGTGCATTCACAAACCTTTAGCTAGACACAGAATGCTGCTTAGTGCGTTTTTACAGAGTGCTGATTGGTGTGTTTACAATCCTCTAGCTAGACAGAAAAGTTCTCCAAGTCCGCACCTGACCCAGAAGCCCAGCTGGCTTCACCTCTCACTACCTCCACTTCTTGGTTTTCACATTGTGTATTCTGGCTCTGGGAGAAATGGCACTGTATATTGGTGCTGGTTTAAGGCAAATACTGTTCGATAGCACCTCACCCAACCTCACCAAATATTCACCGCCAGATGGCACTATAACTTGCCTTCGGTAGGTCATTTCATCAATACATCAAGTCACCTGCTTCTGGGTAATGAGGCCCACAGTTGTACTTTATAGGCCTTAAAATTATTTTCTTGTTTAATGTGTGGGAACTGGAGGGGTTGTGCATTTAGCTGGCATGGTAAAAAAGATAAGGGATTCTTTTAAGGTAGCCATAGATGCTTTCTGATGTTTCTAACATATCTCTTAAATTGGGCATGCAAGGACTCATTTATCTTTCTTTCTTTCTTTTTTTTTTTTTTTGAGAAGGAGTCTCACTCTGTTGCCCAGGCTGGAGTGCAGTGGTGCGATCTTGGCTCACTGCAACCTCTGCCTCCTGGTTCACAAGCAATTCTCCTGCCTCAGCCTCCTGAGTAGCTGGGATTACAGGTGTGCGCCACCACACCTGGCTAAATTTTGTATTTTTAGTAGAGACAGGGTTTCACCATGTAGGTCAGGCTGGTCTTGAACTCCTGACCTCGTGATCCACCTGCCTCGGCCTCCCAAAGTGCTGTGATTACAGGCGTGAGCCACCGTGCCCAGCTATCTTTTCCTTTTTGTTTGGTCTTCAAGTTGGTCAGAGGCAGCCTGTCTGCCACACAGTCTTCATAATAACCTTTATCACCAAGGTGGCTGAGTGCCACTTAATTTCCCAATGCTTTGCCCTCCACCTTCACTCTCTGTTATTTCACCATTAGTAATAATTTGAGTAATCATAACAATAAAAATGAGTAAGAGGCTTAAGTATAAGACACATGTAAAATAAGAAAATAGTAATATATTGGAATGTGCAAATTGAGTAAAGGGTTCTAATGTCCTATCTTATATTGGAGAAGCTTTAAAAGGTCACTAACTTTAGACTTTATTAACTGTGTATTATATATTTTTTAAAGAATAACTAATAAACTTAGCAATAGAGTGCAAAACTTCTAAACTTGTGGGAAAGAAATGAACTAAGAAGAATAGAAATTACTCCAGCAGTCCAAATGTAGGCCAGAAAGAGGAAAAAAGGAATCATTGAAAAGGCAAAAAACAACAATAACAACAACAACAAAAAAAACGCAGAACACAAAGCAGGTACAAAAATAATAGATTTAAATTCAAATATATTAGTAATTGCATTAAATGTAATGTAAGGTTTCAGTTAAAATCAGTTTGCTAGACTGGGCCAAAAGAAATCCAACTGTATGCCATTTACGAGAGACACATCTAAAACATAGTGATACAGGAATGTCAAAGAAAAAAGATGAAAATTTATATATAATGCAGCAAATACTAACCAAAATAAACCTGGGTAGATATATTGACATCAGCTAAAGTAAAATTTATTTAGGCAAAATACTTACCAGTAATGATGATCATATCACAATGATAATAATTTCATCAGAACATTTAAAAACCTAATTAGTATACACTAAATAATGCAGCCTCAAAATATATAAATCCAAAGTTGTCAGAACTACAGAAAATGTCCAAATTCATAATCATAGTGGGAAATTTTTTAACATATCTCTTTCATTAATGAGTAAATTAAACAGATGAAAAAAGTCAGTGAAGATGTAGAAAATCTACACATCATTAACAAATTGACTTAAACAAAAGACAAAACAGTACACTCACAACAGCAACAATACATGCATTATTAAAGCACACACAGAATATTTGTACAACTTGATCAGAGACTGAGCCATTAAGAAAATCTCAACACAGTTTAAGGGATTTATATCACAAAAAGTATATTTTCTGATCACTTTGTTGTTAAGATGGAGATCTGAAACAAAAATATTATTGAACTCTTGAAAGGTTGAAAATTAAGAAATTTTGTCCAGTATTAGAGATGGAACCTAATGGGAGATGTTTGGGTTATGGGAGTGGGTGCCTCATGAATGGCTTGGTGCTGTCCTCTTGGTAATGAGTGAGTTCTTGCTCTATTAATTCTTACAAGAGCTGTCGTTAAAAAGAACCTGCCACCTCCACTGTCCCTATCTCTTGCTTTCTCTCTCCTCATGTGATCTTTGCACGTGGTGGCTCCCCTTTACCTTCTGCCATGAGTAGAAGCGGCCTGAGGCCTCACCAGAAGCAGATGCTGGTTCCATGCTTTCTATACAGCCTGCAGAACTGTGAGCCAAATAAACCTCTTTTCTGTATAAATTACCCAGCATCAGGTATTGCTTTTTTAGCAAGACTAAATGGACTAAGACAGATATGAATAGCTTAAAATCATATTACTGGAATTGAAATAAGATAAACTGAATTCAATCTTTCTTCTCAAGAGATAAAAAAACTCAAGAAAGTAGACATAAGAAAATAATAAAATAAGTACTAAATAATACATGTTTTAAAATGCATACAACAGAATCAACAAAGCCCTAACTTGTTTGGTGAAAAAGTAATAAAATTGATAAGCCTCTGGGGAGTCTAAATACAATGAAAAGAGAGAAGGCACATGTAACTAATGTCAGAAATAAAATAAAGGACATAACCACTGATGTTGCAGACATTGAGAATATACGATAATATTTTGAACAATTTCACATACTTTGACATTTAGATTAATGGATAAATTAATAAAAATATGTAATTTAGTATAATAGCCTCAGAAAACAGGTAGAAAACCTGAGTAGTTCTAAAACTATTCGGAAGAATCAGTAGTAAAAATCATCCCACAAAGCAAACTTTAGGTCAAGATGGCTAAACTTTAAGTATACCAGCAAATTGTACCAAAACTTAAGGAAGAAATTACTCTATTCCTATTCAAACTCTTGCTCATTTTCTGTGGCTAATTATAAAATTAATACCCAAACTCAACAATATAAAAAAATAAAAGTATAGGCAAATCTTAATTAGGCATATAGTGGCACAAATATTAAGCCAAAGTTTGCAAATTAAATAGAGCTAGATATAAATATGATAATGCATCATAGCCAAGATGTGTTTATGTCAGGAATGCAAGGGTGGTTTAACATTAGAAACTCATTTAGTGTATTTATCACAAGCTCAAATACAAGAAAAAAACATAATATGACCATCCCATGGAAGGTGGAAATGAGTCTGATGAAATTCTACCTTTATCCATAACAATTCTCATCAACTGAGGAATATACAAATCCAATTAGAAAAAAAAATCAGGCAATCCAATAGCAAAATTGGCCAATCACTTCAAAAGTGACTTTATAAGAAGAAAATCCAATGAACTCCAATTGTATAAGAAAAGGTCCTTGACCTCTTTAGGGGTAGAAACCAATCAGTATCATAGTGGATACCATTACATACTCATCAGATTGCTAAAAATGGAAAGTACCAAGGGTTGGCAAGGATGTGGGGCAGTGGTAACTCTCATATTGTACACTTTTGGGAGTGTAAATTCATGCAATTGTTTGGGAAAATTTTTTAGCATTATCTACTGAAGTAGGAGATATATACACACACTTACATACAGACCATCCCTGACTTATGATGATTCAACTTATAATTTTTCATCTTTATGATAGTGCAAAAGCCATACACATTCAGTACTCAGTATACTGAGTACACATTCAGTATAATCCCATCATACATGGAAAATATTAAGTAGAAAATTACTTCTGACTTACTATATTTTCAATTTATGACAGATTTATCAGGATGAAACTCCACCATAAGTTAAGGAGCATCTGTATACAGGCATACAGACATATATACAGAAGTTCCTCTAAGATGCATCCTCTAGAGACAGGGTTCTACTAGGAGATACCAAGATTCTTTCAGGGGGCATCTTCAAGGTCAAAACTATGTTAGTAATAATACACAGATGTTATTTGCTTTTTTCTCTGTGTTGACATTACATTGCTGGTGCAAAAGCAATGGTACATAAAAGGGCTGTAACCTTAGCAGGAAGCAAGGTAATAGCACTAAATTGTGCTAGAAGTTGTACTCTTTATCACTTCGCACTCACTGTTAAGGAAAATTCCAGCTTCATTTAAGATTGCACTTGATGAAACAGTAAAAGCTATTAATTGTGCTAAATCTCAACTCTTGAATACACTTTTTAAAAACTTTTATTTTAAGTTTGGGGTATATGTGCAGGTTTGTTGCATAGGCAAACTTGTGTCCTGGTGGTTTGTTGTACAGATTACTTCATCACCCAAGTATTAAACCTAGTATTCGTTAGTTATGTTTCCTGATCCTCTCCCTCCTCCCACCCTCCACCCTCCAGTAGGCCCCAGTGCGTGTTGTTCCCCTCTATGTGTTCTCATCATTTAGCTCCCACTTATAAGGCAAGTGGATCGATGAAGTGTGGTATATCCACATAATGGAATACTATTCAGCAATGAAAAAAATGAAATACAGCTATATGAGTACATAGAATATTGTCATCAATGTGATATTATAAAAATTTGCAAAACCAAATGAATACATGGAATCTTGTTCCATACATGTAAATGTGTAATCTTAAAAATAGCTAAAAGAAAACTATTATGCTGGGCACAGTGGCTCATGCCTGTAATCCCAGAACTTTGGGAGGCACAAGGCAGGCAGATCACCTGAGGTCAGGAGTTGGAGACCAGCCTGACCAACATGGAGAAACCCCTTCTCTACTAAAAATACAAAATTAGCTGGTCATGGTGGTGCATGCCTGTAATCCCAGCTACTCAGGAGGCTGAAGCAGGAGAATCATTTGAACCCAAGAGGCGGAGATTGCGGTGAGCCAAGATCGCACTATTGCACTCCAGCCTGGGCAACAAAAGTGAAACTCCATCTCAAAAAAAAAAAAGAAAAGAAAAAGAAAACTACATAACTAACAGCAATAAAAAGAAAAGTGAGCGCAAAATTATCAAAAAGTTAGAATTAGAATGTTACTGACTTCTGGAGGGAGGCATGGATTATTACTGGGGAAGCCACATGCAGGGGATTCTGAAATATTGTGTATGTTTCATTTCTTGACCTATATGACTACTTTAAGATGAATCTTAACATCTACTTCTGAAACTATTCAGAAGCTTTTTTTTTTCCATTCAGATGAGTAATATGCCGATGTTGTAACAAGGAGTGAGGGAGGCACATCTTATACACGAGCCTGAAAACCCAGTCCTCACACTTATGAACTACAAAAGGATCTAGAAAGTAGCTTTTCAAGCAGTAAACAAAGATTCAATTTGTGGTATTGTTTTAATTAAATTGGATCATCAGCTTGACCAGATTTCCCAAAGAGGAAGTAATCCTTTCCTTGTATTAGTTTCGATTAGTGAGGAAGGAACCTTAATAACTTGGCAACATCACTAAAACTAGGACCTTTTTTTTTTCTTGAGTCAGAGTCTTGCTCTGTTGCCCAGGCTGGAGTATAGTGTGGCATGATCTCGGCTCACTGCAACCTCCACCTCCCGGGTTCAAGCGATTCTTCTGCCTCAGCCTCCTGAGTAGCTGGGACTACAGGCACACGCCACCACGCCTGGCTAATTTTTGTATTTTTAATAGAGACAGGGTTTCACCATATTGGCCAGGCTGGTCTCAAACTCCTGACCTCGTGATCTGCCTGCCTCAGCCTCCCAAAGTGCTGGGATCACAGGCGTGAGCCACCGCACCCAGCCAACACTAGGACCTTTTGCTGGCAAAGTGAGCATCTATTTAATACCAGAACTGCGCAGTAAGGTGAACAGAGAAAAAAGTAACAGCTAAAAGTACTGAGAAATCATTGTTCCCATACTCTAATGTAAAATGTTAAAATTTGACTCCTCCACATTTTTAACTGTTTATGCCGAGCTAATTTTAGTGTTTTGAAAAGTTGTAAAAATGGTACAGCAAATTCCTGCAAACCCTTCACTGAACTTCCCTAAAGTTACTCTCTTATATAACCACAGCATAATGTTCAAAACCAGGAGATGAATATTGGTGCAATACTGCTAATTTCACCATGTTTTAAAAATAATAAATTATTCAGAATCCTTTTATATAATTCGTGGTCATTCGGATTTTCTTTTTGTGAAGTTTGCTGCTATTAATGTGTGTGTCCCTCTCTACTCATATGTTGAAATTGAATCACCAATGTGATGATATTAGGAGATGAGGCATTTCAGAGGTGATGAAGCAGTGACAGTAAAGCCCTCATGAATGGGACTGGGACCTTTAAGAAAAAGGCCCCAGAGTTCCCCTTCAACATGTGAGGACACAGCCAGAAGTCCTCATTTCTACAAACCAGGAAGTGGGCCCTTACCAGACACCTAATCTGCCAGTGACTTGATCTTGGACTTCCCAGCCTCCAGAATAGTGAGAAATAAATTTCTCTTGTTTCAAAGTGGTATTTTGTTTATTTGTGCTACTTTCTTAACAGCAGCCTGAATGGACTAAGGTATAAACTCAGATCATTAGTGAATTTTTCTATTGAATTGTCTAATATTTTTCTAGTTACATTTATAGTTCCCTTATAATCTTCATTCAATGAGAATTATTTTCAAAATATTTATATATTTATTTTAAATAACAATGATAAACCCCTCCCCGACCTTTTTTTTTGAGACAGAGTCTCACCCTGTCGCCTAGGCTGGAGTACAGTGGCGAGATCTCGGCTCATTGCAGCCTCCACATCCTGGGCTCAAGCGATTCTCCTACCTCAGACTCCCTAGTAGCTGGGACTACAGGTGTGTGCCACCACACCTGGCTACTTTTTAAATTTTTCATGGAGACGGAGTTTCACCATGTGCCCAGGCAAGTCTCCAACTCCTGAGCTCAAGCGATCTGCTCATCTCAGTCTCCCAAAGTGCTGGGATTATAGGCGTGAGCCACCACATCCGGCCCCAATGCATGTTATATGTTAATTGTTAACACAATTAATATATTTAAAGAAAAATGCCTACATTTTCAAAAATGAAAATCAATGTAAAGACTGACATTGTTTTACATTTTTTGCAAATCTCTTTCATATCTGGCTTAAGGGAAATTGATTTTACCTAGCTGCATCTTTGTTCAATTTGTTGTGATTTTTAAACATTTGTCCTGTACTCAGTGGTGTTGGCAAACCAAAGTTACTCAGCCATTATCAGACTGATGGGCATTAACGTTATTTCCAGTTTTGCTGCCACGAATAATGCAACAACTAACCTACTTGTATATTTACCTTCTGTAGTGCTGCTTTTGTTTCAATAAGGTAGATTCTTAGGAGGTGGATTTTGAGATAAAGTGAATGTGTGGGAGTATTGCTAATGGATGATCCCAAATTGCTTCTACATGTAAGGGTACTCTTTTCGTCACCCCCATGCCAACTTAAAGGTGCTCACATTTCCTCAAATCCATGCCAGCTTAAGGGTGTTATAATTTTTCCAGTTCATAGGTGTAAGATGACATTTTATTTTGACTCAAATAAGCACTTTTCAAACCGCTGGTTAATTTGAGCAGTTGTTTCATGTTCAGCCTTTTGGATTGGCTTTTCTGTGAATTCTCTAATCACATTCTTTGCTTGTTTTCTATTGGAATGTTTGTCTTTTTTAAAACAAATTCAATTTGTAAGAGTTCTTGCTGGAATATAGATCTTGGCTTTTATCTGCCATATATATTGAAAAATTTACCATCCCTGACCCCTTAGTGCACTGATTTTGTTTTTGGTACATTTTACCATACAAAATTTTTTTATATTCACATAATCATTTATGACCACTCTTTTTCTCCACAGCTTCTGGGTTTCTTCTCTTGGCTCAGAAAGTTACCATCACAGCCACATCGTCTCCCTTCCTCCCTCCCTTCCTTCCTTCCTTCCCTCCCTCGTTTCCTCCTTTTCTTCCTTCCTTTCCTTTCTCTTTCTTTCTCTTTCCCTTCCCTTCCCTGCCCCTTCCTTCCTTCCATCCTTCCTCCCTCCCTTCCTTCCTTCCCTCCTTCCTTCCTTCCTCTCTTTCTCCCTCCCTCTCTCTCTTTCTCTCTCTTTTTCTTTCTTTCTCTCTCTCTCTCTCTCTCTTCTGTGTAGAGACAGGGTCTCCCTATATTGCCCAGGCTGCTTTTGAACGTCTGGGATCAGGTAGTCCTCCTACCTTAGGCTCCCAAATTGCTAGGATTACAGACATAAGCCACCACACCTGGCCTCTTTCCTACATTTTCTTCAAATTCTTTCATGTCTTTTCTTTTTGTATATTTAAGCCTGGCATGTATTTTTGTATATACTCTGAAATGAGATAGAAGTTCAATTTTATTTATTTTTAGATGGGCCAGGTTGCCAAGCCCATTTAAGTTTAAATTAATTACAGTGAAACAACATTGAAAATTAAGTTACTTGGTCACACTAGCCGTACTCAGGCACTCATTGGTCATAATGATGAAACTCTAAAGCTAGGAATGAGGCAGAGTCCCACTATTACCACAATTATCATTGCATTTGTGGTGTTAGGAAAGATAGCCAGAGAGAAAGTTGAAATAAGGTATAAATGTGAGAAATGAAAAGATAAGATTGTCATTTTTGTAGACAACATGAACATCTACCTAAAAAAACCACATGAGAATTTACAGAAAAACCTTAGAACTAATAATCAAGTTCTCAGAAATACCATTTGACCCAGCAATCCCATTACTGGGTATATACCAAAAAATATAAATCATTCTATTATAAAGATACATACATGTGTATGTTCATTGCAGCACTAATCACAATAGCAAAGACATGGAGTCAACCAAAATTCCCATCAATGATAGACTGGATAAAGAAAATGTGGTAAATATACACCGTGGAATACTATGCAGCCATACAAAGGAATGAGATTGTGTCTTTTGCAGACACATGGATGGTGCTGGAAGCTATTATCCTCAGCAAATTAACACAGGAACAGAAAACCAAACACCATATGTTCTCACTTAGAAGTGGAAACTGAACCATGAGAACATATGGACAGAGGCAGGGGAACAACACACACTGGGGCCTGTCGGAGGCGCCAGGGGAGGGAGAGCATCAGGATAAATCGCTAATGTATGCAGGGCTTAATATCTAGGTGATGGGTTGATAGGTGCAGCAAACCACCATGGCACATGTTTAGCTATGTAACAAACCTGCATGTCCTGCACATGTATCCTGGAACTTAAAACAAAATTAAATTTAGAAAAATAATCAAGTTATTTGATTTGGCAAGATATAAGATAAATACACTAATCAGGATCTTGTAAAGAATCAACAAGTAAAGTTAGATCCCTACCTCATACCATACACAAAGCCATTTCAGATGGATTTAATCTGATTTTGAGGTGATTTAAATATGAACGAGAATGATTTTTTCATTATAATTTTTTTTTTTGAGACAGAGTCTCGCTCTGTCGCCCCTGCTGGAGTGCAGTGGCATAATCTTGGCTTACTGCAACCTCTGCCTCCCAGGCTCAAACACTCCTCCTGCCTCCCAAAGTGCTGGGACTACAGGCATGAGTCACCTTGCCTGGCCTCATTATAACTTTTAATTAGTTAGTTTTTTAATGTAAGAAAGTTATTGATTCTTATAAATTAATTGCAGAACCCAATTTAAATGGGGGTGATTTTGCCTTCCCCCCAGGGGACATTTGGCAAGGTCTGAAGACATTTTTATTTGTCACAACTTGGTAGGGGAGGGAGTGCTACTGGTATCTAGTGAATAGAGGCCAAGGATGCTGCTAAACATCCTACAATGCACTGAACATCTCTTCTGTCCTCCCACAACCAAGGCTTATCCAGTTCAGAATGTCAATAGTAACAAATTGTAAAACCCTTTTGTAACTGATACTTTAATGAGTTACTGTGTTGCCTGTAATCCTTTTCCCAGTTAATTTTGAATTTCCCAGACATATAATCCTGCTAATTGCAAATAATAAAGATATATCGTTTCCAGGGTTGATACCATTTATATGGTTCTGTTTTGTAATTGCATTGGGCTAGCACTCTCGGAGCATTGTTTGCAGTGCACAGCTGAACTACATTTCTCTATTAGGGGGTTCCATCATGATAGGAAGTCCTCCTTCCCACCTCTAAGGACCTAAAATCTAGATACATACTTTCCTGGAAACCTAGTGGCTAGCATGCAGGTATCTGACTAAACTTACACTGAGACTTTATAAAGACATAAAGAAGGGCTCAGTACTCATTTTGATGGCACTGAACTGGGCTGTCCCTAGGGAAACTTGGAGATAGTTCTTCTTTCATTGTTTCCTTGGGTTCTGACCCACTTTCTAAACTTGGTACTTTAGCCTTTTCATCGAATCTGTCAGCTGCCCAAGGTCTTATGACTGAATTCTTTTTTGTTGCTTAAGTTAACCCAAATTGGTTTCCTTTGCAACCAAGAACCCCACTGTTAGAATGTTAAATAATCATTGTGATTGTTGGGTGCCATTGTCTTGATCCTGACTTTGTTGGAATTGGTCTCTCATTTGCATTCACGTGTTATTTCATTCATGAAACAGATTGAAATCTATGAATTCACTCCTTTACCTCTAGTTGCAATCCAGTACTACATGGGTCTTTGTAGTTTTCTGCCTTCCCATATGTGTAAATCCCTTCTCTGAGAATGAGAAACTCGTTTCCCATTAATCATGATATATTTACTCATTTGTTCAGTCAGTCTCCTGAGTGTAACTAGTCCCTCATCTCAGCCACTGCTCCTCTCCAGCATGACTGGCTCCTCATCCTGCTTGGTCCCACTTCCCACTACTGGGGTGCCCTCTGGAAAAGGACTCCACTCACCCTGTTCAAGCTCTGACACCCATAAGGGGCCATCCCTGTGTGCAAACACATGTAAGTGCCCTCCCTCCGCAGGTTCTGACACTCCCCTCTGACATCCCTGGGTAGATACCCTCCTCAATCTGCTTGGAGCTCCCCATTCCAGATGACCTCTGCGCAGCTATCTGTCTTGCTCTGCCCCACCTGTTGGCTTCAGGGTTCTATTGATCAGAAAAGGAAAAGAAGTGGTGAGGAGGAAAAAGAAAGGAAGAGGTGAGGAAAGAAGAAGAGGAGGATGGAGATGATGAAAGAGGAGAAGAAGAAGGACAAGAACAAGGAGGAGGAGGAGGAGAAAAGAAGAATGAGGCCGGGCGCGGTGGCTCATGCTTGCAATCCCAGCACTTTGGGAGTTCAAGGCAGGCGGATCACAAGGTCAGGAGTTCAAGACTAGCTTGGCCAACATGGTGAAACCCTGTCTCTACTAAAAATACAAAATTAGCTGGGCGTGGTGGCACATGCCTGTAATCCCAGCTACTTGGGAGGCTGAGGCAGGAGAATCGCTGAACCTGAGAGGCGGAGGTTGCAGTGAGCCAAGATCATGCCACTGCATTCCAGCTTGGGTGACAGAGTGAGACTCCATCTCAAAAAAACAAGAAGAAGAAGAATGAGGAGGAGGAGAAGAAGAGGAAGAAGAAGAACGAGCAGGAGGAGGAAGAGAAGAAGTAGTTTTGAATATATATATATATATTTGGATTATAGATATAGATGTACATAATTTTTTTTGAGATAATGTCTCACCGTATTGTCTAGGCTGGTCTCGAACTTCTGGCCTCAAGTGATCCACCCACTTTGGCTCCCCAAAATGCTGGGATTACAGGCGTGAGCCACTGTGCCCAGCCTCTGGGTATATTTTGAATGTAGAACTGAGAGGATTTCTGACTGGATGCAGGGTGTAAGAGAAGGAAGAGTGATAAAAAAGACTCCAAGATCCTTGGTCTGAGCAGCTGGAAAATGGAGTTAACATTTACTGAGATGAGGAAGAATGTAGGAGGAGCAGGCTTGGAGTGGGCGTCCAGAGTAAGGTTTGGACACGATGAATTTGAGACGCAGAGTACATATCCAAACAGGCAATTAAATGTATGGATCTAAAGCTGCAAACTGAAGACTAGAATGATGTATATTTGGGACTTATCAATGTTTGACAGTATTTAAAACCTTTGGACTGGATGAGATTGCTTTGGGAATGAGTGAAGATGCCAAAGAGAAGTGATCGTAGCACTACGTCCTGGGGTGGCGGGCAACATAATGTTTTACACAGAAGCATTTAACTGCTTTTGGCTTTGTAGATTAGGTAGACAGGTAGGTAAATATAATATATATAAATCTAAGATTATATATATAAATCTAAGATTAAATATAATATATATAAATCTAAGATTATAAATATGTAATCTTAGATTAAGCAAATAATCTTATATAAGGGAATTTTGGGGGAAAAGGTACTATATTTTATGATATGCCCTTTCGACATCTAACAAAATGATATCATAGTCTCTTTTAATCTATACACAATTTATTTTAATAGATTTTCTAATATCCAATCATCTCATTATTCTTAGGTAATATCCATTTTAACATGGCTTATTTATTTGTTTATTTATTTTTAAAGGGATATGAGTTTTTGTGTGTGTGTGCGTTTTAGCCTCCAAGACCTCAGAAAGACATGTGGTCTTGCTGTGTCACCCAGGCTGGAGTGCAGTGGCCCCAGCATAGCTCACTGAAGCCTAGAACTCCTGGGCTCAAGCAATCCTCTCGCCTTAGCCTCCCGAGTAGCTGGGACTGTAGGCTGTGCCTCCACATTCAGCTGGTATTTAAAAAAAAATTACTGGAGGTTTTTATCGCTAAATTCCAAATATTTGGAATTTCCATGTCAATATTCATAGGGAGATTTGTCTATATACTTTTCCTTTTAACTGTATTACCTTGTTAGGTTTTCATGTTATGTGATGCTCGCTCTGTACAAACAACTGTGAAGCTCTTTATTTTTCTCTTTCGTTTACATTATATCAGAATTGTCTGTTGATAGCTTGAAATAATTTAATATGATCCTGTCTGTGTATATTAAAATTGTCAATTGATTTAATACGTCTCTCCTTGAGAATATTTTTTGTAATTTACATGTTCCTGAAAAATCATCAATTTATCCCGAGTTTTCTAGTTATTAGCAAGAAGTTAAATGAAGAATTCTCCTGATAATCTGACTCCTTCGGAGAACCTTCCCTTTCATTACTTCATTCTTTGATTCTTTCCCTTTCATCCTGTGCGATTTTCCTGAACTTGGACTCTGAACCACTGGCTTTTGTTTTCTGTGTGCCAAGTATTATATTTCACGCCTCTAATTCAATTTTATTTTTTCATCGTCATCATCTTCTCCTTAATTATTTCTGCTAGATTTTCTCATTTTATTTTTATTCTGTTCTCTTACCATTGCTTATTATAATTTTACCAGAAAATTTAATTTCCTTATTAGCAGCAAGCTGCTAATCTACCATCTCTTTTGTTTCATACTATTAATTAAAATAATTTTTCAATTATTTTTATGCTATATTGTTTTTCTACTTTATTACTTGTTATTAAACTGTGTTGGCAGAGGGAGCTGGAGCATCTCAACTGGAGCTCTCCATCTCTCCGCAAGTTTCCTCTGAACAAGTGGACCTTGTCCAGCAGGGGGCACAATTGGACATGGATTGGCTCCCGGACTCTGCTTGAGCGGGATCCACCGTGAGAAATGAAGTCAGAGAGTAAACCCTTGGCTAGAGGAACTGTTTTTTTCTTGAGAGGGGTGGGGGGGCGGGGGGGGGTCTCACTATATTGTCAAGGCTGGTCTCGAACTCCTAGGCTGAAGCGATCCTGCTGCCTCGGCCTCCCAAAGCGCTGGGATTACAGGCTTGAGCCACTGCACCCAGCCTGGCTAGAGGAATATATACATATACATATACATATACATATACATATACATATACATATACATACACACACACACACACATATACATATATATATTGAGACAGGGTCTCGCTCTGTGGCCCAGGCTGGAGTGCAGTGGTGCGATCTCGGCTCACTGCAACCTCTGCCTCCCAGGTTCAAGCGATTTCAGCTAGAGGAATTTTTATTTAACGGCTCAGTGCATCTGTTTTCCCAGGAATTACACAGTCGAGTCTCTACAAGAGAAAAGCAGGTATAGAAAATAAGTAGGACTGGGGTAAGATAAATAATGGGGGTGGGACATGGTAGCTTCTACCTGTAATCCCAGGGCTTTGGGAGACCGAGGCGGGAGGATCACTTGAGCCCAGGAGTTTGAGACCTGCCTGGGCAATACAGTGAGACCCCACTTCTACAAAAAATAAAAAAATTAGCCAGGCATGGTGGCACACACCAGTGGTCCCAACTACTCAAGAGGCTGAGGCGGAAGGATCACTTGAGCCCAGGAGTTGGAGACTATAGTGAGCTATGATCGTGCCACCGCACTCCAGCCTGGGAGACAAGAGCAAGACCTTGTCTCAAATGACAACAACAACAACAAAAAGATAAACAATGGGGCAAGATATTGACAAAGCTTTGTCAGTCTACTTGTTTTGGCCTCAGCTCAGGGGAGACCATAGCCCTTGGTGGGGAATGCAGCATAGTAAAGAGGGGAAGCTCCTGCTTCCCTGGGCTAATTGCTGTTACATGGGCATGCAAGATAGTCAGTTATTTCAAGAGAAGTTAGGCATTCAGATTACTGGGAGAGAGCTCCAAATTTTAAACTGTGATCCATGAATTAAAAATATTTTTTAAATGGCTGGGTGCTCTGGTGGCTCCCACCTGTAATTCCAGCTCTTTGGGAGGCTAAGGCAGGAGGATCGCTTGAGTCCAGGAGTTAACTGCAATGAGCTGTGATCGTGCCACTGCACTACAGCCTGGGCAACAGAGCGAGACTGTTTCTTAAAATAAAAAAATTAAAACACTATATATACATTGAATACAACTATGAACTAGAATTTTATTGGTGAATGGCACTGAAGTTACTGTATTTATGTGGCATGGACTTCCAGTTATACTGAATAGTGAAAATTGAACACTTTTCCCCTAAGATCAAGAAAAACAAGGATATCTGTTATTACCACTTTATGCAACATTGTCATAAAACTACCAGCGGTATCAATGAAGCAGGAAGAATAAGAGGCACAGTGATTGGGAAGGAAGAAGCAAAACATCATTGTTTTCAATGACAAGATAACATACATAGAAAATCCAAAATATCCTCCAATTGGATATAACTATGAGAATTTAGCGGAGCAGCTGCATCCAAAGTCAACATACAGAAATCATTTCTATATCTCTGGTAGCAACTATCGGAAAATTAAACTTAAGATACAGTATCTTTTACAATAGCACCTCAAATCACAGTATTCTTAAAAGTGAAACTAACAAAATGGTTCCAAGACCACTACACTGAAAGCTGGAGCACATTGTTGAGAGAAATTAACGTCCTGAATAATGGCAAGCTACACCATGCTGATGAGTTAGAACATTTGATAATTTTTTAAAATTTTTATTTAATTTTTTATTTTTTGAGACGGAGCCTTGCTCCGTTGCCAGGCTGGAGTGCAGTGGCATGATCTCGGCTGACTGCAACCTCCACCTTCCAGGTTCAAGCAATCCTCCTGCTTCAGCCTCCCGAGTAGCTGGGACTACAGGCAGGTGCCACCACGCTTAGCTAATTTTTGTATTTTTAGTAGAAACAGGGTTTCACCATGTTGGCCAGGCTGGTCTCGAACTCTTGACCTCAAGTGATCCACCCGCCTTGGCCTCCCAAAGTGCTGGGATTACAGGCGTGAGCCACCGTGCCTGATCAGAACATTTGATAATTTAAAGAAGTCAATTCTTCCCCAAATCAGGAGCCCAGGTGCTGGGGCCTGGGAGTGCACAGTGCTTTTCCTTCCTAGACCCATCTTGTTACTGGGGGTCCTGGTCACCCTAGAAAGGGGAATGTTTCCTGTTCCAAGTCATGAAGCTAATATGTGAAACCGACAGTGAGTATTGAGCAGTGCAGGCTTCATTCAACAGCTACAGGACTGGGGAAGTGGGAGCTGGGCTTACAAATCAACTTCTCAGCTCCTGAGAACTGGGAAGTTACAGATATAGGGTATCATTCTTGAAGGGGCTGGACGTTAAGAGCAAGGGGAGGAATATTCGTGCTTTGTCTTGGGAAGGGATGAATATTTTCTTTTTCTTTTTTTTTTTTTTGAGACGGAGTCTCACTCTGTCGCCAGGCTGGAGTGCAGTGGCACAGTCTAGGCTCACTGCAACCTCTGCCTCCCAGGTTCAAACGATTCCTCAGCCTCAGCCTCCTGAGTAGCTGGGACTACAGGTGCGTGCCACCATGCCCAGCTAATTTTTGTATTTTTAGTAGAGACAGGATTTCACCATGTTGGTCAGGATGGTCTCGATCTCTAGACCTCGTGATCCTCCCGCCTCAGCCTCTCAAAGTGCTGGGATTACAGGTATGAGCCACCGCGCCTGGCCCTGCTGCCTGTCTTTTAAGGACCCTTGCAATTACATTGAAGGTCCACTTAGGTAATTCAAAATGATCTCCCCATCTTGAGAATCTTAATCACACCATCAAAGTCTCTCTTGCCACAGGTCACACTCACAGGTTCTAGGAATTAGGGTCTGTATAGCTTTGCAAGTCATTATTAAACACGCTGCGATTAAATATCCGTCTTTTAGGGGACCTGTGCCTCTGGGTTATGGCATTCACAAGTGATTCTCAGCTTCTCTCCATTCATTTCAGGTGAGACAGGAAGTCTAGAATGTGCTGTGCTGGATTCAGGAGAAAATCTCCTCCTCCTCCTTCCTCCTTCCTCCTTCTCCTTCTTCTTTTTTTGAGATGGGGTTTCTTGCCATGCTGACCAGGCTGGTCTTGAACTCCTGGCCTCAAGTGATCCTCTCAACTCAGCCTCCCAAAGTGCTAGGATTACAGGCACGAGCCACCATGCCCGGCCAGGAGAAATCCCTTCTTCCAGGTGGGAGAAGGTACCAATAAATTCTTTATCCCTGGAGAATAGGCCTGTGTTGGGGAGAATGCTCTGGGTATACTTAACAACAGTTACTCTTCCTTCTCCCTACCAGGGCTATGGGCTAGGGGGCCTTTCTGGGCTCTTCACTGGTAGAGTTACTGGAGGTAAAATCCACGAAAGTGTGGGGACTCCTAAGACTGACACCTGTAGAAATTTATCATTCTTGAGCTAATTGTTACCCAGCCTGCAGCAACTTGTCAGAATTACCATGCAAATGTCTTCACCAAGTTAGTGACTCCAGCAGCTTCCGCCCTGTGTGAATGGATCTCATTAGTAACTCTCTGGATTTGCCAGTGTCTCCAGACTTGGGGATGGTAATTCACTGTGTTACTGCAGTTCTTTAGACGTGTCTAAGAAAAGCTGTTGATTCTCAGTTTGTTCAGCCTTTTCTTGTTGTAAGAACAAAAGTGACAACTTCGAAGTTCTTCTTATGTCCGAGCAGAGACAAGAAGTCTTATTCTATTTTATTTTCCTTCTTCTTCTTCTTCTTTTTTTTTTTTTGTTGTACATTTCCGTTGGAGGCTTGGCCTTGCGCATTAATGCTTTGGGAATGTGTCTCTTCAAGTTTAACGTCTGTAATGTGCCAAAAATGCTGAGCTCACTGCGTCCAGCAGGGGGAGCCCTTGGGCTTTGGTTTCCTTTTCTTTCTCAAGGGAGCTTGACCTCTGCTGATGAGCCAAAAAGAGAGACATCCGATATCTTTTGTTTGGTAGGTCCAGTGCCCCTGAATCAAACCTCTACATGGTCAAGGCAGTTACGGCAAATGAGGGAAGTGGATTTGTGTAAGGAAAACAACTGGGCAAGTATTCCGACAAATCGCACCTGGACTTTGGCTTTAGCAGAGGGAGATGATAGCCCATGGTGGGGAGTGCGGCAAAGTAAAGGTGATTGGTTCTTGCTCAGCCTCGGCTGATTGCTACATGTGAGGATACCACATCTTCCTATTTTCCAAGAAAGTCGGGGCTTTCATGTCAGTGTGAGATTATCTTCCAATTTTTTCTTTTTCTTTTTCTTTTCTTTTCTTTTTCTTTTTTTTTTTTTGAGACAAAGTGTCGCTCTGTCTCCCAGGCTGGAATGCAGTGGCATGCTCACTGCAACCTCCACCTTCCAGGCTCAAGTACTTCTCCTGCCTCAGCCTACCAAATAGCTGGATTTACAGGCGTGTGCCACCACACACGGCTATTTTCGCCATGTGGGCCAGACTGGTCTTGAACTGCTGACCTCAGGTGATCCGCTCACCTCGGCTCCCAAAGTGCTGGGATTACAGGCATGAGCCACCGTGCCTGGACCAATATTTTAGTGGTGTAAATTAGTTAAATATTTCCAAACCATCCCAGTCAAACAAAATGCGAAGAGGAGCCAGACACTGCCTGCTCACTGGAAGCCCAGTCAAGGGGAGAGGGACCTTCCTTTTCTTTTTTTTTTTGAGATGGAATTTCACTCTTGTTGCCCAGGCTGGACTGCAATGGTGCGATCTTGGCTCACTGCAACCTCTGTCTCCCAGGTTCAAGCAATTCTTCTGCCTCAGCCTCCCAAGTAGCTGGGATTATAGGCATGCACCACCACGCCTGGCTAATTTTTTTTTTTTTTTTTGAGACGGAGTCTCGCTCTGTCACCCGGGCTAGAGTGCAGTGGCGCGGTCTCGGCTCACTGTAAGCTCTGCCTCCGGGGTTCATGCCATTCTCCTGCCTCAGCCTCCCGCGTAGCTGGGACTACAGGCACCCGCCACCACGGCCGGCTAATTTTTTGTATTTTTAGTAGAGACGGAGTTTCACCATGTTAGCCAGGATGGTCTCGATCTCCTGACCTCATGATCTGCCCGCCTTGGCCTCCCAAAGTGTAATTTTGTATTTTAAGCAGAGACAGGGTTTCACCATGTTGGTCAGGCTGGTCTCGAACTCCTGTCCTCAAGTGATCCACCTGCCTCAGGAGAGAGACTCTTTACAAGTGCCTGGTGTCTTCTTCAGCCTTGATGCCACCACTGTTCAAACATGTATCCCATCCTTCCTGTGGTCTATACCCATGCTTGTTGGAGTCCTTCATCATTTCCTGTCCATACTTCAGCTTCACAACATTGTTTCACATTCTCAGACGCGGGCCTGGGGAGGGGGGTGGGGAGGCTCTGCCTTTGTTCTCTGTTCCCCTTCCCTACCTTCAATGATGTCCACATGATGGTGATACCAAACTGATATCCTCAAGGAATTTTGCATTGTGCAGGGTGCAAACCAGAGATCCCCCAATGCTGCACCCTTCCAGGATTTTAAAGTCTAAAGGAAATAAATGGAACCCAAGCCGCAGAAGTACAGTGAATCCCAAACTTCCCACCCTGTACATTATTTGGGAAGATTACGGTAGATAACGGTATTCTCCTAATTGTCATTTGCACAGTGATGTTCTTTCCTCCTGACATGGGAACAAACGCTTCCTTCTTGCATTCCTCGGTCCTCTTAATCCAGTGATATTGTGTAAAACATACAGAAAGTTTGGGGAAAGCAGTAGTGAATGGTCCCAAAAGACGTGTCAAAAATGCTGAGTTCACCAGGTCCAGCAGGGGGAGCCCTAACGGAGCAACCTACATGGGACATTAATCTCCACCATCCATCTCCACGCCACAGAACCTGGTACCGGCTGTATGTCTGCTGTCACCAGGCTGCTGGGGTCCCATCTATCAAAAGAGAACACCAGCTCCTGTCCCCACCACTTCCATTGCCATCAAGACCAGGACATTTGCTGTCTTTTCTCTCTCAGCCACAATCTTAGGATTCACATTATTCTATTATGCAGAGAAAATTTAGCCTGTTCTTCAGCTCACCCTCCAGGCTAGTCCTGGGCTTACTGTTTAGACACCCAAAAAGGTGATCAATTTGTTTTGAAAAACAAGTATATAGGTCTTCTCCCTGAAATAAATTTTGTATCTCTTTTCGAATGTGGAAAATTGCTCTCCTACCCTGTGAGAGCCTGAATATACATGCAGAAATGGCCAGATAATATATAAAACTAGAACTCTGACCCCTAATTTGCAGCAACCAGCCCTGAAAAACCAGCCCATCATCCACAGTCACCAGCTCAGGCAGCTAGGCTACTCTCTATAAGCCAGACTTGTCTCTGGTAACCTGTCCAGGAAGCTAAACAATAATCCCTGTAACAATTGGCCCTAAATGGCTGGGACTTGATTAATAACTGACAGCTTCCCTAATTTCTGTCCCCACTTTCTACTTAGGACCAAATCAGAGAAAGTGGATATGGTTTCTTAACCCAATCATGTAGGATTACCTGCTTCTAGCTGGCTCACCTACAGCTTCCCCAGGCCAATAGCCTCCAATCAGGACACACCTGAAGTTTTCTCTTTTCCCCACTATGAAGCTCTCCCACTCCACTGCCTGCCTGTGAGTCTCTGCCAAAACACAAATAATGGTGGCTGACTCCCTTGTCATAGCAAGACCTGAATACATAGCCTTTCCTTGTTCTCATGTAGTTGGTCTTTGTTTATTTTTACAACTGGTTTTGATTATTTTAATTATTAATTAATAAATTAATTAATTTTGGAGACAGGGTTGCATCTCTCTCTGTCGTCCAGGCTGGAATGTAGTGGCACGATCATAGCTCACTGCAGCCTTGACCTCTGGCCTCAAGCAATCCTCCTGCCTCAGCCTCCTGAGTAGCTGCAACTACAGGCATGCACCACTACACCTGGCTAATTTTGTATTTTTTAATTTTAATTTTTAGTTTAATTTTTAAGTTTTTAAATTTTTGTGGATACATAGTAGTTGTATATATTTCTGGGTTACACAAGATATTTTGATATAGGCATGCAACATGTAACAATCACATCAAGGTAAATGAAGTATCCATCACCTCATGCATTTATCCTTTGTGTTATAAACAATCCAATTATACTTTTTAAGTTATTTTAAAATATACAATTAAATTATTTTTGACTATAATCACCCTGTGGTGCTATCAAATACGAGGTCTCATTTCATCTTTCCAATTTTTTTGTACCCATTAACCATCCCCACCTTCTCCCCTCCCCCATGCCCTCTATCCTCCCCAGTCTCTGGTAACCCGTCCTTCCACTCTCTATCTCCATGAGTTCAATTGTTTTAATTCTTAGTTTCTTTCAATAAGTGAGACTATGCAAAGTTTGTCTTTCAGTGCTTGGTTTATTTCACTTAACATAGTGACTTCCAGTTCCATCCATGGTTATTGCAAATGACAGGATCTTATTCTTTTTCATGGCTGAATAGTACTCCCTTGTGTATAAGCACCACATTTTCTTTATCCATTCATCTGTTGGCGGATATTTAGGTTGCTTTCAAGTCTTGGCTTTTGTGAACAGTGCTACAATAAACTTGGGAGTGCAGATATCTCTTCCGTATACTGATTTCCTTCCTTTTGGGTATATGCCCAGCAGTGGGATTGCTAGATCTTATGGTAGCTCTATTTTTAATTTTTTGAGGAATTTCAAAATTGTTCTTCACAGTGGCTATATTAACTTACATTCCCGCCAACAGTGTACAAGGATTCCCTTTTCTCTACACCCTCACCAGAATTTGTTATTGCCTGTCTTTTGGATATAAGCCATTTTAACTGGGATGAGATGATATCTCATTTTAATTTTGATATGTATCTCTCTGATTATCAATGATGCCAAGTACCTTTTCATATACCTGTTTGCCATTTGTATGTCTTCTATTGAGAAATATCTGTTGAGATCTTTTGCCCAGTTTTTGGTTGGATTATTAGATTTTGTCCTAGAGTTGTTTGAGCTCCTTACATATTCAAGTTATTAATCCTCATTTGTAAATTTTTTGTAGAGACAGGGTCTCATTACGTTGCCCAGGCTGATCTTGAACTCCTAGGCTCAAGCAATCCTCCCACCTTAGCCTTCAGAACAGCTAGGACTATAGGCACATGCCACCAGGCCTGGTAATTGACTTTATGTTGATGGATGTCACAGAGGGTCTTGTTAAAAGGGAGGGGCACATGTCAGGATCTTTCCCAGAAGTCATGGAAGGGTTGTGAACTCTGAAATTGAGGTCAAGTCTCACAGGGAGGCTTTTGGCAGCTTCAGGGTCTGACGCAGAGTAGGTGAGGGGATGTGGAACACAGTGGTTAGGGGAGAGGTTATATCAGGCAGAACTCTTTGGGGTGCAAGCAAGATCAATCTAGCTCAAATGGGCCTATTGGGAAATAAAAGCCAAGCATTGGCCCACTTAGCCGAAAAGTTCTGAAGTACACCGGCTTCAGGCACAGCAGGTTCCAGAATTGGTTGATGTCTCTAAAATCCTTTTTTTTCGTTTGTTAACCCTAGAGTTCTTCCTTCCTCTGTTGACTTTGCTCTCAGGCAGCTGCAGGCTTACATTTCTTCCACCCAGGGATGCCGGGAGAAACTGAACAGCTATTTTTCCTGAAGGTGTGGCAAAAATCCTGGAACTTGGATCTTTAGAGGCAATTGGACACGGGCTTGTTCTTAAAATTGGCCGCAGCATTGTTGGTGATGAGCTATGTCGATTGGACAGTGCTCCCTGCACAATTCACAGACTCCCCACTGAAGTGAGGGATGGGGCTGATAGTGGTAGTTCTCCAAAGGAAAATAAAATAGGGCTATGGGTGAAGAACTGGGTTGTGGGCAGTCAACAAATAAGCAAGCAAACAAATAATAACACCACTGCATAGGAGATCAGAGCCATCGGAGACCTCTGCCTTTCCCTCGAACTTTGAAAACCCATAAGTGTAGAGGAGGAAGTGAAGATGAGGGCAAGTCTGCCAAGGGTTACAAGATTTGTACATTGGACTCAGCATTGGAGCTGGAGATCTGACACCAAGAGCGTGGCGTTGTGTTCATATTTCCACATCAACTCAGATACTCTCAGAAGGGTGGCTGGGGACCCAGGCTGGAGACATCATGGGGAAACTTCCTCTTCTACTGAATCAGAGTGCTTATGTCTATGTGTTGTATCTTCTGAATGCAACTTCCTTCCTGCTCACTTATCTCTTCTGCGTTCCCGCTCCTAGTAGATGAATCAGAGTATGGGGTTAGAGAATCAGGTGATTCCAGGGCAGGGACTTGGGTCTCCTCCAGCCTAGAGATGCTTCTAGCCTCCCTGCCATTGAATGGGGCAGCAGTCAGAGGGTGGATGGGGGCGGAGAGTGGGGTTGGCTGCACTTGAGTTTCATTTCCCTAGACAGAGCCTGGGGGTGTGCAGAAAGAGAGAGTGACCAGGAACCCTGCACTTCCCCTACACCTGGTGCATAGTCTGACTCTCATCCTCAGGTCTAGGAAACCCCAAATTCAAGTTCCCCACATTCAAAATTCCCGGAGGGCACGTGTGACTTTGGTGCTCTGCTTCCCTCTCTTGGTTCCCGCCATCTCCTACAGTTTTGACTGTAAATTCTTTTCTCTCTTGTCAGCCCTTCCATGGTTTTAAGAAGATTTGCATTAATTATCTTCCCTGTATTTTTAGTTATTTTCAGTGGGAAAGTGGGTGTGATATCCAGATCATGGAAGCCCTGGAGATGGTCTCTGTCCCTTTTTCATTTGAACTCATGCCTTGGCCAGGCATGGTGGCTCACACCTATAATCCCAGCACTTTGGGAGGCCAAGGCCGGAGGACCACTGGAGCCCAGGAGTTCAAGACCAGCGTGGGGCACATAGTGGAACCTTCATCTCTACTTAAAAAAAAAAATTAGTTAGGCGTGGTGATGTGCACATGTAGTCCCAGCTACTCAAGTGGCTGAGGTGAGAGGATTGCTTGAGCCTGGGAAGTTGAGGCTGCAGTGAGCTATGACTGTATCACTGCACTCCAGCCTGGGTGACAGCTAGACCATGTCTTAAATAAATAAATAAATTAACTCATGCTCTTTGTGATATCACTCAGGCTCATGACTACAGACACTCTTTGAACATGAATGACCCCACTTTTGTCTCCAGCCAGAACTTTTTCCTATTTTTCCTAAATTCCAGACCCGCAGATCTAACCCCTTTCCTTTTCCTTCCACTTGTATGTCTAATAAGCACATCTAACCCAACGTGTCCCAAGCTGAGCTCCCGATTCTTCTCTTGAAGTCTTTTCCTCTTCTCTCAATGGCAGCTTCAAGCCTGCAACATCTCAGGTCAAAAACAAGCATTATCTGTGGCCCTTTCCTTTCTCTTCCCATGTGTGTCCAATCTGTTGACAAATACTGTTAACTCCCCCTCTTCTCACCACATCCACTGTGTCCTTGCAGACCTGAGCACCCTCCTCTCACCTCCCAAGCATTGCAATGGCTCAGCAGAGTCTAGTCTCAGGAAAGCAAGCAGAGTGATCAGGTAAAAACAAATAAAATCCTGCCCCTTCTCTGTTCAACCCCTGTCTTCACAATTTGCTCAGTGTGATGGTTAATTTTAGGTCTCCACTTGACAGGGCCATAGAGTGCCCTGGTATTTGCTCAAATACTATTCTGGGTGTTCCTGTGAGGGTGTTTTGGGATGAGATTAACATTTAAATCAGTAGACTTTGAGTAAAGTGGATTGCCCTCCCCAGGGTGGGTGAGCCTTGACCAGTTGGTTGAAGGCCTGGATAGAGCAAAAAGCCTGGCGCTCCTATGAGTAAGGGGAACTCCTTTTGCCTGACTACCTGCAAGCTGGGACCTGAGTTTCCTCCTGCCTTTGGACTAGAGCTGAAACTTTGGCTCTTCCTGGATCTCCAGCCTGGAAGCTTGTGGACTGGAGCTACACCGTCAGTTCTCCCAGGTCTCCAGCTTGCCGACTGAGGATCTTGGGACTTTTCTGCTTCCATAATTGTGTGAGTCAATTCCTTATAATAAACACACACACACACACACAGACACACAGACACATCCCGTTGATTCTGTTTCTCTGGAGAACCCTGGCTAATACACTCAGCAAAAGTCAGGTTTTTGTTTTCAGTTTGAAAGTGGGTACTGTTAATTAACTGACCAGATTAGAAAAATAAATCATGGTAGACACCTTAGTTCATTCTTCTAAGAAGCCTGTTGATCTGGTGCTCCTTGTTGCCAGCATCTCCACCTTCTACAAAATGGGTTGTCTCTTTCCTCATTCTACCTTGTGGAGAGGATAATTTGAAGGGCTACGAGAAGTTATTTCTTCAAATCATTTTCCAGCAGTACAGGTTCCATGAATTGGATCCTCATATAGCAGATGATGCTATATTTACATATTTATCAAGCAATCAAAGTGTTATCTGTCAAAGCAATTTGCTTCTTATTGATTTTGTCATAACCACGCTTGTAGGTTAGTTCATTTACTGACTTCAGGTTTGGGTGCCCCCATGCGATATGTGGTTCTGAATCCTCAGCCTGTTAATTGATGCTTTATTGAGCTTCACAAAGCTTCCATTGGAGAGTTGACAATGGCGAAGAAGCTGCAACACCTTTTGGACCTTTGGGCTCCCACCATTGACCCCTCAGATCCTGATGACAAAGGCCAATTTGGGTTCTGCAGTTGCATAGAAGTTGCCAGCTTTTCTTGCCTTCCTTGCATTCAAATTTCAGTTCTGTCCATCTGCCTATATTCCTTGTGATAGTGCTTTGCTTTTTCCTAGAAAAGCTTCTTCCTTGTCTTTCGAAGCATCTTTTGGGCAAAATTCCTTCTCAGGCGCTCGATCTTCAGCTCTGTGAAATTGCTTCACTTTTTCTTAAGGGTTTCTGGCACAGCAGGAACCTTCTTTTTCTTCTTCCTCTCTTTGACATCCTCCATGGTTCCAGCTGGACAAGAAAAAAGTGAACTTCTTATGAGAGCTCCCAAATCTCTTCATGATCGGACCCAGGACACCTCCCAGACCTACCCTCCTACCATCTTCCCCACTGATCACCCCTCAATGCTGGCATATGGCTATTTTCCAAGCACACCACGTGTGTTCCTACCTTGGGACTTTTAAATGTGCGGTTCCCTTGGAATGGATACCAGTGGACTCATTCCCACACGCCCTTCGCATCTTTACTCAAATGTCATCTCCTCCAAGTGGCCCCCCAAGCCATGTTGTAAAAAATTTTATCATCATGCCTGTCATACCAACACTGTGGGAGGCTGAGACAGGCGGATCACCTGAGGTCGGGAGTTGGAGCCCAGCCTGACCAACATGGAGAAACCCCATCTCTACTAAAAATACAAAATTAGCCAGGTGTGGTGGCACATGCCTGTAATCCCAGCTACTTGAGAGGCTGAGGCAGGAGAATCGCTTGAACCTGGGAGGCAGAGGTTGCAGTGAGCTGAGATCACACCATTGCACTCCAGCCTGGGCAACAAGAGCGAAACTCCGTCTCAAAAAAAAAAAAAAAATTATCAGTCCTCACTGATTCCTCTTCTGTGTTCCTGTTTTTATTTTTTATTAGAATATATTATTCTTTAGCAGACTGTATTTTAATTTCATATTAAATGTTTGTCTTCCCTCTAGGATTTTTATTTTATTTTCTCTTTTTCTTTTCTTTTCTTTTTTTTTTTTTTTGAGATGGAATCTCGCTCTGTCGCCCAGGCTGGAGTGCAGTGGTGTGATCTCGGCTCACTACAAGCTCCACCTCCCGGGTCACGCCATTCTCCTGCCTCAGCCCCCCCAGTAGCTGGGACTACAGGTGCCCGCCACCACGCCCGGCTAATTTTTTGTATTTTTAGTAGAGACGGGGTTTCACCATGTTAGCCAGGACGGTCTTGATCTCCTGACCTCGTGATCTGCCCGCCTTGGCCTCCCAAAGTGCTGGGATTACAGGCGTGAGCCACTGCGCCCGGCGTTCTTTTTTTACTGTTCTTCGTGGAGCAGGGGTATGCATAAGCAGTGTGCCCAGAGGAGCCCCCACTAGGATTTTTGACTTACCTTCTCATCCTAAGAGTTTATCCTTTGCTGTATCTCCAGCTCCTAAAACAGGGGGCCTGGTGCACCATAGGTGCCCATGAAGCATCAGTTGAATGAACGAATTCTCGGGGCCAGACACCGTCCTAAGCACTTTACACATGAGACCTCACTGAATCCCCACACAGCAATTCTATTATTGTCTGTATTTTTCAGCTGAGCAAACTGAGGCACAGAGAGGGTAGGTAACTTTTGTAAAGTTCAACAGCCGGTAGGTGAGGGGTCTGGGTTCACACTTGGTATTCCATGTCCTCAACGTCCACATTTCAAATGCCCGGCTCTCAAGCCTCACCTGGCTGTCAACATCAGGGCTGGGGTCTGACGCTGCCTGGGACAAGGACAAGGATGAGATGAGGGACCCAAATCCAACTGGTGGTGGGGACCACATCTCTCTTGACTGCTAAGGACCCGGTCATGTCCACCTGATGTGTTTGTCCCTGACAACTTGCCTTCCCTCTGGAAAGAGGAAAGTCTTCCCCACCTGAAACCCCCAGCGTGCGCTTCCCTCACCACAGCTCCTATCATGTCATAAAGGATTTATTCTCCCATCTCGCTGAGGGTCCCGAGGCCCTGACTCCCAGGGAGCTGGCCAAGTGGTGTTCTCCTTCCTATGTAGACAAAGGTGCATAAGGAAAGTGCTGCAGCTATGGGACCTGGTGACCTCAGGAGTCTAGACTTACAAGTCTGGACAAGCCCCTCTGGGGGCCTCAGTATCTTCACCAGCGGCGTCCAGTGGGGGTGGGAGCAGGATGGCTTCCCAGCTCCCGCCTCACCCCGACAGACAGCACGTGATGCTCAAGTTCCCCTTCTGTGCGCGTCCACAGCTCTCACTCACTCTCCGGCTTCCTGTCGGGGCTTTCTCAGCCCCACCCCACATTTGGGGCATTTCCTTCCCTGACAGCGGGACCTGGGACTGGGCTGGGGCCCTGGCGGATGGAGACATGCTGCCCCTGCTGCTGCTGCCCCTGCTGTGGGGGGGTGAGTGAGCTGAGGGAGGAGGGACAGGAACAGGGGTGAGAAGGGGGGCTGGAGCTGCAGCTGAGCGTCTGTGCCCCCCCCCAGGGTCCCTGCAGGAGGAGCCAGGCTACGAGCTGCAAGTGCAGAAGTCGGTGACGGTGCAGGAGGGCCTGTGCGTCCTTGTGTCCTGCTCCTTCTCTTACCCCTGGAGATCCTGGTATTCCTCTCCCCCACTCTACGTCTACTGGTTCCGGGACGGGGAGAGCCCATACTACGCTGAGGCTGTGGCCACAAACAACCCAGACAAAAGAGTGAAGCCAGGGACCCGGGGCCGATTCCGCCTCCTTGGGGATGTCCAGAAGAAGAACTGCTCCCTGAGCATCGGAGATGCCAGAATGGAGGACACGGGAAGCTATTTCTTCCACGTGGAGAGAGGAAGGGATGTAAAACATAGCTACCAACAGAATAAGCTGAACTTGGAGGTGACAGGTATGGCAGAGGCCCTAGGAGAGGACCCTGGGACGTGGAGAACCCCGTATGAGAACAGGGACAGGGCTTGGGCAGGGGCGGCTGGAGGAGGTGTAGGACTTGGGGTAGGTCGGGGCCTGAGGCCTGGCCACTCTCGGGGTCACACCTTACATCCTCAAGCCCCTGGGGCCCAGGTATCTCCCTGTCTCCTCCTCAGCCCTGATAGAGAAACCCGACATCCACTTTCTGGAGCCTCTGGAGTCCGGCCGCCCCACAAGGCTGAGCTGCAGCCTTCCAGGATCCTGTGAAGCGGGACGACCTCTCACATTCTCCTGGACGGGGAATGCCCTCAGCCCCCTGGACCCCGAGACCACCCACTCCTCGGAGCTCACCCTCACCCCCAGGCCCGAGGACCATGGCACCAACCTCACCTGTCAGGTGAAACGCCAAGGAGCTCAGGTGACCACGGAGAGAACTGTCCAGCTCAATGTCTCCTGTGAGTGGTGCTGGGGACACAGCTGAGTCCCCAAGGGCAGTGGGAGTGAGGGGTGTGTGTGTGTGTGGTGTGTGTGTAGAAGAGAGAGAGAGAAAGAGAATGATAACCAGGGAAAACCCGTGTGTGGGCAGGAAGGACAGCCGTCCCCACCTGGTGGGTTTCTGTGGCCCCTCCTTGGGTCCCTCCCAGGACCACGCCCATCCCTCTTGTCACCTCTGAAGCTGGGGCTGTATCTTTCTATCCCAGATGCTCCACAGAACCTCGCCATCAGCATCTTCTTCAGAAATGGCACAGGCACAGGTAGGAAAGACCCTCTTCCCTCTGGGGCTGTGATGGGAGCCTTCTATTAGCTCAGGGTTCAGCATTGGGAGAGGAGACCCTCCCTCACCCCTCAGCCCCTGGGTCTGGGTCCCTCCTGCTCCCAACCCCCCAATCCCAGTCACTAAGATCTTGCACGAACAGACCTAGTATTTCTTTTGGCTTCTCCCTTTTCTCTGCTCTCTTTTTCAGATTTATTTTTTCATTGTGAGAAAATACACATAGCACAAAATTTGTCATCTTAGCCATTTTAAAGAGTACAGTTCAGCAGTGTTAAATGTGTTCACATTGTTGCGAAACCAAACTGCAGAGCTCCTTTTATCTGGCAAAACTGAAACTTTGTACCCACTGAACAGCGACTTTCCACTTCCCCCTCCTGCCACCAAGCAGTCACCATTCTACTTTTCTGTCTCTGTGAGTTTGAGTACTCAGGACACGCTGTTCCCTTTTCTTGAATTTCTGCCTGCTCCCATGTCCTCTGATGCATGCCCTGCTTCATCTCTAACTGATCGTCCTTTTTGGGAGCCTTCGACTTTCCCACCTCCCACAGCTCTGTCCCAGAACCCAGTTCTTCCCCTCCACATTCCTGAGTAATCCGATCTCTCCTTGACCCTGTCCTGATGCCTCCCACAACTTTATATCCAGCCCTTTCTCTGAGGCACAGATCTGCACATTTAGCCGCCTCCCTCGGATGCTTCTCGGCTCCTCCTTCCCTGTTGATCCCAGGGCTGTTCTGGACATCGCTGTAGACAGCACCCTTTCTCATCCGCTGTTCCGTGAGTCCGCAAGTCTTAACACCTTTACTTCACCAATCATCACTTCCCTCCTCATCCCCTTGGTTCCAGACCCAGCTCAAGTCTCGTGCTCAACCCTGGCCCATTGCCCCAGCCTCCTCCCAGCCTCCCTGCCTCCCATCCCACTTCTCTCCAGTCCGGGACCTACTTGGCTCCAGCAGGATCTTTCTAGATCCAGTGCTAACTCTGTTTCCCTTGCTTATAGCCCCCTCTTGCTTTCCAGGATAAAGCCCAAGGCCCTTAATCTGGCACCCAATGCTCCAAAAGATCTGAGCCTGCTTCTACCTCCATTATCGTGTCTTGGGAGCTCTGGGTCCTCCCTGCCAGGTTGCGCATCTAGGAGCCTCTTTCCTCGTCTGCCTGTCTCAGTTCTTGGCACGTCTGCACCTGAGCTGCCCATCCACTTCTCCTTAATGTGAGAACTCCTCCTCATCTGTCTTTTCTCAGCTCAGCCACCTTCTTTCTGGTAGCCTGACCTGATCACCAAGTCCTCATCCTTTCACCCATGACTAGTCCATTCTCAGCACTCACCACACAGTCTTGTCTTTCTTCTTGCAGCTCAGTGGGAGGAGTGAGGGAGAATTGGGCCTCCCGGCTCCACTCACCTGGCTGTGCTTCTCTTTCCCAGCCCTGCGGATCCTGAGCAATGGCATGTCGGTGCCCATCCAGGAGGGCCAGTCCCTGTTCCTCGCCTGCACAGTTGACAGCAACCCCCCTGCCTCACTGAGCTGGTTCCGGGAGGGAAAAGCCCTCAATCCTTCCCAGACCTCAATGTCTGGGACCCTGGAGCTGCCTAACATAGGAGCTAGAGAGGGAGGGGAATTCACCTGCCGGGTTCAGCATCCGCTGGGCTCCCAGCACCTGTCCTTCATCCTTTCTGTGCAGAGTGAGTTGCAGGACAGGTGCTGAGGGTAGACAGCCCAGTGAGGTATTCAGGTTGGTGGGAGGGACTG
Organism: Pan paniscus; assembly: GCF_029289425.2. Taxonomy (NCBI): domain Eukaryota; kingdom Metazoa; phylum Chordata; class Mammalia; order Primates; family Hominidae; genus Pan; species Pan paniscus. Next base: position 57,688,188 of record NC_073269.2, on the reverse strand, counting down.
AGGCCTGGTAACAGCACCTTACCTTCTCCTTTCTCCCAGGAAGCTCCTCTTCCTGCATATGTGTAACTGAGAAACAGCAGGGCTCCTGGCCCCTCGTCCTCACCCTGATCAGGGGGGCTCTCATGGGGGCTGGCTTCCTCCTCACCTATGGCCTCACCTGGATCTACTATACCAGGTGAGCCGGACTGCCTGTCTCCAGGAAGCTCCTGAGTTCCAGGTGGGGCTGAGCTGTCCTGGGGCAGGACAGCTCAGTCCCACCTGGAATTAGAACTGAAGTGGCTGGTGCTGATCTGAGGCCCATGTTGGCTCTGCAGGTGTGGAGGCCCCCAGCAGAGCAGGGCTGAGAGGCCTGGCTGAGCCCCTCCCGCTCAAGACAGATCTGAGGTGTGGACACTCAGCCCTGTGGGACACATGCAGGACATCACTGTCAGCTTCTTTCTGGAAGCTCACATCCCACTGACTACCCCTCTTTTCCTTCCTGCCCCATACCCCTTCTACTTATTCCCCTCTGCTTGTGAGTCTTGCCCCACCACACCTGCATCCCCATCTGCACCCCATCCCCTCTCCACCTGCCCTTCTCTTCCCTCTCCATCCTCCATCTCCAGCCCTGTGAAGGGAATGTACTTTCGGTCTTATACCCCCATTACCCATTATCCAAAAGTTACCTTTTTTTTTTTTTTTTTTTTTGAGACAGAGTCTCACTCTGTTGCCCAGGCTGGAGTTCAGTGGCACAATCTCCGTTCACTGCAACCTCCACCTCTGGGGTTCAAGCAATTCTCCTGCCTCAGCCTCCCTAGTAGCTGGGATTACAGGTGCCTGCCACCACACCCAGTTAATTTTTTTTTTTGTATGTTAGTAGAGATGGGGTTTTACCATGTTGGCCAGGTCTCGAACTCCTGACCTCAAGCAATCCACTGCATTGGCCTCCCAAAGTGCTGGGATTACAGGTATGAGCCACCGTGCCTGGCTGCCAAAAGTTACCTTCTTAACACTTGAATTTCTGGTCTCCTCAGCTTCCCTATCCATATAGGCACAGAGAGGCAGCATTTGTTTTCCAGTTAAAACTCTACCTCATTGTGATTATTATCCAATACAATTGTTATAAAATAAGTAAAACTTTTATGAAACAATACAACATAACTGATTTTACTCTTTAATGCCTCTGTGAGAGTTTGTAGACAAAAATTATGTCTTTTTTTTTCTTTGAGACAGAGTTTCTATCTTGTTGCCCAGGCTGGAGTGCAATGGCAAAATCTCAGCTCACTGCAACTTCTGCCTCCCAGGTTCAAGTGATTCTCCTTCTCTCCATATATGAGAAGGCAATACCTGTATTGTCAGGTTCTGTGCATCGTATAACTGGAACCAAACATATTTGCTTTAGGGTCTGCTTTCATTTCTTCAGTGTGGTTTTCCCAGTTTATCCATGTTGTTACACATATCAATAGCTCATTCTCGGTTTTGGTGGGTTTTTTTTTGCTTTTAATATCGTACAGTCAGCCTTCTGTATCCACTGGTTCTGCATTTTCCCTTTAATCACTTTCGCTGCACCACAAAAATTTTGTTATGTTGTATTTTTATATTAGTTCAAAATATTTCCTTCTTTCCCCTGAGATTTCCTTTGAATTCACGGATTGCTTAGAAGTGTGTTGTTTAATTTCTAAGTGATTGCAGATTTTACTGGTTTTTTATTTTTAAACAAATTGTTACTACTTTCTTTTTAAGTTCCATTTTAATAAATACACATGCTTGATATGATTTTTTTTTTAACTTTTAAGTTCAGGGGGTACAAGTGCAGGTTTGTTACATAGGTAAAGTGTCATGGGAGTTTGTTGTACAGATTATTGCATCACCCAGATATTAAGCCTAGTACCCATTAGTTATTTTCCTCATCCTCTCCCTCCTCCCGCCTTCCACCCTTTGAAAGGCCCCAGTGTGTGTTGCTCACCTCTATGTATCCATGTGTTCTCATCATTTAGCTCCCACTTACAAGTGAGAACATGTGGTATTTGGTTTTCTCTTCTTGTGTTAGTTTGCTGAGGATAATGGTCTCCAGCTCCACTCATGTCCCTGCAAAGGACATAATCTCATTCTTTTTTATGGCTGCTTAGTATTCCATGGTGTATATGTACCACATTTTCTCTATCCAGTCTACCACTGATAGGCAGTTAGGTTGATTCCATGTCGTTGCTATTGTGAATAGTGCTGCAGTGAACGTATGCATGCATGTGTCTTTGTAATAGAATGATTTGTATTCCTTTGGGTATATGCCCAGGAATGGGATTGCTGAGTCGAATGGTATTTCTGTGTTTAGGTCTTTGAGGAATCGCCACACTGTCTTCCACAATGGCTGAACTAACTTTCACTTTCACCAACCGTGAGAGTCTTTTATATTGGTTAAGTTTGCTTGATGACACTGGTCTATCTTGGTGAATGCTCCATGTGTGCTTAGAATGTGTATTGCCCTGTTATGGGACGAATATTAAATGGCAATTAGACATAGTTGTTCAATGGTGTTCACTTTTATAGCTGGTAACTTTTTTGTCTACTAGCTCAGTCTATTACTGAGAGAGGAATGTTGAAGTCTCTGATCCTAATGTTGGATTTGTCAGTTTCTCCTCTCAGTTTCATCAGTTTTTGCTGCATGTATTTTTAAACTCTGTCGTTAGGTGCATACATATTAAGAATTCTCATGTCTTCTTAAAGAATCAGCTTAAAAAAATTTTTTTTTGAGACAGCGTTTCGCTCTTTTTGCCCAGGCTGGAGTGCAATGGCGCGATCTTGGCTCACTGCAACCTCCGCCTCCCAGGTACAAGTGATTCTCCTGCCTCAGCCTCCCAAATAGCTTGGATTACAGGCACGCACCATCACGCCTGGCTAGTTTTTTTTGTATTTAGTAGAGACAAGGTTTCACCATGTAAGTCAGGCTGGTCATGAACTCCTGACTTCAGGTGATCCACCCGCCTCAGCCTCCAAAGTGCTGGGATTATAGGCGTGAGCCACCGCAGTTGGCTGAATCAACTGTCTTACATTATGTAACATCACTTTTTGTTCCTGTGATTTTCTTTGCTCTTAAGTGTACTTTGTCTGCTATTAACATAGCCATTCCAGTTTTCTTTTGACTAGTATTTGCATAGTATGCATTTTCACATCCTTTAAGTCCTAGCCTCACCTCATTATATTTGAAATGGAAAGCATTTATACTCAGAAGCTGGAGTTCCTTTTCCCTAGCTCTTCCCTTTCCAGAATTGTTACCTGTTGTTTCAGTGTTCCTAGTTGCCCTGGGCTTCGTCCCTTGTTTCTCAGTCCAGACAGATGGAAGGAGTTGTATTAGAATTTTAGCAGCCACTTTCTGCACTGTAGCTCTGACCTACCATTGGAATAAAGCTATTTATTCCTTGTTGGTGCCTTTCCCCAAATATTGACTCCCGTTCCAGAATCTATTTTCTTTTATCCCATTTCCCAAGTAGTTTTTTTCCCCCATTCAAAGCTTATAACTTGTAAGGATTTTTTGTTTGTTTGTTTTGTTGTGTTGTGGTGAGTTCACTCTGCTAGGAGCTTACTCCTTCATAATAAAAGCACGACTCCTTCTCTTTCGTTTTGAAGGATAATTTTCCAAAATGTAGAATTCTAGCTTTGCATTTTTCTTTTAACCTTTTGGAGATGTCATTCCACTTTGGAGGGCGGGTGAGTTTCTCATGACAATTCAGTCATCATTTTCTTATTGTGGTTCCATTTAAGGCAATATCTGTTTATGTCTTGCTGCTTTTATAATTTCTTCATTCTTTTTCATGAATTTAACTTTTATAAACTTCAGGTGTTTTTCTTTTAATTTCCCTAAGTGCATGTAGCAAAGAGAGTGCAATATTTGCTTTTTTTCTATATGCTTTAACTCTTGATATACTTTATTTATGCTATAATAGAAATGTGTGTCTTCCCAAAATTTATATGTTGAAATCTTAAACCTCAAGGTGATGGTATTAAAAGGTTGGGGCTTTTTGGAAAGTGATTAACCCATAATGGTGCCATCCTTCATGAATGGGATTAGTGTTCTCATAAAAGAAACAGAAGGAAGTGTGTTTTCCTCTTCTGCCATGTGAGGATACCACGAAAAGATACTATCTGGGAAGCAAATAATTCTCTCCAGACACTGAATCCGCTGGCACCTTGATCTTGGACTTCCTGACCTCCAGAACTATGAGAAATAAATTTCTGTTGTTTATAAATCACCCAGCCTAAGGTATTTTGTTATAGCAGCCCAAATGGACTAAAACAATTTATCTTTTCCATCCTATGTTTTTGCCCTCTTTATTGTTTGGGTAATTTTCGTTGGAAGAGATAGCTTGAACCACCACAGTACAGAATAGAAAGTGTGGCAAAGTAAAAGAGGCAGTTCTTGTTCATCCCCAGTTAATCACTGTCATAAGGGGAGTGCTAGATCTTCCAATTTTGAAAGGTACGTTGAGTAAGTTCATATTATTTTAACACTTCTCAATATTGAAATATTGAAAACTAATTTATAATTTCCAACACATAAATACTTATACAATTTTATAAACAGTAATAATTACAGGAATGCAAATCAAAACCATTATGAGATACCACTTCATACACGTTAGAATGACCACTATTAAAAAACAAAACAAAACCAGATAATAACAAATATTGGTGAAGATTTGGAGAAATTGGAACCCTTGTGCATTGCTGGTGGGATGTAAAATGGTGCAGTCACTATGGAAGATGGTATGAAAATTCCTCGAAAAACAAAGCATGTAATTACTATGTAATTCAGCAATTCCACAGTTCCACTTCTGAGTAGGTACCCCAAAGAATTGAAAGCAGGGAGTCTGATATTTGTACCCCAATGTTCACAGCAGCATTATTTACAATAGCCAAAACATGGAAGCAACATAAATGTCTATCAGTGGATAAATGGAGAAACAAAATGTAGTATGCATCAAATAAAATCTTATTCAGCTTTAAAACGGAATGAAGTTCTAACAAATGCTTTAATGTGTATGACTTTGAAGACATTATGCTAGGTGAAATAAACCAGACAGAAAAGCACAAATGTCATAAGAGTCTACTTATATGAGATACTTAGATAGTCAAATGCATAGATACAGAAAGTGGAATGACGCTTGCTAAGGGCTGGGATGAGAAGGAAATGGAGAGTCAGTGTTTAATGAGTACACAGATTCAGTTTGGAAAGATGAAAAAGTTCTGGAAATGGATGGTTGTGACAGTTGTAAAACAAGATGAATATATTCAGTGCCACTGAACCATACATTTAAAAGTGGTTAAAATGTTAAAATTTGTGTTATGCATTATTTTACCAAAATAAAACTTTTTTTGTCAACACTTTCAATCAAATATAATAGAAATGTAAGCTGAATATATCTATCCAATGGATGCCCAATCAAAAGTAAAGACTTCATAGCTACCAGAGTGTTCTCTCAGTCCACACCTCTCCTAGTTGGAGTCCTTCATAATTGCCTCCACATAATTCCTGCCTCAATTTATCATACCATCAACTCAGTCACAGGTTGTAACTTTGTTCTCAGCTCCTCCTCTCCTGCTTTGAATTTGGTAAAATTGTACTGCACCAGGCTGATATATTCCAAGAGTTTAAGAGCAGATTTAAGTTTTGATGGTACAAACCAGTAATTCCCAAATCTTGCATCCTGTTCAGATTTTAAGATCCCCAGAAAGTAACTGGATCTCTCATGCTTAATAATCACAGAGAACCCAAAGCTGCCAACTTACCACAATATGTGGGAGAGTTCCTGAGGGTGATGGGTGATTGACATATGCAAGCTGGTATCCCTTCCCCAAACGTGAGAACAAAGACTTCTTTCCTGCCTTTCCCAGCACTTTGTACAAGTATATTTTGGGTAGCACTCTTCATTCAAGGTTTGGGAGCAGCAGAAAGGAATGGCTCTTCAGGATAAGAAGTAGGTTAAATTGGATGCTAGACATCGTGTTGCAAAAATTCACCATTCATCCCCACCACAGAAAGTCTTTCACTGGATTTTGTGTCCTAGTACCACGTTGTTAAGTCCAAGAGATCATCCCCCAAATCCTCATCTCATTGCCACTGAATCCAGAACTTTTAAAAATGCTTTCTCTATCCTCCACAAGGGGGAGCCTTAACGTTCATCTTCCTTTTTTTATCCAGCATCATTTTAGCTTCCTCTTCACCTCATCCTTCAAAAGTTTATACATCCAAAATTACCACTAGTAATTTTTTCGTCTGAGTTTCATCTCAATAAAAAATATTATCACCAGTTTAATTTGAAAACAAAGTAGTGATAAACTATATACACACTTCTCTCTTGAGGCAAACTCTGTAGCCCTTCTTGAATGTGAAAATGGTAATTTCTTTACCTCAAATCTTTTTTTCCTTCTTTCATCCAATTCTGTATTTTGTGTTACTTTACTTTTATTAGAATGGGCATTGTGCCCCCGAGGTGGGCCAGCCTGGCCTCTTCCTTGCCCTTGGGGGGCCCAGATTTCCTGGTAGAGGCTGTGGGGAAATTTCCTTTTCTGCCCTTCTGTCTATATCTTGTGGCTTCTGGTTGCAATTTCCTCTTCTCTCACCTCATCTGTTTCTTGCACTTAATAGACAGCACAGAGGATGGGGGTTGGGGGAATGAAGCTGTCCCAGGGCAAGATCTGGGATCTCCAGCTTGAGAGATGCCTCTAGTGTTGAGTGGGACAAATGCTTGAGAGGACCAGGTGGGGTTTGGGGCTGGCCCTACAGGTATCTCTGTCTCTCACCCAAGGAAACAAGTGACCTAATGTTTTGTACATTCTCCTACACCTGGGATCCTGGAATCCTAAAACTCACTGCAGCCAGGCACGTGGTAACTGTTCTCTAGTGATCACAAAGAGAGGGTGAAAATAAAAAATATAATTCCCAAGATCAATGTCACCTCCTCAGTTGCTCCCAGGACAATAACTCTTCTCTGAGTACTGGGGGATTCCAGATGGGAGTTAGTGGGAGATATATCTTAAGAGGATGTGGTATAACATAAACCTTTTACCTAAGGAGTCACTGTGAGAGTGACAGGGGCACAAGTTCTCCAAGAGTGAGCAACAAGAGGTGGAGATGAGGGTGGGACCACACATGGAGTTACTCATCACTCCGAAGGGACCCTGGAGCCAAATGGAGAGGAAACACCCATTACCTTCTCTCAAAAAGGTGCTGCCTTCTCCTTTCAGGGACCTGAGACCCATGACTGCTACCTCACTCCTTGTCTCAGTGGTCACCTTTACTTCTGGGCTTCAGGTGCTCTGCAGGTGCCCTTCAGTTTTCCCCTTTGGAAGCCAGAGAAACATGGAGAGAATCAGCCTCCTTAGCATGGCTTATGGGAGCTGGAGTAGGATGTCAGGGTCCTGGGGAGAAAAGACCTTTGGATGTGCAGGTCCTGTGGAGGCAAGACCTCAGAGAGGTAGAGCTCAGTGTCTGGGCCAGGGGTCAAGTTTTCAATCTTTCTCTTTATAAATAGTGTTATTGGCTGGGCGTGGTGGCTCACACCTGTAATCCCAGCACTTTGGGAGGCCAAGGTGGGTGGATCACGAGGTCAGGAGATCGAGACCATCCTGACCAACATGATAAAACCCCGTCTCTACTAAAAATTTGAAAATTAGCTGGGCGTGGTGGGGTGTGCTTGTAGTCCCAGCTACTCCGGAGGCTGAGGCAGGAGAATCGCTTGAACCTGGGAGGCAGAGGTTGCAGTGAGCCAAAATCACGCCACTGCACTCCAGCCTGGGTGACAGAGCAAGACTCTGTCTCAAAAATAAAAATAAAAATAAAAATAAACAAATAAATAAATAGTGTAATTTATGTTTTGCTCAGAAATCCTTTCCTACCTCAAATTCATGGCGATTTCCTGCTATATTATTTTCTAACAGCTCTATTGTTTTCTTTATCATATTTAGACCTTCAAGCTACCTGTACTTGACTTTTATGCATGAGCTGGGAGTCAAATTTCATTGCAAACTTACTGCAAACTTGATTGCATTAAGTTTTGCCCACAGATATTTTTTGAAAAGTTGGCCGGGCCCAGTGGCTCATGCCTGTAATCCCAACACTTTGGGAGGTTGAGGTGGGAGGACCGCTTGAGCCCAGAAGTTTGAGACCAGCCTGGGCAACATAGTGAGAACCTGTCTCTACAAAAAATTAAAAAATTAGCCAAGCATAATGGTGCATTCCTGTAGTCCCAGCTATTTGGGAGGCTGAGATGAGAGGAGTGCCTGAGCCCAGAGAAATAGAGACTGTGGTGAGCCCTGATCACACCATTATACTCCATCCTAGGTGACAGAGACACTGTTTCAAAAAAAATTAAATAAATAAAAACCCCAAATAAATAAAAAGAAAAATTTATCATTTGCCACTTCCTCTATCACACTTGATGTTTCCTGTGGTTGAGGTCTATTTCCAGGCACTCAATTTTGTTCCACTTGGTCAATACATAATTGTCACTTTTTTTTTCAGATGAGGTCTCACTGTGTCACTTTGTCACCTTGGATGGAGTGCAGTGCTGCCATCTTGGCTCACTGCAACCTCCACCTCCTGGGCTCAAGTGATCCTCCCACCTCAGCCTCCCAAGTAGCTGAGACTACAGGCATGAGCCACCCATGCCCAGCTAATTTTTGTGTTTTTTTGTACAGATGGGGTGTCACCATGTTGACCAGGCTGGTCTTGAATTCCTGGGCTCAAGTAATCCTTCTGCCTCGGTCTCCCATAGCACTGGTATTACAGGTGTGAACCATTGAAATGGGCCTATTTTCTCACATTTTTAAAAATTTGAGACAGTCTCACTCTGTCACCCTGGGTGGAATGCAGTGGCACAATCTTAGCTCACTGCAACCTCCACCTCCTGGGTTCAAGCAATTCTTGTGCCTCAGCCTCCTGAGCAGCTGAGATTACAGGCACATGCCATGATGCCCAGCTAATTTTTGTTATTTTTTAGTAGAGACAGGGTTTCACCATGTTGGTCAGGCTGCTTTCAAACTCCTGACCTTAAGTGATCCATCTTCCTCGGCCTCCTAAAGTGCGGGGATTACAGATGTGAGCCACTGCGCCCCGTCTGAAATGGTCATATTTTCTGTAATGTTATGATACATCTTTTTATCTTGCAAAGCCATTCATTGTTCTTCATGGTTGCCTTGACCATACTTGAACATTTCTACTTCAGTATAAATTTTACAATAGAGTTACCAAATTGCACAAAAATCACCCGGGAGATTGTATGACATATTCCTTTGATGCTGTAGATTGTTGGGTAAAATTGGCATTCATACAATATTGTCCTCAAACTCATCAACATGGCCTCTTTTTCAGTTTATTTACATCTTGATTTATTTATTTTTTATTTATTTATTTTTTTGAGATGGAGTCTTGGTCTGTCGCCCAGGCTGGAGTGCAATAGTGCAATCTCGACTCACTGCAACCTCCATCTCTCAGGTTCAAGTGATTCTCCTGCCTTGGCCTACTGAGTAGCTGGGACTACAGGTGCCTGCCACCACACCCAGCTAATTTTTGTATTTTTAGTAGAGATGGGGTTTCACCAGGTTGGCCAGGGTGGTCTTGAACTCCTGACCTCAGGTGATCCACATGCCTCGGCCTCCCAAAGTGTTGGCATTACAGGCATGAGCCACTGCGCCCAGCCTATTTACATCTTTAATGTCCTTGAATACAGATTTATAATTTCCTCCATAGAGGTGACATATACATATTTTTGTTAGATACATCTCTAATAGTTAGATATATTCTATATATTCAAAAATTATATCATAATTTTTGATATTGATAAATTATATCATAATTTTTGAAGCTTTTGTCAATGGCATCTTTTATAAAATTCCGTTTTTATTACTGTGATGTGGAAAGACAACTGATTTTGTAATTTGATTAATCTCTGGCTGTCTTGCAAATATTTTATTAAGGCTTCAAATGTATCTGTATATACTTTTGGATTTTTCTTTTTTTTTTTTGAGACGAAGTCTCGCTCTGTCACCCAGCCTGGAGTGCAGTGGTGTGATCTCCGCTCACTGCAAGCTCCGCCTCCCAGGTTCACACCATTCTCCTGCCTCAGCCTCCCGAGTAGCTGGGACTACAGGCGCCCACCACCACGCCCGGCTAATTTTTTGTATTTTTAGTAGAGATGGGGTTTCACCATGTTACCCAGGATGGTCTTGATCTCCTGATCTCGTGATCCGCCTGCCTCAGCCTCCCAAAGTGCTGGGATTACAGGCGTGAGCTACCGCGCTTAGCCTGGATTTTTCTATATGTGCAATCATGTCATTGATAAAGACCTCTGTTAAAATTTCATTGTAATTGCTGTACCTTTTGCTTATTTCTATTGCCTTATTATGCTAGGACCTGAAGCTACTTCATTAGGTATATGATGTTTGCTGAAGACACCCTTTATCTTGTTTGGGAAATTCTCTAAAGAGAATTTCTAGTTGGCTATGAATTATATCATAAAGGGATCTGAAATCACCCAATGCTCATTTATTCATCTCTTGAGATTTAATTAGTTAAGGCTGATGTGAAAACAGAAGCCATACTATGTATTTTAGGAGAGGGAATTTAATATAAAGATTTTAATGTAAAGATAAAAATGCCATTTTCCTACACAATCGAGTCTTTATCTTTAGATCCTACTAGCCGGTATGATGAATTACTTTCACAGTTCAAATGAGGAATAAAGTTCAGAATTTGCAATAAGAAAAAGAAAAAAGAAAAAATTATTCTGACACCTGTTAACATTGACTATTCAGGATGACTGAGACAGGTATCAAGACTAGTGCAGGCCAGGCACAGTGGCTCATGCCTGTAATCCCAGCACTTTGGGAGGCAAGGTGGGAAAATGACCTGAGGTCAGGCATTCGAGACCAGCCTGGCCAACATGGTGAAACCCCCATCTTTACTAAAAATACAAAAATAAGCTGGGCATGGTGGCATGCACCTGTACTCCCAGCTACTCAGGAAGCTGAGATAGGAGAATCGCTTGTACCTGGGAGGGGGAGGTTGCAGTGAGCTAAGGTTGCACCACTGTACTCCAGCTGGGACAACACAGTGAGACCCTGTCTCAGAAAAAAAAAACAAAACAGAAGTCAATTAAAAAAAAAAAGACTAGTGCAATAATGGAGATAGGTCAGGCTCAACTCGGAATACAGCAAAGACAAGGGGGGTTTATGGGCAAGAAGCATAGTGCAGCAGGTGAGGGAGGCTGGCTGTGTGTGTCAGTGGATGGAAAACTACTAAGAGGAGACACTGAAGATACCGGGATTCTTTCTAAACTGACTTAACAGGATTCTTGCTGAAAGCAGGCCAGCATGATCAGATACCAAGGGTGAGGGCTAGGGAATTTGATCAGATAGTGAAGGTGATCAGATATCAAGAGTCTTGCAAAACCGACTTAGCAGGATTCTTGCTACAGCTGGACAAGGCAGTCCCAAGGACAAAGCCTAGTTGAAAAAAGGGTTCAGAGGAGCTTTCATAAGTTTGGTTAAGAAGAGAGTCTTTGTGACTCTTTAGAAAAAAAATACAAAAATACGAAATTTGGCACACATAGGATGATTTTTGGACTGAGAAAACACATCAAATCACAAAATCTAAAATGTCAAAATATGAGACAACTCAGAAAAATGGCATACTATTTTTATTAATAGTATAGTCTACCTGTCTGCTACACCTGCATACTTTTTCCTTATATTTTTGACTGATATTCTTTGATTGCCTTCATAATGGTGATAATTTTTTTTTTTTTGAGACAGAGTCTCACTTGGTCACCCAGGCTGGAGTGCAGTACCGCGTGATCTTGGCTCACTGCAACCTCTGCCTCCTGGGTTCAAGTGATTCTCCTGCCTCAGCCTCTGGAGTAGCTGGGACTATAGGTGTGCGCCATTATGCCTGGCTAATTTTTGTACTTTTAGTAGAGATGAGGTTTCACCATGTTGGCCAGGCTGGTCTCGAACTCCTGATCTCAGGTGGTCCACCCGCCTCCGCCTCCCAAAGTGCTTGGGATTACACATGTGAGCCACCATACCTGGCCAATATTGGAGAATAATTTTATAATATAATTTTTATAGATAGAATAGAAAGAGAAGTCGGTATTTCTTCTGGCATGGGTGGTTGACGTTTGCTTTGATCATTGATAGTTTAAGAAACTGTCTTTATTCTCACAACACATTAATCGGAATGTGTAACATTTTTTAATATGTTGTTAAATTTTGGGAAACTATTATGAAATTTCTTTCATAAAAGAGCAGTAACAATGCAGGTTACTTCCACACATTGCGTGGGCCCCTCCTGGGCATCTGAAAAGTGGATCCTGCAAGGGAGGGCATTGAAGATTGAGCTTCATCAGCCTCACAGTGGCAGATTTGCTTCTGTAGCTCCTTAATAGGATGAGGCTTTAGCAGGGGCTTGTGTTTCACTGCTGTCCCACAAGACCCTCAGGTCCATCGAGACCCAAACTGGACTGTGCTGTGTCCCAAGAATCTTCTTAACATAAGAGTGCTTCAGCTCTCTCATGTTCTGACCCTCCACTAAATTTGGGTCAAAAAAATTTTTTTTCAGCCCTTTTGAACTTTTTTTTTTTTTAAGGCAGGGTTTCACTCTGTTGCCCAGGCTGGAATGCCGTAGTGCGATCATGACTCACAGCAACCTCAAACTCCTGGGCTCAAGGAATCCTCCTATTTCAGTGCCCCGGAGGAGCTGAGACTATAGGTGTGCCACCACACCAGCTAATAGTTTTTATTTTTTGTAGAGATGGTGCCTTGCTATGTTGCCCAGGCTGGTCTCAGACTCCTGGGCTCAAACAACCCTCCCACCTCAGCCTCCCAAAGTGCTGGGATTACAGGCATGAGCTACCATGCCTGGTCACTTTGAACATTTAAAATCAAATTTAAAATTATGTATTTCCAGAATGTTTCATGGTTTTTAGGTGGAGGGTGGTTCTGACATCTCACCTCATCACCAGGACAAGCCCTTGTTTCTCTTTTCTTTCTGCATTCAGCCCCCTGAGGATCTCACTCATGACTGAAACATCATTTGAGGGGTGATCACCTCCAGATCCTCAGCTGGACAAGCCTCACATCGTCTGGGGGCCTCAGTATCTTCACCAGCGGCGTCCAGTGGGGGTGGGAGCAGAATGGCTTCCCAGCCCCCGCCTCACCCCAACAGCACGTGATGCCCAAGTTCTCCTTCTGTGCGAGGCGACAGCTCTCACTCACCCACCGGCTTCCTCTCGGGGCTTTCTCAGCCCCACCCCACATTTGGGGCATTTCCTTCCCTGACAGCGGGACCTGGGACTGGGCTGGGGCCCTGGCGGATGGAGACATGCTGCCCCTGCTGCTGCTGCCCCTGCTGTGGGGGGGTGAGTGAGCTGAGGGAGGAGGGACAGGCACGGGGGTGAGAAGGGGGGGCTGGAGCTGCAGCTGAGCCTCTGTGCCCCCCTAGGGTCCCCGCAGGAGGAGCCAGGCTACGAGCTGCAAGTGCAGAAGTCGGTGACGGTGCAGGAGGGCCTGTGCGTCCTTGTGTCCTGCTCCTTCTCTTACCCCTGGAGATCCTGGTATTCCTCTCCCCCACTCTACGTCTACTGGTTCCGGGACGGGGAGAGCCCATACTACGCTGAGGCTGTGGCCACAAACAACCCAGACAGAAGAGTGAAGCCAGGGACCCGGGGCCGATTCCGCCTCCTTGGGGATGTCCAGAAGAAGAACTGCTCCCTGAGCATCGGAGATGCCAGAATGGAGGACATGGGAAGCTATTTCTTCCACGTGGAGAGAGGAAGGGATGTAAAACATAGCTACCAACAGAATAAGCTGAACTTGGAGGTGACAGGTATGGCAGAGGCCCTAGGAGAGGACCCTGGGACGTGGAGAACCCCGTATGAGAACAGGGACAGGGCTTGGGCAGGGGCGGCTGGAGGAGGTGTAGGACTTGGGGTAGGTCGGGGCCTGAGGCCTGGCCACTCTCGGGGTCACACCTTACGTCCTCAAGCCCCTGGGGCCCAGGTATCTCCCTGTCTCCTCCTCAGCCCTGATAGAGAAACCCGACATCCACTTTCTGGAGCCTCTGGAGTCCGGCCGCCCCACAAAGCTGAGCTGCAGCCTTCCAGGATCCTGTGAAGCGGGACGACCTCTCACATTCTCCTGGACGGGGAATGCCCTCAGCCCCCTGGACCCCGAGACCACCCGCTCCTCGGAGCTCACCCTCACCCCCAGGCCCGAGGACCATGGCACCAACCTCACCTGTCAGGTGAAACGCCAAGGAGCTCAGGTGACCACGGAGAGAACTGTCCAGCTCAATGTCTCCTGTGAGTGGTGCTGGGGACACAGCTGAGTCCCCAAGGGCAGTGGGAGTGAGGGGTGTGTGTGTGTGTGTGTGTGTGTGTGTGTAAGGAAGACAGAGAGAAACAAAACAATAACTTGAGAAACCTTGTGTGTGGATCTAAGCCTTGGGATCTGGGGGGAGTGAGACAGGACAGCCTTCCCCACTTGGTGGGTTTCTGTGGCTCCTCTTTGGGTACCTCCTGGGCCCATGCCCATCTCACTCCTCACTGCTGAAGCCAAGGTTATATCTTTTTATCCCAGATGCTCCACAGACCATCACCATCTTCAGGAACGGCATAGGTAGGAGAGACCTCCTCTCTGAAGCTGGGACCTGCCTCTGGGTCTGTCTCTGAGCAGAGGTAGAGAATCAGAGCTTGAATGGAATCAGATTTGGGAAGAGCAAGAATGAGAATTACTGCCTTCTGGCTTCCACCTTCTGTGAGCCCCATGTGCAGGCACACATGCACACACGCACATACACACGCACACATGCACACACGCACATATACACGCACACACACACATGCATATACACCACACACATACACATGCAATACACCACACACACATACACACACACACATGCACACACGCACATACACACGCACACATGCACACACGCACATACACACGCACACACATGCATATACACCACACACATACACATGCAATACACCACACACACGCACATACACACACATGCACACACGCACATACACCACACACATATGCAGATACACCCACACACACACGTATGTACACCCGCACACGCACACACACACGCACACAGGTGCACACTCATGCACTCTGCTCAAAGCAATGAACAGACTTTAGACCCCACCCATCTCCCATCCCTCCTGTGGTCTGGTTCTTTCCACAGTCACCAAGGACCACTCCATGCCCCTCTCATCTCAGTCAGCCCAGCTCTGTGGTTCTTTTCTCACCCTTCCACTCCTGCATCCTCAGTCTTATTTCCTGTCACATTAGCAGACTGTATTTCCCAACACCACCGGGGGCTCTCTGTCCTCTCTCCACCACAGTCCAGGCATGTACCAGTGAGATATTGAGCCTCCTCTGGAGGCATGAGACTCAGACACTTTGGTCAGTTTCCTGAGTGTGCAAAGGCCCAGCCTTTAAACCAGGGTGCAATCAAGCCAGCATAGGCCAGGGGAGGAGAGGGAGATGTCTTCTGGATCCTGGGAAGGAGGGAAGGATAGGGACTGTCAGCCTCCCTGGCCCCATCTCTCTTTCCCCACCCTTCTCTCCCCAAAGCCCTAGAGATCCTGCAAAACACCTCATACCTTCCGGTCCTAGAGGGCCAGGCTCTGCGGCTGCTCTGTGATGCTCCCAGCAACCCCCCTGCACACCTCAGCTGGTTCCAGGGCTCCCCTGCCCTGAACGCCACCCCCATCTCCAATACCGGGATCTTGGAGCTTCGTCGAGTAAGGTCTGCAGAAGAAGGAGGCTTCACCTGCCGCGCTCAGCACCCGCTGGGCTTCCTGCAAATTTTTCTGAATCTCTCAGTTTACTGTGAGTGTGGGGGCAGCTGGAGCAGGAACTGCATGGTATTAAAGAAGGAAGAGGCCCCCTGCTGAGTTTTGTCCTCCCTCCCCACAGCCCTCCCACAGTTGCTGGGCCCCTCCTGCTCCTGGGAGGCTGAGGGTCTGCACTGCAGCTGCTCCTTTCGAGCCCGGCCGGCCCCCTCCCTGTGCTGGTGGCTTGGGGAGAAGCCGCTGGAGGGGAACAGCAGCCAGGGCTCATTCAAGGTCAACTCCAGCTCAGCTGGGCCCTGGGCCAACAGCTCCCTGATCCTCCACGGGGGGCTCAGCTCCGACCTCAAAGTCAGCTGCAAGGCCTGGAACAGCTATGGGTCCCAGAGCGGCTCTGTCCTGCTGCTGCAAGGTCAGGGGGCGTATTGCAGGGGGCAGGGGCCTGAGGGGAGGGGCATGGATCCCAGAGTGATGGATGGTGGGAGAGAGAGGCTGGACTGGTGGTGGGGAGACAGGGTTCTTCATCTCCTGTCTGAGCAGGGCCCTGGAGCAAGTTGCCCAGCAGGTGGGAGGACAAGAGTCTGAGTCCTGGGAGTGAGTTATTGCACGCCCCTCTTTTCTGCAGGGAGATCGAACCTCGGGACAGGAGTGGTTCCTGCAGCCCTTGGTGGTGCTGGTGTCATGGCCCTGCTCTGTATCTGTCTGTGCCTCATCTTCTTTTTAATGTAAGTCTTGGTCCCAGGGAAGGTACAGGGTGGTGTTTGTAGGGAGTAGGAGAGACTGAATCTCAGAAACACAGAGCTAAGGCCAGAGGTGATGATGTGTGCTTGTGGTTCCAGATGCTCAGGAGTCTGAGGCAGGAGGATCACTTGATCATGGAGGTTGAGGCTGCAGTGAGCCAGGATTGTGCCAATGCACTCCATCCTGGGCCTCAGAGCGAGAGACCCTGTCTTAAAAGAAAAACAAAACAAAACAAAAAGCCAGAGAGGTCTTCTTTCTTTTTTCCTTTTCTATTAGCTTTATTGAGATACATGCTTTGTACAATTCATCCACTGAAAGTGTACGAGTCAATGGCTTTAAGTATATTGACAGAGTTATGCATCTGTCACCAAAATCAATTTTAGAACATTTTCATTAGCCTAAAGTGAAAAACGAAGACAAAGAAACCTTGCACCCCTTAGCTATCACTCCTGCTTCTTTCCCCAGCCCTAACCTATTCCCTGTCTCTGTGGATTTGTCTGTCCTGAAGTTGCAGTTGTACTTTGTGTGAATGGAATCACGCGATATGTGGTCCTTTGTGGCTGGCTTCTTTCACTCGGCCTAATGTTTTCAAGATTCATCTACGTAGTAGCATGCATCGATACTTCATTCCTTTTTGTTTTCAAATAATATTCCATTATATAAATGGAACACATTTAATTTGTGGGTTCAGCTGTTGACGGGTATTTGGGTTGCCTCTGCTTCTTGGCTATGATGCATAACACTGCTATGACCATTCCTGCCACGGTTTTGTGTGTAAGAGGAGGTCTATATGATGGAAATTCAGTCCATGGCCACCCTGACCAAATCCCTGGTTATCCAGGAGGATGGAGCCCTCACTCCGAAGTCAGGAAGGTCTCCGAGTTCAGTTCCGGGGCCTGGATGGCTTCATTGTCATTTTCACCATCTTAGCATGGGATGGGGCAACCTGCTAACCCGTGCCTGGGTGGTCCCAGCTGCACTGTGCTGGTTTCTTTCCTTAGAGTGAAAGCCCGCAGGAAGCAAGCAGCTGGGAGAACAGAGAAAATGGATGATGAAGATCCCATTATGGGTACCGTCAGCTCGGTGAGTGGTTTGGGGATCTTCTCATGTGCATGTCCACTCGGAAAGTCCAGGCTGAGCTCTTCAGCATTCTGCCAAACCCACTCCTCCCTCATCACCTGGGAGTTCTCTTCTCTCCTGTTCTCCCCCTTCATATCCCAGAGCCAGGAAATCATTATGTCCCATTCAACCTTCTTTGTTTTTTGTTTGTTTGTTTGTTTGTTTTTGAGATGGAGTTTCACTCTTGTTACCCAGGCTGGAGTGCAATAGTGCGATCTTGGCTCACTGCAAACTCCACCTCCTAGGTTCAAGCGATTCTCCTGCCTCAGCCTCCCAAGTAGCTGGGATTACAGGCGCACACCACCATGCCCGGCTAATTTTTGTATTTTTAGTAGAGACGGGATTTTGCCATGTTAGGCAGGCAGTTCTTGAACTCCTGACCTCAGGTGATCCGCCCGCCTCGGCCTCCCAAAGTGCTGGGATTACACACGTAAGCCCGGCCACCAACCTTCTTTCTAAAAGTAAAACTAACTTGTCCTTTGCTCATCTTCCCTCCCCACCTCTACCGACCACAGAGCCTGCCTCACCTCCTCCCTGCCTCCATCTCTCATCCCAAACTTCAGGCTGCCAGAATCATCGCCCCAAAACTATTACTTCCCAGGCAGCCTGGAGTTTCAATGTTGTTGTTGTTTGTTCCTGTTGCTTAGAGAATCAGGCCCACATTCCTTGCCCCACACCAGGTGGCCACTTCAGCCTGTTTCTGTCCTCTGATCCTGCCCCGTGGCCTGGCCACGCTGGCCTTCTGTCTCCATACAGACCTGCTGTCCTACGACTTTGAGCCCTTGCAAGTATAGTTTCTTCCACCCTTCCTTCCCCGTTTCCACCAGACTACCTCATCTAATCCTTCCAGCTCTAATCTCAGTATCTGCTACTCTAGTCATTTCCCCTCCTGTTGACATCTACCCCTTCTCTTCTGTGTTTACAGCCCTACATGCATCCCCGTCCCCATCACACATCACCACTGCCTTTACCTGTCTCCACCCACTCATCATATCTGTGGAATTCTTTTTTATTTTTATTTTTTGGAGACGGAGTCTTGCTCTGTCACCCAGGCTGGAGTGCAGTGGCGCAACCTCGGCTCACTGCAACCTCTGCCTCCCAGGCTCAAGCAATTCTCCTGCCTCAGCCTCCCAAGTAGCTGGGATTACAGGCATGCACCACCTGGCTAATTTTTGTATTTTTAGTAGAGACGGGGTTTCACCATGTTGGCCAGGGTGGTCTCGAACTCCTGACCTCAGGTGATCTGCCTGCCTCAGCCTCCCAAAGTGCTGGGATTACAGGTGTGAGCCACTGCGCCTGGCCAATATCTGTGGAATTCTTGAAGGACAGGGGCTGGGCCTTCTTTAGCACCTGCAGTTTTTTCTCATGCTGTTTCTGTCCAGCGTGTCTCCTCTCCTCTTTTACAAAATTGATCTAGTGTTGCCCCGAATGAATTGTCCAAAATGCTTAGTTCATGACCAAGCTATCATGACTGGAACAAGCATCATTTACTTTTACTTTTTCACTTTGGTTCATAATATGATAAATAACTGCAAACCCACCATCCAACCTAAGACCTAACACGTTGGTGATAACTTATATCCACCTGTGTTGCTCCCTGATCCATTCCCAGTAACCACTGTTGTGAATCTTGTCTTCCCAGTGTTGTCACATATATGTAGACTTATACCACTATTTAGTTTTAATTGTTTATGAATCTACAGAGGGTATCATGTTCCATGCACACTTCTTGGACTTGCTTTGTAGACTCAACATTGTATTATGATTCATCCATGTTGTATAAAGTTGCAGTTATATTCATTTTTCCTGCTTATAATATATATATTTTTTGAGAAAGGGTCTGACTCTATTGCCCAGGTTGGAGTGCAGTGGTGCAATCTCAGCTCATTGCAACCTCCACCTCCCGGGTTCAAGCAACTCTCCTGCCTCAGCCACCTGAGTAGCTGGGATTACAGGCGTGTACCACCATGCAAGGCTCATTTTTTATTTTTAGTAGCGATGGGGTTTCACCACGTTGGCCAGTCTGGTCTTGATCCACCCACTTTGACCTCCCAAAGTGCTGGGATTATAAGTGTGACGGCTTATAATATTATATTTTGTGATTGTATCTATCACCTAAGCTAAACTTGAGTTGTTTCCATTTGAGCCGTTCTGAACATTCTTATCCTTGTCTCACCGTACTAACACACAAGAGATTTTCTTTAGCATTACCTAAAGATTGAGTTGCCGCATTGCTGGGCATGTGAACGGGCATCTTTACAAGGTCATGAAAAATGGCTTTCCAAAGCAATTATATCCGTTTATACTCTCATCTATGCCTAGGAAATCTTGTTGTTCTGTAATCTTTCCAGCACTTGCTTTTCTCAGTTTTCGCAGTTTTGGAGGCTATTTTACTATCTCACTATGGTATTGATTTGCATTTCCTCGGTTACCAGTGAAGATGAAAAATCTCTCTCTGCTTTCATCTTCTATAAAACACCTGGTCACATCTGGATCCCATTTTCCTATTGGGTGTTTGACTTTTTCTTAATGAATTTGTTGGAGGGCTTTATACATTTTTACACTATTTTTCTCATTGTATGTGTTGTAAATATAAATATCTTCTCCCAATGCATAGCTTGTCTTCACTTCTTAAAGTGATCTTCAATGAACATAAGTTCCTAGTTGTAATATAATCATATTCACAAATCCTCTCTTTTCTATTGAGTACCTTTTGGATCTCATTAAAAAAAATTTCACCCATCCTAAGATTAGAAAGATATTCAAATATAGTTTCTACTAAAAGTTTTATGCTTTTATTTTTAATTTTGTGGGTACATATTAAATGTATGTATTTATGGGATATATGAACTGTTTTAATAGAGGCATGCAGTGTGAAATAAACACTTCATGAAGAATTGGGTACCCATCCCCTCAAGCATTGATCCGTTGCGTTGCAAACAATCCAGAAGCAACCTAAGTGTCCATCAATAGATGAATGGATAAAGAAAATGTTGTGCATATACACAATGGAGTACTATTCAGCCATAAAAAAGAATGAGATCCAGTCATTTGCAACAACATGGATGGAACTGGAGATCATTATGTTAAGTGAAATAAGCCAGGCACAGAAAGACAAACATTGCATGTTCTCACATATTTGTGGGATCTAAGAATTAAAAAAAATTGAACTGATGGACATAGAGAGTATGCTTTTCTTTTGACATTTAAGTACTCACTCTATCTGGGGTTGACTTTTGTGTATGGTGTATAGTGTTGATCCATATATGTTTCTCCTTCATTTCTGAATAGTCCTTCTCCCTTCTCCATTGAGCAACATGCCAATTCTGCCATGTATTAAAATTCTATATATTTGTGGGTCTCTTTCTGTGGTCTCTATTCTATTCCAATAGTCAATTTTACTGTCCCTGAGTCATCACTGTCTATAAATTCAAAAATAAGTCCTGATATAGAGTACAGCAAAACCTCTTCCTTAATCTCCTTCAATAGTATCTTGACCATTCTTGGTCCTTTTTTTTTTTTCACTTTAATGTTAGAATCAGGTTGTCAAGGCCGGGCGCGGTGGCTCACGCCTGTAATCCCAGCACTTTGGGAGGCCGAGGTGGGTGGATCACGAGGTCAGGAGATTGAGACCATCCTGGCTCACACGGTGAAACCCCGTCTTTACTAAAAATACAAAAAAAAAAAAAAATTAGCCAGGCGTGGTGGTGGGCACCTGTAGTCCCAGCTACTCGGGAGGCTGAGGCAGGAGAATGGCGTGAACCTGGGAGGCAGAGCTTTCAGTGAGCAGAGATCGCGCCAGTGCACTCCAGCCTGGGTGACAGAGCACGACTCCGTCTCAAAACAAAACAAAACAAAAAACAAAAAAGCAAAACAAAACAAAACAAAAAAGAATCAGGTTGTCAAATTCCAAAAAATACATTGAATCTTGAATCTATAGCTCAATCTGGAAAAAATTTGTTTAGAAATTCATGCCTTCTTATCCATGACAGTAGGTCTTTCTCTCTCTATTCCTTTAAATATTTTTAAGCGTTTAAAAGAGATAATGTAGAGTTTCTTCACACAGGTCTTACACATCTTTTGTTATTTTTCTTCCTAAATACCAGTTTTTGTTGCTATTGTAAATGCTATCTTTTTAAAAGTGCATTTTCTGACTCCTTATCAGAATGCAGAATGAAAGTATTTAAAAAATATAAGAGGGGTTTTTTTTTGTAATTAAAAAAATCACAAGTTGGTCTTGCATGTGTCCTTTAGCATCTTCTTGCTTTGGTAGCTGGAGAATTCTTAGATCTTATTTATAAGCCTGCTGATCTCTTCTTTTTCAGAAATATAGATACCATCTGAAAAATTAGCGATATTCCTATTTTTAACTGTCATGGCTTGCTGAATCAAAGCAGCTGGGTTTGATGCAAGTGTAATGCTATTTTCTTAAAGAATCAACTCATCCTTTTGGGCTTCAGGTACTGAGCAAGAAATGCCTGTCCTCATGTATACTCTGCAGATGTATTTTTCTTCTAACAGATGTCAGATTTCAACAAATGACCCACTGTCCTGAATAATCACTTTGATGAGGAAGTGAGGACACGCAAACCTAACCTCATCTGGTAACGGAAGTCTGTGTAACACCTCAGACTGTGGGCAGTTTGTGACTATGGATGGTTTGAAGAATAGCCAGTTACCTTTCATTTCCCCACCATTTGGCAACACAGAACTTCTCCTTTTTCTTTCCTACATTGATGGGGTTGAATTTCTCGGCTGGGTTCCTTGAGGGGATTCACTACAACTGTGCATCTCTTCATAGTGACACCTACCTCCTCTGGGATGTCAGCTCTCTGGATTTAGAGAATTGTCTTAATTCTCTCAGTAAATGCAGCAAGTAAAACTCATTTTTAATTGATTTCATTTCCTTCCAACTTGCTAAGCTCCCTTATTAGTTCAAATAACTAGTATATAGAAATTGAAGTATTTTAAATAAATTTTTTTCAATTAAAACAAAATCACAAATTAGGCCAGGTTTGGTGGCTCATGCCTGTAATCCCAGAACTTTGGGAAGCTGAGGCAGGAGGATCTCTTGAGGCCAGGAGTTCAAGGCCAGGGGATAACACAGTGAGACCTCCATCTCTACAAAAGGAAAAAAAATCACACATTGGTCTTGGGTATTATTTAGAATGTTTTGGGATTTCAAATTAGATGATTATATCATCTGCAAAATAATAACAGCCTATCTCTTCCCTTTGTCCTAAGCACTTCTTTCCTTTTTCTTGTTTCAATATGCTGGGTGAGATTACGGTCAAAGTTGAGTAGACATAGTGAGCATGGGCATCTTTTGCTACTGCTGATTTTGAAGGAAATGCACCCAATATCCTGCCACTTGGTTCTGTGAACTTTCATCAGGTTAAGGAAGTTCCTTTCTATCACTAAATAAGTTTTTATCCTAAACTTCTGTTGTATTTTTTGAATGCATCTACTGATAGGATTTTTTCCTACTTAATCTGTTACCATGGGGAATGACAATTAAAGATTTTTCTAGTATGAAACTACTCCTGCATTCCTGGGAGAAAACCATATTGTTCATAGCATTTTTTAAAATACTCCAGTAGGTTGTTTGATCATCTTTTGCTCAGCACTTTTGCGTCTATATGCATGGTCAAATACACTTGTCATTTTCCTTTTTCCTCCTGTTTCTTTTGTTTGGGCATCAAGATAAGATTGAGAAAGTGGGGACTAGTCTCTCTTTTTCTACTGCCTGGAAGAGTGTGTATAAAACTGAAATGACTTGTTTCCTGAATGACTGATAGATGTCACTTATCAAACTACCTGGGCCTGGTGGCGTCGCTATGTGCAATCTTCCTAATTTAATCATTTTATGTATTCTTCAGCGAGCTTTATTCTAGGGACGTGTTCGTTTCACCTAAGTTTCATATATATATATATTTTGACAGAAGGATATGGGTGGCATTCTTTTGTCTTTATATTATTTGTTTTTGTCGAGATTACTTCCCCTTTTAGAAATATTCCTGACATTGGTTATTTGTGACTTCTTTCTTTTTTTCTAGCTAAATCTTGTTAATTGCTTTCCCTATTTTATTATCAGTTTCAAGGAACCAACTTTTGGGATTGTAGAATTTTCTCACTGTATCTTTGTTTTCTGTTTTATTGATTTTTACTCTCATTTTCTCAGCACCTTCCTTCTACTTGTTTTGGTTTATTCTGATGATCTTTGATAAATTTTTAAGCTGGATACTTAGCTTCTTAGTGTATATATTTTCATTCTCTATAAAACGTAGTTAGGGATAAATTTCTCTCAGAATTTCATTTTCTTCCCATTCCACAAATTTTGATATGTATTATTTGAATAACATTCAGCTGTGGATATTGTTAAAACAACATTGTGATTTCTTTTTTGAATCTTAAATTATTTGTGATTAAAAATTCCAAAGGTATGAAGATTTTAAAAATCTTTCATAATTAAATTCTAAGTAGATGCTTTTTGGTCAGAATACATGGTTTTATAATATCTGTTTTTAAAATTTGTTGAGACTTGATCTGTGGCCTGTATACAATGAATTTTTGTAAATGTTTCCCTGTGTGCTTAAGAATAATGTATATTTTTAGCCGGGTGCGGTGGCTCATACCTGTAATCCCAGCACTTTGGGAGGCCGAGGTGGGCAGATCACAAGGTCAGGAGTTCAAGACCAGCCTGGCCAATATGGTGAAACCCCGTCTCTACTAAAAATATAAAAATTACCTGGGCATGCTGGGTGGTGGCAGGCACCTGTAGTCCCAGCTACTCAGGAGGCTGAGGCAGGAGAATCGTATGAACCCAGGAGGTGGAGGTTGCAGTGAGCCAAGATCGTGCCACTGCACTCCAGCCTGGGCAACAATGTATATTTTTTATTTCTTAAATTAACAGTCCAGTGTGTTAATTGTAATGTTCGAATCCAAATCTTTAGATGTCAACAGATCTTCCCAACATGTCAATACTTGAGAGAGGTGTGTTGAAATCTTACATTATGATAATGTATTGGTCAATTTCTTACTGTAATTCTAACAATTGTGTTTCTTATATTTGATGTACTTTTAAATTAAAAACATATATTTTAGAAAAGCATTATATCTTCTCAGTGAACTGAACATTTTATCAAACATAGTAATTCTTTCTCTTCATAGTGGTGCTTTTTTTTTTTTTTTTTTTTGGAGACAGAGTCTCACTCTGTCACCCAGGCTGCAGTGCAGTGGTACGATCTCGGCTCACTGTAACTTCCACCTCCTGGGTTCAAGCGATTCTCCTGCTTCAGCCTCCCGAGTAGCTGGGATTACAGGTGCCCGCCACCATGCCCAGGTAATTTTTGTATTTTTAGTGGAGACAGGGTTTTATCATGTTGACCGGGCTGGTCTTGAACTCCTGGGCTCAAGTGATCTGCCCAGCTCGTCCTCCCAAAGTGCTGGGATTACAGGTGTGAGCCACTGTGCCCGGCTCATAATGATGCTTTTTGCTTTAAAGTCTGTTCGACTGGATTTTTTTTTTTTTTTTTTTTGAGGCAGGGTCTCACTCTTTCACGCGGGCTGGAATGAAGCGGCATGTGGATCTTAATATAGCTACTCTAGTTTCTTATTGATTAGTTAGATGCCTGATACTTTTTCATTTTCTCCCATCCTCCCAACATTTTATGTATTTATGCTCTACCAGTGATTTTTGTAAACAGTATATAACCAGGTTTTAAAAAATCCAATTTGACATCCCTTGTTGAGTTTACTCTACTGGTATTTATTGTGGTTACTGACATATGTGGATTTCTTTCTACTATTTTAACTTTTACTTTCACTTAGTTCCACTTTTTCAATATTTCATTTTTCTCCTTTCTTACTTAGAAGCTTAATATCTTGCCGGGCACAGTGATGCATACCTGTAATTCCAGCTACTTGGGAGGGTGAGGTAGGAGCATCGCTTGAGCCCAGGACTTTGAATCTAGTATGAGCAACATAGCAAGACACTCGCCTCAAAAAAAAAATTAATATCTCTGTCTTACATCTAACGAAAAGAATTTTGGTGCGCTTTTATATCTCTTGGCCTCTCTTCCTTCAACTCTTTACAATATTGATATTTTCTACAAATGTGCAGTTTTTGTTCTGTGTTATTATGAACATACTTAGCATTTTTCTATTATTTGATTTTTTAAAAAATATACAGCTACACATTGTGTTGAGGTATTTTGTTACCTTTCTATTCCATACTTATCACAGATTTTCTGTTTTTCTTTCTCTTTCTCTCTTTTTATTTGAATTCTTCCCCCCAGTGGGTTTTCAATTTGGGTTCCTCAAGGCTTCTGAAGACTTATATGCCTGGAAATATATTTTATCCCCTTACATTTGAATTTTATTTGGCAGGATATACATTCTAAAATTAAAGTGATTTTCCTTTGGCGCTTTAAACTCCACCCCACTGTTTCTTGCATTTAGTATTGCTGTTAAGACATCTTATGTCATTCTTAATCTCACATATTTGTAGGTAATCCACTCATTTTCCCTGGAAACTTTTATAATTTTCTCTTTGGTTCTGATATTCTTAAGATCCACTGTCCTGTATCTAGGCATGGGATTCCCTGCATCTTTTTTCTTGCACTCGTGGGGCCCTTTCAGCTGAGGTGTTTCATCTTCTTTAACTCTGGAAATTTTGTTCCCACTATTTTTTTCAAATATTTTTCCTTTTCTACTTTTTTTTTTTTTAAGGTGGACTCTTGTTCTGTCGCCCAGGCTGGAGTGCAGTGGCACGATCTCCTCTCACTGCAAGCTCCGCCTCCCAGGTTCACGCCATTCTCCTGCCTCAGCCCTCCAAGTAGCTGGGACTACAGGCGCCCGCCACCATGCCCGGCTAATTTTTTGTATTTTTAGTAGAGACGGGGTTTCACCGTCTTAGCCAGGATGGTCTTGATCTCCTGACCTTGTGATCCGCCAGCCTCGGCCTCCCAAAGTACTGGCATCAGCCACCACGCCCGGCCTATTTCTTTTTTATCTTATTTGAAAACTATTATTATCTAAATGTTCAAGTGTTTTTTTTTTTTTTTTTCTTTTTGACAGTCTCACTCTGTTGCCCAGGCTGGAGTGCAGTGGCACAATCTCGGCTCACTGCAATCTCTGCCTCCTGGGTTCAAGTGAATCTTGTGCCTCAGCCTCCTGAGTAGCTGGGATTACAGGTGCACATCATCACGCCTGGCTAATTTTTGTATTTTTTTAGAGACAGGATTTTGCCATGTCGGCCAAGCTGATCTTGAACTCCTGACCTCAAGTGATCTGCCTGCCTTGGCCTTCCAAAGTGCTGGGATTACAGGCATGAGCCACCCCGCCTGGCCAGTTTTCTATTTCTATCCTCCATCTATCTTAACCTTTTTCTTATATGTTCTAGTCTTCATCTTTCCCTGCTTCCTTTTAGGGGATACTTCTGACGGCCCTTCTAGCTCACTAATTTGCCCTCAATTATAGTCATTCTATTCTCCATCCCATCCATTGGGCTCTTCCTATGATATTTTTCAGATATTTTCGCATGGCCCTTTTTGCATCAAGTACACAATTACATAATTCCTTATTATGTTTCACATTCATTTTGCATGCACACTTTGTTATTGACAAAGTTTCTTATGCTTGTTTTCATGCTGCTAATATTGCCACATCTTTTTAGTGCATGTAATATGCTCAGTTTAGCTTCTTGACCAAAGCGTCCTAGTACTTGTGCTTCTAGTGGTCTATCAGGTTCTGTTGGTTTGCTTTTCTTCAAAGGTGCCCAGCCTTCTGAGCTGTGAGCTCATATTCCCCTGGGGTTATTGGCTACTCTGGCAGTGTTTCTTGAATGAGGGAAGGGCAGATGCTGGCCTGTGTCAGGCTTACTGAGCCAAAGAAATGACAGGGACACCAGGCACGGTGGCTCACGCCTGTAATCCCAGCACTTTGGGAGGCTGAGGCGGGCAGATCACCTGAGGTCGGGAGTTTGAGGCCAGCCCAACCAACATGGAGAAACTCCGTCTCTACTAAAAATACAAAATTAGCCAGGTGTGGTGGCACATGCCTGTAATCCCAGCTACTCGGGAGGCTGAGGCAGGGGAATCTCTTGAACCTGGGAGGTGGAGGTTGCAGTGAGCCGAGATAATGCCATTGCATTCCAGCCTGGGCAACAACAGTGAAGCATCGTCTCAAAAAAAGAGAAATGACTGGGACAAGCCCCAGGGTGGATCCCCTCAAGAACCCAAACCACACCTAACCAGTCCCACTTCCTATCACCCCAGTAAGGCAGCTTAAGTCATCCCTCCATCTTCAGACCCTCGTGGAGAAGCAACATTGGTCAAGGACTCTCGTTGCATTGTGATCCACCGGCCCTGGGAGTTTGGAGTGGAGAAAATGGCAAGAGGAATGTCAAAGACCAGTGAGCTTCCACCTCTGTTCTCCTTCTCCTCACCCCAGTGGGCCTCTGGTGCTTACCCAACACATGCCTCTTGGACACTGGCACATCATAATCCTGTCCATACTCTGAATTCTGCAGTAAGGGGCAGACTATGTTTGTCCCACTGGAAGGGTAGAGGAGAGAAAGGAGCAGAATTCAAGTATGTCTGGGCTAACCCATCCTCTCAACAAGCCAGCTGTCCCCCCGCCCAGTTCTCCCACCCCTTTTCTTCAAATGAGCCTTAACTTTCCTCTAGGGATATCAGTGTGATTGACTGATCATGAATTGATTTGTAAAGTTTTGTTCACCCAGGAGCTCCATCTTTAGTTCCATCATTGGTAGGTCTTGGAGAACAGAGCCAGTGTATGAATTCACTCTTTTGACAAGAACTATGGTAGAGAGAGCTTTGTTTTCTCCCTTATTTTACCTTTAACCGTTCTGCACACTTTCATACCATAGGCAGAATGGTAAAGCGAGGCACAGCATGGTCCCTGGAGTTTGACGTCCTGCATTCAGGTTCTAGATTCACCCACTTGCAAGCTGTGTGACCTTGGATAAGCTAATGAACCTCTCTGTTTTTTTGTTTTCTCCTATAGAAATTGGGTTATTAATATGCTAGTATCCGTCTCGGATTGTTACAAGGAGTGCTTAGTAAAGTGGCAAGCTCACAGGGAGCTCACTTATAACTGTTACTCAGTATTACTTTTCCTTCTGTCTAACAAGGAACTGCATGACGGGGAGGTATTTGGGTGGTTTCAGTCTGCTTTATGTCCTCATTTACAAGAACGGCATCTAGCCCAAAGAAAGCACTCAGCAAAGAGCTATTGAGTGAAAGGGTGAACATACTGCATTGTCCTATTTACTAATCTGAGCTGTGCCTTTTCTTTCAGTTGTCAATTTCACCCTTTTTATTTCATACACCGCAAACCTATTGATAGACATATGTCTTTATTTCTTCCTTTGCCTGCATAATGCTGGTGTGCATAGCCACTTTTTCATTTTATTTCATCTTTCTTGTGCCTAATATAAGCAGCTCTCTCCAGAAAGTCTATTTTTTTCTGACACAATGAAGCCATTTTTCCCTAACTCTGGAGTCCTCTTAAAAAACTTTATGGCCAGGTGTGGTGGCTCACACCTGTAATCCCACCACTCTGGAAGGCTAAACTGGGCCTGTCGCTTAGCCCAGGAGTTTGAGACCAACCTGGGTAATGTGGCGAAACCCTGTCTTTACAAAAATTAGCTGGGCATGGTGGCATGTGCCTGTGGTCTCAGCTACTTAGGAAGCTGAGGTGGGAGGATTGCTTGAGCCAGGGACGGGAGGTTGCAGTGAGACGAAATCACACCACTGCCCTCCAGCCTGGATGACAGAGTGAAACTCTGTCTCAAAAAGAAAACTTCTCAGCTACTGTTTGAAGACTCACATTGCTTTCAACATATTTTCCATAGCGTGATGGGTAGGGATATGGGTGAAGGTGGGAGAGGAAAGAAATTGCTTACTTGTATCTGGTTACCATCTTTGCTGGGGACAGGATCTGCTCCATTTTGTTTCTCTTTCATGGAACCTGGGTCCAGGATCAGAATTGCCATCTCTTTTCTGGTTTGCACATGAGACACCTTGTAACCTATGCCGAAGGTATACATTTGCTTCATCAATAATCCGCTCCTCCTGCCTAGGTCAGGGTCTATGTCTGATTTCTCACACTGTATGTGCCCAGAACCTGAAACAGGGCAGACAGGGCTGAGTTCGAATCCTGGCCTCACCATGTATTAGATGAATAACCCTGGGCAAGCTACTTAACCTCTCTCCACCTCAGTTTCCCTGTGTGTAAGGTGGGGATAATTAGAATATCTTTTATACTGTTGTGGGTTTTTTTTTGTGATGATTCAATGTGATTAGTAAGTCCTCAATATGGTCTAATCAATCATAGTATTACAAAATTTTGAAAGAATGAGCGAATAGTTGAGTTCACAGGAAATGTATATGGACAGGTGGGGCCGGGATTTGAACCCAGCCCTGTCTGCCCTGTGCCAGGTCCTGGGCACATACAGTGTGAGAAATCAGACATAGACCCTGACCTAGGCAGCCTATGGCCCGTCCTTAGGAGGAGCGGATTATAAAAGGATGAATTGATAAATGTCACATCAGCCCAACTTCCCTGTGGGAACCATTTGTTGTATTTTTCTCTTATTTGGTGTTGAGGTCTCTCTTTGGGGAGTGGTCATAAACTCTAGCCCTGCCTTGAGTGGGAACCCCAGAGATCTGGCCATCATGTTCACAGTGTGACTTTCACAGAATACTCCTTTATCCTGGCACACCACCTACTGCCTAAGTGCCCAGCCTGTGACCCCCTCTCACAGCAAACTTGTTTATCCTGGCAGATTCCCTTGCAGCTTTCCTATGACCTGTGTCCAGTTTATTCCCACCAAGACAGCTATTCTCTAGGAGAGCCTTGACCAGAAAAGAAGTGAGGTTCAGGTCTGTTGGGCGGGTAGCACACAGAGGAGACAGCACAACAAAACACATGAAATAACAGAAGCAGTTTATTACTCACAGGTCCCAGAGAGAAGACAGCACAGCAAGCCTGGAAGGGCGAATGGAAAGGAGGGAACTGACCAGGACACAAGTGCTCATCCAGTGGGTAGGGGGCAAGAGAGAGAGAGAGAGAGAGAGAGAAGAACCCATGAGCCAAAGCCTTAATTAGAGTCCAGGGCATAATCCAAGCAGGCTTCCCACAGGGAGTTCTAACTGGGGTTTTAGAGCTAGCAGGCAGGAGTTCTGTGGAGCCACGCTGTGACTGAGAGGTGGTTGCTGCAGTATATCTGCGCAGCCTATGAGGGACACAGGAGTCAAGAGGTAAGTCAAGTAGGTTGTAACTGTATGTCCCATAGGGAGCTGGTCACAAGGAGATGGTTGTATAAGGCAGACATTTGGATTAACCACCTTGGGGAACTGGGAGGAGGTAGAGAATTGGAAATTGTGTCCAGGTGACTAAGCCCTGCTTCTGGCATGAGAAAGTCCAACTTACATTCAAAATAAATCCCAAGGCAACATATAAATATAAGAACTCATTATTCTACACCTGCCTCTTTATTCCTACTGTGACACCTTTCCTTCCCCTTTACTCAGGGTTCCAGGAAGAAGCCCTGGCCAGACAGCCCCGGAGATCAAGCATCTCCTCCTGGGGATGCCCCTCCCTTGGAAGAACAAAAGGAGC
Organism: Pan paniscus; assembly: GCF_029289425.2. NCBI lineage: Eukaryota > Metazoa > Chordata > Mammalia > Primates > Hominidae > Pan > Pan paniscus. The sequence continues at coordinate 57,656,842 of NC_073269.2, read as the reverse complement.
TCCATTATGCTTCCCTTAGTTTTTCTGAGATGAAGTCGAGGGAGCCTAAGGACCAGGAGGCCCCAAGCACCACGGAGTACTCGGAGATCAAGACAAGCAAGTGAGGATTTGCCCAGAGTTCAGTCCTGGCTGGAGGAGCCACAGCCTGTCTGGGGGAAAGGACAAATCAGGGACCACTTGCTGAAGCATGAAGAGCCCTAGTGGCAATGTTAACATTAACTGATGTTTAAGTGCTCCAAGCAGAGCAGAAAGAAGACAGATGACGGAATTAGAGAGGTGGGCTCAAATCTAGGCCCTGGCACTGTCATCAAGCAATTCACTGCATCCCTCTGTGCCTCAGTTTCCCATTCTGTAAATCAGAGATCATGCATGTTACCTCAAAGGTTGTTGTGAACATTAAAGAAATCAACACATGGAAATCAACCAACATGGGTCCTGGAACAGGGCGTTGTGCTCAGTGCTTTCTGGTCTCTCTTCCTTGAATAGAAAGGTCCTGCTGGCAAGTTCTCTCAAGGCTGGGGATGACCAGGCACAAAAAACAGGGCAGCAATATGTTGGTGTCACTCCCCTTCCCAAAACTCTTCAAAGACTCCCTAGGAAAGACCAGCCCCTCAGCCTGGCACTTGGTTCATGATGTGGGATCTTATATCCTTGCCAGAGTCATATCTTTGCCCACTTTTACCTGCAATCCTTGCATCATATTCCATTGGCTCCAGTCCTTCATTTATGAGACCCATAGGAATCCTTCCAACAGCCAAAGAGTTGAGTCTAACTCTTTCCTGCCCAAACCCATTCATGGCCCCCTGGCCTTAGACAATATATCACAAGCATCTCCCCTGACACGTAAAGTCCTTCATGATCTCCCTGCTATCTATTCATTTATACTTTCCTCTTGCCTAACCCTTCCTTAAGCCTTTCATGCTGGTTCATACCACACTGTCTTTGCAATTTGAGATTCCTCCTCCTGGAAGCCATGCCTCCTTGCTTTCATCTGGCTTACACTATCTTTTCCTCCAAACATGAGTTAATGGGTGGTCTTGAGTTGGAAGAGTGGACTGAAGAAAGAACTTATACTCTCCCTCCTCTAAAATTGAACTAATTTATTTTTTAAAATGCTAAACCAAAAGCAGCTAAAAATTCTCCAGTTACTTATCTAGGGTATCTCCAAACCCAGATAAATGACAATGTTAGAAACTTTAGCAAGTGGCCATGAGGAAATGAGTGGATAATTCCCGTGGAGTACTGGGAGGACATTGATTCTCACTATCTACCACCCAAACCTCATTTTCATCACTGTAAAGAAGTTGAATTGTGACTACTGTTTTGGTTATGACAGGTTAGATAATTTTGATCAAGTCTTGTGTTGAAAATAATAAAATCTTTTGGGGAAAAAATGAGTAGAAAAAGAATCCTTCCCTTAAATAGTATAGAATGCCTGAAAAGAAAATGGAAACTTAGGCCAAAATTCTGGGGAAAGGCTGAACCCAGAGAAGTAAGCAGAATCACTAAGCCAAAATTTCCAGGGGCATTTGCTCATATTGAAAAAGGAAGCTTTGGTTCTTTGGTCTTGCATGTGGCTCTGGAAATGAAGGTTAAGTCTGTGGCCCAGCGAAAGGTTGCAAATGTCAAAAGAGACCATCCCTACATTGGGTTTGTGTCAAGGTAAGGCTGAATCAAAACTGAAGACAAGGAAAAAAATCTGAACAGCTACCAGAGAAAAAGGATCACCTTCAAAAGAAAAGTCATTTAATTGACAACTGAATTATCTGTAGCAACCTGGAGAGTAGAAGAAGGCAAATACTATTTCTAACATCAATTTGCAATCTATACTCAGTAAAGTCAACTCAAAAATGAGAAAGCAATAATGATCTTTCAGAGCAAGTAAATGGGGGAGCTTTAATAAAAACAAAAGATAGTTTAGAATTCCTGACAATCACAATAGTTAAGTACCAAGGTAAGTGTATTTTACGTGTCCCAATATCCATATATTATCCAGGAGGAGAGAGAGGTTTTCATTTACTAAAGACTTTGATAGGTTAATAAGGCATGCTGTAAATTTTTCTCATGATGGCTAAAAGAACAGAATCATAATATATAACTTTCAACCTAGTGATCATTAAAGGTATACTATTAAAAACTTAGTAAACCAGCCAGGCGCAGTGGCTCACACCTGTAATCCTAGCACTTCGAGAGGCTGAGGGGTGGAGAATCACTTGAGCCCAGGAGTTCGAGAATAGCCTAGGCAACATGGCAAAACACACCTCTACAAAAAAATACAAAAAATGTAGCCAGGCATGGTAGCATATGCCTGTAGTCCCAGCTACTTGGGAGGCCGAGACAGGAGGATCACCTGAGCCCGGAAGGTGGAGACTGCAGTAAGCCAAGTGATAGAGTGAGACCTTGTCTCAAAAAACAAACAAACAAAAAGCCAAACAACAACAAAATTACTTAGTAAACAAAACAAACGAACAAACAAAACGGAGAAATAAAGTAATGTAGAATTGGTGACACATACAGAAAACAAAATATAACATGGGATATTTATGTTAAATATAATTGGATAAATGCTTCAGTTAAAAACAGAGTCCACTTGGATGGATTCCAAGTATATCATCTTTACAACATATACACGTAAAGTACAAGGATAGAGAAGGCCAAAAGTGAAAGTATATTATGCCGACATTAATAAAAGGAAAGCTGGTGCAGTCCTATTTGGCCATACAAAATACACATTAACACATTGTTCCATTTGTGTGAATGTTTAAAGCAATTATTCTTGCTTAAAAATATATACACAGGTATTATGCTTATGGGCAAAGGCAGGGAAAAAAGATAATCCCAAATATCAGCAAGGTGGTACTCATAAAGAAGGTCAGGGAGGGTGGGAAACAAAGAGGGGTTCTAAGATTCCCGGGGTGCCCGCATGTTCTATTTCTCAGCATAACAGATGATCACACATTGTGAATGGTAAGTATATTTCTGATAACACAAACATGGAAAAATATTGCAAGCTAGGAAATGTCTGATCTTCTGATAGTCATCTTTTCTTAAATTTTTTGAAGAAAAAATAATTTTCTTTAAGGAGATTATGACAAAAAGTTAATAAAAACTCATCCTTCTTACCAAAAATCTTGATAGATTTGACAACATCGCAGTGGAAAATATCACCAGGCTCAGTGGCTCATGCCTGTAATCCCAGCACTTTGGGAGAGTGAGGCAGGAGGATCACTTGAGCCCAGGTGTTTGGAATGAGTCTGGCAATGTAGTGAGACCCTGTCTCTACAAAAAGAAAAAAAAGTTAATGGGCATGGAAGCACACACCTGTGGTCCTAGCTACTTGGAAGGCTGAGATGGGATGATCGCTTGAGCCCAGGAGTTCAAGAAGAGCCTGGGCAACATAGTAAGAACCCATCTCTACAAAAAATAAACAAAAATGAGTTGGGCATGGTGGCAGGTGCCTGTGGTCCCAGCTACTCAGGAGGCTGAGATGGGAGGATCACTTGTGCCCTGGAGGTTGAGACTGCAGTGAGCTGAGATCACGACACTGCAGTCCAGCATGGGTGACAGAGTGAGACTTTGTCTCAAAAAAAAAAAAAAAAAAAAGAAAAAAATATATACACACACAGACATACACACATATATATATATGCACCAATAATGTGAGACCCCATGAAATCGCTTATACATCCAGTCTCTGTTTCCCACTCTGTCAAATGACAATTATTAACCAAACCTCTCTTAGGTTGGTTATGAATATTAAATGAGGCATATATAGAAAAGCACAGCCCTGAGTCTGGAACTTGGGGAGCTTCAGTGAATGTCCATCTCTTTCCTAAACCCTTATCTGAGAGGAGATCCAGGCACGGACTTGCTACTTAAAGCGTGGTCCAAGAGCCAGCAACATCAGCATAATCTGGAACTTCAGAAAAATACCTTGTTCTTCCCTGTCCCTTAGCCAGGCCGGTACTACAATTCAAAAGAATGATCCTTAGCTCAACAAGAGGAGTGAGAGGAAAAGCACAGCGATAAGTCTCTTTCCCTGGCCTCTCCTTCCCAAAAGGGACCCAGCCTTTTCGAAGCCTCTCTGACTTAGGTGCCCCGCTGGCCTACAGCTCAGAACCGTGTGCTTGTAAATTTGTGTCCATGGCAGAGTTGGGAGTTTCCTGAACTCAGAGCACAGTTGTGGTGCAGAACCATGGACAGCGCCAACCCTGGGCTAGTTGTTCCCCAAATCGGGCATGGCGGGTGGAGCGCCCCCTGGGAGCAGAACTCTGGCCTGTCTCAAATGCAGAGGTAAGAAGGTTGGAAAGCAGAGTTGGTTACATTCTGTGCTGCAGGACAGAGGTGCTGGTCAGAGGACATTCAAACTCCTCCTCAGTCTTCTTCTGAAGTCCCCCTCATTTTAGGGAAGAGAAGACTTAACTTCAGAGAGATGGTGCATTTCTCACAGGCCCCTGGGATCCTTGCCTCTCTGGGCTGACTCTGCCCTCACTCCTTCCAGGAAACCTTCTATGTGGCAGGCTCCATCTCTTCCTCCCTTCCTTTTCCAGTGAGTTGATAATTTGCTCCTGCTTTGAATCCCTTATTTGTCCTGTCATGGTGTTCTGAACAACAGAACATGATATGTGATCCTTTTCCATACCTGACTCTGTGCCAAATCCTGAATCAGCTCAAATGAAGGAATGAAGGATCTATTAGAAGGCTAGTTGTGAAGTTATATTTGGAGCTGAGGGGTCACAGAAATAAATTCTAAGTTTTCCTTCATTCTACATGAATGGTAAGTGTTTAGACTAGGAAAAGGATCCTGGGGCCTCAGTGGACCACAGGATGGAGAGAGTTGTCATGAAGGGCAGAACAGGCAAGGCAATGTCAGGGTGAAATGGATGTGCATTAAGGAGGGAGAGATCTGATAAATACTGTGAAGATGGGAGGCCCATAGGGCTGGAGGAACTGTCAAGAAGTCAAAACTCACACTGAAGGTGTGAGTGAAGGGCTTATCAGAAACCTGAGAATAAGCGAGGAGACATACAAAAATTCAGTGACTTTCTGAACTCAAATTGACACCAGAAAAACCACAAACATCACAGTCGAGTGTGAAGCTGGAGCCAGGGCCTCAGTTCTGAGTCAGTCTCTGACCATGAAGGGCCCCCCTTGCAGGTGAGTTTCAGTTCCACCTTCTCGTGACTTCTTGTGTGATCAGGACCAGGTGGAGGGGCAGAAGATTCAGTTTCAGGGATCCTAGACTCTTCTGCTCTGAGAGAGATCTCCGAGTTCCAAGTGAACAGAGAAGAGGTGGGGCATGCCCCATTCATTTTCTGAGGAGAGGTAGGAATGGATGCCTGGAGGAGGCAACATCTGAGTGAGGAATGAGATGGCAGGGGGCACTGAACAGGTTATCAGTAGGCCTGGGGTGAAAGGAGGTCAGCTTTCACTTCCCTGGTAGTTGTTTGAGGGAAGAGGACTCCTAACAGAGAGAGGAACTTGGAGCAGCTCAATCCAGGAAAAGTCCCTAGCTGTCCTCTTTCTGTAGCTGCCTTGATCTCCAGATAGAAGAGACTCATCAGGCGATGTCAGGAGTCCCAGACTCACCCTCCTCCAAACCCAAGATGCTGCTGTTGCCCCTGCTGTGCATGTACAGGGGCAAGAGGATTGCAGGAAATGTGACTTCACAGAAGGTCCTTCGTCATCATTTTGGGGTACAGCTTGGAGAAATATGCAGGATAGAAGCTGCAGGTCTGAGATTTGAAGATGTGGTACAGGACAAACTGCCTCTGTATCTTCATGCTTTGATCTCTCATCTTGAAATTTTTGTGTTTACTCTAGAAGAGCCTATGTCTTTTGGTTTGTGGAAGAGGTCAACATTTCCATTTCCATGATCCTCCTATTTCCACAAATAGACCAGGTCAAAAGCTGCAGAGGACACACCAAGAACCGTAGGCTGATTCCACCTCCTTGGGGACCTTCACTGAGCAACAGAGATGCCAAGAAGGAGGGGAGCATGACATTTTTCCCTCATGAGGAGAAGACTTTTTGTGAGATATTTTCACAAATAGAAAACATAATCTCTAAATGTGAAAGGTAGAGTACTACTCTACTTACAGAGAGCTTAGGTGTTCCTGCATCCCACATCTGAGCACCTCTCATCCTTGAGGGCCAGTTGTGAGTTTGGAGGCCTCAGAGAAGGTAGATTTGCCATTGCCTTCTTCTTTCACATTTTAGACTCTGTTATGTTTGGTACTGGAGCATCCAGGTGAGGCTGGCCCCTTTCCAGAACCAATAGCCACGAACTGGATCTGGGTCCATCTGGGGACCCTGGAGTGAGAAAAGTGCAAGGTGCAAGCTCTTCTGATCATCACAACCACAATAAGTGTGTGTGGGGGTGGAGGGAGGTGTGTCTCAGGGTGACCCATTCCCAGTAACAGTTCTTGGGTGTCCTATATCCTCAGCAGGCTCTGACATGGGGAAGTCAGAGCCCCATTGCACCCAGATTCCAGGATACCTAGGATGTGAATGTCAGGTGTCTGGGTCAGCACTTGCAGGGAGAGGGAGGACCTGGGGCACAGAGGAGGGTATGGTACCAGGAGTGGCCTGTGGATCAGCCCCTGAGCTGGGTCCTCTGCTTTCAGCTCAGGGTCCTTCATGCCTTCCACAACCCAATCCTTTGGATGAAACAGGTTGCTGATTCCAAGCATAGGCTGAAAAGCTAAGTAGAACATTTGAATCTCATGGGGATAGAATGATAAAAGTTATGGCTGAGGGCTTGCCAAGGAAAAAGGGCCATGGTAAACACTGTAGTGCTGTGGTTGGGACCTTGTAGAGTAAGGATGAGTTGGAACTAGATGATACCTCATAAGGATTAAAGCCAGACCAAATTTCCTCAATATCTGATCAAATTGAAGTGGTCGGCTTGCCACAACAACAGTAAATATGCCCTGAAGAAGGATAATGTGACCCAGAGCTTAAAATTATCTCCATAGGTTTTCATCACTCCACCAGACAAGAGTGTGGCCAGGGAAACAGCAACCAAGAGTTTTATGAGAATAAAGCGCTCATTAGAGGACCTAGAACTTAATGCAAATGTGGTAGAGCTGGAAAGTGATGCTTTGGAGAAGGCAGGATGATCATGAGAGCATCATTAAGCAGTTCCATTGAAGAACAGGTGTGGGTAGGCAAGATAGAGCGTGCAGGGATATATGAAAAGCCAAGTATGCCCATTGTTACCATGGGACCCCCAAAGGGGGATCTCAGAAAGTTCCATGGAAAACTGTTGCCTGCGTAGCTACTGCCTCTGTAAGCACACAGCCAAGCAGGTGGTGGTAGATTTGAGGCTGGTGTTGGTCATCCCCAGGGCTGGCAATTGGGAAGACGGCCTGCATGTGGAGCAAAGCAGGGAAAACTGCCTAATACATTATGCTATTTTATAGTTGTTTACAGCAGGAGGGTAAGTCTGGTACTAGTTACTCCATTCTGCCTGGTTATTATTATTCATCACATTCACAATTTTAATGGTTCTTTTAAAAATGTAATCCAATACAATGGTGAAACTCTCCATTTTAGCATCTGTTTTTACGTGATGACAATTAAAGTCCATACCTAAAACTCATATCTAGAACACCTGTAAATACGTCTGTGCTTGATGCCCAGCCTCTTGGTATTCAACAATTTTGTCATATCTCCTGGCATGCTTGTAAACTTTTTAATTTTTAGTTGAATTTCTAGTATTTTGTTTGAAAAACTGCAGAGATTTTTTTGAGCTCTGACTGAAATTTTCCTCCTCTGGATTCTAGTACAGTCTAGAACAGCACTGTGCGATGGAACTTTCATGACGATGGAGGCATTGTGTCTGCATTGTTCAATATGGTGGTAAGGAGCACTTGAAAGGTGTTTAGGGTGACTGAGGACTTAATCCTTAATTTTATTTTAATTAATTTAAAGATAAATCGGCTCATGTGGCTAGGGCTACCCTATTTTTGCTTTCTGGCAAGTGGAATAGGGACAGATCCCTTAAGCCAGCCCCAGGCTGAGTGAGTTTGAAGATGGGTTTTGGTCTTTTTGTGGGCAGGTCTACTCCCAGTTGACCCGTATTTTTTGGGCGGGGGGACGGAGTCTCACTCTGTCACCCAGGCTGGAGTGCAGTGGCGCGATCTCAGCTCACTGCAAGCTCCACCTCCTGAGTTCACGCCATTCTCCTGCCTCAGCCTCCTGAGTAGCTAGGACTACAGGCGCCTGCCACCACACCTGGCTAATTTTTTGTATTTTTAGTAGAGACAGGGTTTCACCGTGTTAGCCAGGATGGTCTCGATCTCCTGACCGCGTGATCCGCCCACCTTGGCCTCCCAAAGTGCTGGGATTACAGGTGTGAGCCACTGCGCCCGGCCGACCCTTACTTTTAATCTGTAACCCTTCTTGAGTTCTAATGGAAGGTTTGGGGTGTTTACTGGGCCTCTCCTTATCAGACCCGGAACATCAAATTTGGCTTACCCAGTTCCATCAGACTGCTGAGAGGAGAGTTTAAACATGTTGGGCTCACCTCAGTGATCTTCCCTTCCTTCCAGGATTTTGGTCCCTCAAGTCCTGTCTACCTTGGTAGCACCAGGCTCCATGATCTATTTGTATTTATTTAATTTTATTAATTTTTTTTTTGTAGAGACAGGGTCTCTGTATGTTGCCCAGGCTGGCCTCAAACTCCTGAGCTCGAGATCCTCTCACGTTGGCACCCCAAAGTGCTGGGATTATAGGCATGAGCCACTGCACCTGGCCACCATGATTTCTGTCTCCAGCCCCAGCCATAACACTGCTGAAAGCTCAACTCAGGTTCCCATCTTCTTATCCTCTGCTTTCTGCTTGCTTCCTTAGCCTTTTGGCCCCTCCAGGAGAATGAGCTTCCCTTTTCTCTGCGATCCTGGCCAACTTGGTAGCTCTCCAATGTCATCAGATTGTTTTTGTGTGTGTATGTGTGTCCTGTTTTTCCATTTGGTCTCAGTCTTAGTGTGGAAGTGTTGTTCTGACATTAGCTTCTCTATCATGGCTAGAAACCTCGCTTGCTTTGTTTGATCTCTGCCCCAAAGTCACCTTCTCAAAGAGGCCCTGGCTTTCAAACTAAAATAACACCTCTGTACACCTTTTCCCTTTATGTTATTTCTTATCTACAGCACTAATTATCTGACATTATATGGTGTCTTTCCCACAAGGCCCTAAGTTCCATGAAAGATTCTGTCTTTTTTCTCTCACCAGTGCCTAGAACAGCCCCTGCACACATTAGGTGCTCAATAAGTGTTTCTTGGATGAATAATGCTGTATTGTCCGATGGGGAGAGAGGTCTGGTCTTTGCCCTTAATGATCAGTCTAATTAGGGAGAGCATAACCCAAAACGGTTGGAAGGCCACAGAGTCAGGACAGGACCTATGGGTGGGGGACCCATGGGGTGGGGTTTGGGAGATCCCTACGCCCTGGACTGGGTGGGAAGGGAGAATCAGGAAGGTCCTCTTTCTGTAAGGACCCTGGAGGGTTTGAGCAGGCAGATGGGAAAGGGAAGGCATTCCTGACTAGGGAGGCAAGCCAGCAAAGCTCGGAGGTGGGACTGAGAACACCAAATCTCCCACAGGTTAGGCAGGAAGTTTCTGGGCCTCACTCCTTTCAGGACCAGCTGAGCAGCAATCCTGAAACTAAAAGCTTCCTGGTGGCCAAACCTTAATATGAACAACCAAGTTACTGAATCCTCCCAAGAGTACCCTGATGTCGGGGGAGTGGAGAGGGAGGGTTGCTTCTATTTTCAGAGGAGGAAATGGAAGGTCAGAAAAGTTAAGCGGCGATTCAGGCTCGCGCAGCTCTGCCTTCAGAGCTTGAGAGGTCTGCAAAGCCCACCAGCCCCTCCTTACCTATGACAAGAGACGGCAAGGGAGATTCAGGTGGTGATGGATGAGGACAGGATAGCATGGGGGAAAGGCAATCCCAAAATCTCTGACAGCTCTGGAGCCAGGCCAACCTGGTGGGAGCCCCCAGGTCAGTTACTGCGGCTCAGGCTACAGCCAGTGAGGCCGTGGAGGAGACGAAATGAGGGTGCAGCGCGCGCTGCACACGAAGCGCTGGAAGGGAGGCATCGTGACGGGGGCTGTGAATGGCGTGTGTCCATCAAGTCACGTCACTCCGCTTACCCCACTGCGGGCAAACAGGAAACATCAGGAATCTGGTGCTCAAGGAGGGTCAGGACCATGCTGAGCGCACCCAGAACCAGCAGAGGCCCTGGGCAGGAGGTCCCCAACCAACCCCCACTCGCTCAGGAATCACAAGGTGTTCAGCCTCCTCCTCCCTGTGACCCAGGAGTCCACGACCCCAGGCCCTCCTTCGTCAGCCACAGATGCCTGGGGTCCCCAGCCCCACTTCCTCTAGCCCTAGTCCTGGTCCTCTCCTCTCTCAGACCTAGGATGGCCCCCCAGCCCTCTCCTCCCTCAGAGCCAGAAGGCCAGCTCGAGACCCTTCCTCCCTGAGACCCCGAAGTCTGGGGTCCCAGCTTTAGGGTTTCAGGTCACTGGGCCCCCATCCCCCTCCCACCTCACATGGAAGGCCAGGTAAGGTAATGGGTTTATTCACAGTGTCATTTACAGGCAGACCCCACCCGGGCGCGTCGGATCCCGGCGGGAGGCCCGGAGTCGCTAGAAGGTGGGGATGGTCTCGGAGGTGGGGGCCCGGGCCGGATCCCCGGGCGTCCCCGGCGTCGCCTCCTCATTCAGCCCCCGGCGGCCCTTGCCGATGGCCAGGCGGGGCCGACCGCTGTTCAGGCCGTCCAGGAGCGCGCAGGCCTGGCAGAGCGCGCGGCTGGCCGGCGCCCCACAGCGGGGGCAGGCGCCTGGGCGCGGGGGCCGCGCGGTCGAGGCCAGCGCCAGGCGCTCGGCCGAGTGCACGAGGTCCAGCACGGCCGACGGCCGCGGCGCCTCCAGGCGCTTGAGCAGGTCCCGGGCGCTCCTCTCTTCTGAGAAGTAGTCGAGGCGGCGGAAGTGCCCGTACGGCACCACCTCCTTCTGCGAGGCTAACTGCAGCGGGCGGCAGCGCGGAAGGGCGCCCCCCTAGCCCGGAGAGCCCAGGCCCCCGCCCCGGGCCAGCCGCCCCGCAGGAAGTTCATGAGCACGGTCTCCGCCATGTCGTCGGCGTTGTGACCCGGTGGGGAGAGACGGGAGCGGGTGAGGTGCGGCGCGGAGGGCGCTGCTGGCCAGGGAGCCCCACGAGGAACCAAGGGTCCACCAGGACCCAGAGAGAGACTGGAAGGGGAGACCCACGGAGACCCAGGGCACAGTGGGGCCGCCAGGTCCCAGAGAGAGAGACGGCGACGGGGAGAGCGAGCCATGGAGACCCCGAACAATGTGCAACAGCCAGGATCCAGGGAGGGGGAGACAAAACCATGGAGACCCCTGGGACACTGTGGGTAACCAGGACCCAGAGAGAGACGGGGAGGGGAGACCCAGGGCACAGCGGGGCCGCCAGGACCCAAGACAGAGAGGGGCAGGGGGAGGGGGAACAGATACTGATGGGGAAACCGGACCATGGAGACTCCCTGGCACCATGGAGCAACCAGAAGGAGACTGGAGGTGGACAGAAAACCTGAAGGGAACACAAACAAGCTCCTTGGGGGAGCCCTCATTTGCCATCCACCTACTGTATACCAGGCCCTTTGCTAGCTCTCTTTCCACATAGCGGGTAAAAGTGCTTTGAGCTGCAAACACCATTTCAGCCTCAGTTAAAACTGTATTTCAGACTACACAGGAGAAAAAAGGGCCATCTAATGGGGATTCTCAAGAGAGCTGTAGACACAAGTGCCTCTGGGAATGCAGATCACGCGATTTACAAAGACCAGAAAGAAAGTTAATGAATACATACACACCAGTCGCCATACAATTTAAATGGAAACTATGTTTATTCTGCATTTTGTCATCTTATACTTGAGTCTGTATATTAAAATGCTGTTCTTCTTAGGGCTTCTCAAGTTGGTCATATTTCCCCTCCTCAAGGCCTTTGCCTCTCTGTGACCTCAGCTCAGAACACCCCCCGCCCAAACTCCAACTCATCCTTCACCTGGTTATTCACTGAGCCTTCGGGTCTCAGTTCACTCAGGAAACGTTTCCTTAATCCCCACCTTTTCCCCGCCACTAGTACCCCCTGATATAAATTCACACATTCTGTGTAATTTTCCGTAGTAGCACTCGTCAGGTTATAATTACATTCGTGAGAATCAGGCAGGAGTAGAGACTGTCTTGTGCTCTTGTGGATCATCATAACAGCAAACATTTACATCATGTTTACTGTTTTTCAGCCTCTAGTCTAAGTGCTTTATATATAACTCATCTAATTCCCAACTCAAGGACCCAGATATTATTAACATCCCCATTTTACAAAAGATGAAACGGAGGTTAAGTAATTTGCTCTAGGCTACACAGCTTGTATCTGGTATTTAGTCAATGGACGATGATTACTTATTGAAGTAATCATTGAGAGAAAATAAGAGTTGTCAGAGAGAAACCTATAAAGAAAAAGAGTTAAGAGACACAGTAGCGTTTCAGACTGTGTGACTTTCGATGAGGGACACCTCTTCACATCTCTCTTTGTGAAGGGAGATACAAACAAAGTCATTTCCCTCTACTAAAAACAGAAAAATTACCCAGGTGTGGTGGCAGACGCCTGTAAGCCCAGCTACTCAGGAGACTGAGGTAGGAGAATCGCTTGAACCTGGCACACGGAGGTTTTAGTGAGCCTAGATTGCACCACTGCACTCCATCCTAGGTGACATAGTGAGACTCCAGCTCAAAATAATAATAATAATAAATAATAATAATAATAATAGCAGAGTACTCCAGCCTTAGCTCCTACAAGGTAGCCCCTCTACCTGCCAATGTATGTACCAATGTGTCCAGAATTGGTTCCTTCCAGTGGGTTCTTGGTCTCGCTGACTTCAGGAGTGAAGCCGCAGACCTTTGCAGTGTTACAGCTCATAAACGTAGTGCAGACCCAAAGAGCAACCTGGAGCAAGATTTATTATGAAGAGCAAAAGCACAAATCCTCCACCACGTGGAAGCAGACCCAAATGAGTTGCCGCTGCAGGCTCGGTGGCTAGCTTTTATTCCCTTATTTGGCCCCACCCACATTCTGCTGATTGGTCCATTTTACAGAGCGCTGATTGGTTCATTTTACAGAGCACTGATTGGTCCATTTTACAGAGTGCTGATTGGTCTGGTTTTACAGAGTGCTGATTGGTCTGGTTTTATAGAGTGCTGATTGGTGCGTTTACAAACCTTTAGCTAGACACAGAGCACTGATTGGTGTGTTTACAATCCTTTAGCTGGACGGAAAAGTTCTCCAAGTGCCCACCTGACCCAGAAGCCCAGCCAGCTTCATCTCTCACTAAGATGATGTCAGAGACCCAGAGGCTTGAAAAACCTGCCTTACTCCATCCTAGGGAGCCACACGTACTACCCACATGAACCTTCAGTAGACTCCGGCCCTAAATAGGCACATGCGTATTTCCCCAGCTCCTTACTGGGATCCCCCCGCTAAGCCATGTCCGATGCCCTTGTCTGCAGCCGTGAGCTGCAGTAAGATGCCCAGGCCTGGTGCCAGCGTGCGCAGCACGTGCGCCAGCACCGTGGAGTCCTTGCCGCCCGAGGTGCCCAGGGCCACCACCGCGCCTGGCGGCAGCAGGTAGCCCACAAGCACCGTGTGCTGCACCTCCGCCTCGAAGGCGGTGCAGAAGCAGGAACCGCACAGGCTTGGCCTGAGCATGGACGGCAGAGGGAGGCGCATGCCACGTGGCAGGAGGCACATGACAGGGCGGGCATTGCAAGAAGGGACAGCTTCTCCTAGACTGGGAGAGGAGGCGGGTTACACATGTTTCATTGCCTTTGAGGAGTTCCCTAGATAGTGCCCCTGCCTGGAATAGACCAGGGGCAGCTGTGGGCAGGCTGCTCTTATATACGTGGGTTATAAGTGGGTTCTGGTGTAAGAAAGCCACTGCCTCCAGGAAGGCTTCCAGGACTGCACCCATTGTGCACCAGGAAGAGAAGGAACTTAAGCTGATTTCAGGGGGAAAAAGAGGGAGCAACAAGCAGGTTATACCCAGAATTAGATCGTGTCCTGTCCAAAGGGGTGAGGGCGTCTATTAAGGACCAGTTGTAACAACTTCCAGGAGGCCACCCATGTTACAGCCCTGATCAGAAGGTAGATATTACTGACTATTCAGAGAGGTTGGGAGGGGAGGGGTCAGAGACTCTTAAGGACAGAGGGAGGTCATGCTCTCTTCAAGGGAAGGGGGCTACACAGAAAAGACCAATTGGATTTCACTTTCAGGGGTGGGAGTGGGCATACTGTCTCCAGGAATGGGTCCTGATTGTGTCTGACAAGGACACACACAGGCAGGCTAGATCACACCTCTAGGGAGACTAGCAGGGGTTGCACCTATTTTTGAGGTGAGGGTGTGTGGGCCTCCAGTTCTGAACTTAACCCCGCTCTGGTATCAGAATCCACCTAAGCTTCCGTGGCCCCCGAAAGACACAGAGAGGTTGGGAGGGGAGGGGTCAGTGATGGGGTTGGCTCATCCTTGGCCCCCAACTGTTCTCTTTCCTACCTCATCCCTCCCCACCCAGCCAAGACTCTAACTGTCCCATCGAACCTCCTTCGTCCCACTTGTCTGGTGAACCCATAAAAACTCCCCAGGCTCAGTCCCCCTCCTCAAGCCACCACCACCTCCAGCCTGCACTACTGCCGTCACATCCTTGCCATTCAGAGCAGGTCACACTGCTTCTAGGATTTACCACAATGTGTGGAATTATTTCATATGACTGTGTATTTACCGTCTCTAACTTCCATGCAAGTAAAGACCAGTGCCACTCAGATGTCTAATAGGCATCTCAAAACCCAAATTCCTGATTCCTCTAACCTAACGGGCTTCTCCTGGAGTACAGGGCAGCTCCATCCCTTCCAGCTGCTCAGGCCAGAAGCTTTGGGGTCCAGGACTCTGGACTGCTCTTTCTATCACTACAGTTGTCACTCTCCCAGTGGGTGGAGCCAAATTGCAATGCTAAGTCCGGACCCTTTCAAACTCCAGGTGCTCAAATGAAAAGTCACACATATTGTTTGACTATAGCTTCAAAACAGCCAAACACTTCTGACCATCTCCATGGCAGCACCCTAGTCAGGTCTGCCTCTCTCCTAGATGGCTGCAGGGGGCTCCTCACAGGTCTCCATGCTCCCCGCCTTGCCTCCTCCACACACACTCCTTCATATAACAGCCAGTGGGATCCTGCCCTGGATCTCGTCTCACTTTAGTAACTACTGGCTGGGCACAGTGGCTCACGCCTGTAATCCCAGCACTTTGGGAAGCCGAGGCGGGTGGATCACAAGGTCAGGAGTTCAAGACCAGTCTGGCCAAGATGGTGAAACCCTGTCTCTACTAAAAATACAAAAAAATTAGCTGGGCATGGTGGCGGGCACCTGTAATCCCAGCTACTTGGGAGGCTGAGGCAGAGAATTGCTTGAACCTGGGAGGCGGAGGTTGCAGTGAGCCGAGATCGTGCCATTGCACTCCAGCCTGGGTGACAGAGCGAGACTCTGTCTCAAAAAAACAAAAAACAAAATGTAACTGCTAATGGCCGACGAGGCCCTCCAGGCTCTGGCTCCTTGTTTCTCTGTCCTCATCTCCTTCCACTGTCCTTCTTGCTCACTGGTGTCTACTCTTGAGTACCCCCAGGAACACTCTTGTCTCTAGTTGTTTTCACTGGCTCTTCTCTTTGCCCAAAGCACTCTTCCCTGTCACTGAGCCATCAAGCAGCCCTCAGGACTCAACTGCGGTGATGTCAGGTACATCTGTCACAGCGGGGCAAAGTCCCCTTTGAAATACTTTCTCCCACAGCTTTTGATTCAGTCCTCCCTCTTTGTTCTTGTTTTTGCCTCTCGCTTAACATCTTCTGGGGAGGCCTCTTCACAGTCCTCAGATCCTGCCCATCACCCCTCTTCTCATTCTGTTTGTGGGTGACTCTGAATCGCAATGTCCACCAGCCTGGCCCTCCAAATGCCCCACGGAAGATCCCATCTAGGCCTCTCATATCTCAGTGCCCAACTGACCAGCTCTCACACCCCAAGGCAGAAACTTACCTAACCAAGCTCCCCGTCTCCCGGAAGCAACACCACCTTTCACCCAGCTTCTCTGTGGAAGACAACTCAGCTTTTTCAACCTCTGAATCTACAGTCACCTAGTACTGGGGTTCACTTCCTGAGGTCCTTATCAGATCCAGTTGCATCCGTTGTAGTTACCTACTCACCTCAGCCAGATGAAATTCCCATTGGTTTTTCAACCCCTTGCATCTTTGGCCAGGCTGATCTCATTGCCCAGGACACTTCCCTAAACACTGTGGTAGACCTAACTCTTACCTTCAAGTCTCAGCTCAAACTTTCATTCATTCATTTAGCAAATACCCACTGAGTGCCGCCTATGTACCCAGCATGCTCCAGGTACTGGGACACAGCAGTGAGCAAGATAGGAAAGGTTGCAGCTGTCAGGGCACTGATGTTCTAATGGAGGAACCAGGCCATGGATAAGGAAGTAAATGACTAAGATGCTTTCCAAATATGAGGAGTAATATGAGGGAATTATCTTTGGTGGTATGACTGGGGGGGAACAGGAAGGGGGTTCTTTAGGGTGGCTGGAGGCCTTTGAGCTGAGGCCAACAAAATGAGGAGACAGATATTGGGTCAGGGTGGGAAGAATGCTCCAAATTGAGTTAATAGCAAATGCAAAGGACATGAAGGGCAGGGCCTGGCTGTGTTCAGCCCATTGGAAAGTGTGTTGTGACTGAGGACGACCAGAAAGGACCAGAAGCTTAGAGGTTGGCAGGATAAGGAGCTTGGATTTTATTCTGAGATGGAAACCACTGGATGATTTTAAGCTGGGGGGCAGGGTAGTGACTGGTGACAGGATCTGATTTATATTTCCACAGGCTTCCTGGCACTGTGCCTGAATAGAGGGTGGAGTGTGGCAAGGGAAGAAACAGAACAGTGAGGAGGCCCCTGCAGTGATGCAGGTGAGGAGTAACGGTAGCTCGGAGCAGAATGGAGACAGTGGAAGTGGAGAGAAGTGGTTAGATTCTGGGCCTCTTCTGGAGATAGAGACGATGAGATTCACCCAAGATTTGGTTGCGGGAGGGAAGCGGATGAGAGAAACAGAACACTGGCGACCATTCCAAGATTTTGGCTTGAGCACTTGGATGGACAGTTAGTGGGGAGGAGGCAGAAAGATTGTGAGAGGAGCAGGTTTAGGACAGGGAATCTGGGATTTCGTTTGGATGTGGTAGATTTGAGGTCCTTTGCTCTGTAAGGTCTTTCCTGAACCCTGGGCTGGGTCTAGCACCTCCTCTGGGTTCCCACAGCCTCCTGAGCACCCCCTGGGCCAGCCCTGACCACTCTGTGTTGTAACCAGGACAGAGGAGGGTGCGCTTGCACTGCACCCAGGTTGAAGGGCGAGAGCGAGAAGGTGTCAGGCTGGGCCGCAGAATCCAAAGCGGGTCAGCAGGTTCAACAGCTGCTTAGAGCACTCCCACCCGGAGAGAGGGATTGAGAGATCACGGAAAAGGGTGCCATCTTTCCAGGGACGCCTACCAGAACGCGGGGGAGAGAAATACAGAGACCCTCAACTCCGCCACGTCATCGCGACAAAGGGCCAGGACCGGCCGGCCGCGGGATGGGCGCTCACCTGGGCAGAACTGGAGCTGGAAGGGCCAACCTCCAAGGAAACGAGGAGCGGGCGGAAGGACTACGACTCCCGGAAGGCTTTGGGCCCATCCGCCTACGACTCCCAGGTGCCCCTGCGTTGCGTCGTCCTGAAACACTAGCGGCTTTCGGACAAACTGGGCCTACAGTTCCCAGAGATCCTCGCGGCAGCGCCGCGCATTCTGCGCACGCCTCCCAGAGTGTACTAGGCCGGTCCGGCCCGCTTCCCGTCTGCGCCTGCGCAAGCACAATAGCCGTGCCAGAATTCTCTGCCAGCTGCTGTGCACTGCTGTCAGTGCAAAGATGGGATGGACTTTTTTTTTCAGATTTTCTGCTGTTGTGGGAGTATGGCAAAAGTTTGAGGGGGCGGAGAAAGAGATTGGGAATGTGAAAAGGGAAGATAGCACCTGCGCTAAGCACATTCCTAGGATTGGGCCGCGTCTCGGGGATGCAGAGTGGGCTCTTCGGCGCGCCCTGCAGCCATGGGAGTGGACGCCTGCCCAGGCCGAAGGGCAAGGACTTGCGGGGTGGGGTCTCTGTGTATGCGCGGAGCTGAAAGGGAGCGTTTTGCAGATCTCCACGCGTGCGCAACTCTCGGGACGTGGACGCGGTGAACAGTTACGCACAATCGTCTTTCTGACACAAACACACCCTGCCAGGTGGAAGCCAGGATGGAGGGCAGGCGAGACCCGTAAGGCAAGATCCCAAAACCAAGGAACGGAGCACTCTCCCCGCTTGCTCCCCAGATCCAAGCCCTCCACTTCCTTCCAATGCCCCCCTTCCCGAAACTGCTCCCTCCTGTATATTCCGAGATCTTATCACTATTCCCGTGAGGCCCTTGATAAGGAGGATTGAGAGTGAAGGGTGATGGGAGACACGCCCTGGGCGTCTTCTGTCCACCTCAAGGATTGAACTTTGGTAACTGGAACTCATTCATTTGTTAATCTGTGTGCTAGGCCCTTTGACCCGCTGGCCAGATGCACCGGGACACAGGTGTATTCAGCCTGGTCCAGAGATAAGGATGATAAATCTTAATGTGAAGGTATCAGATGTTAAGGGCTGCAGGAGCCCAGAGGTTACAAGTGCTGCAAGCCAGAACATGGGGAAACAACAGCAATTAAGCCGTTAGCTTGTGCCTTGGAGGGGTGTTTGCCCTGCACCCCACTCACTACCTGAAGATAAATGGCTTCTCCAACGTGTAGTGGGGTTGGGATGATGAGGATGACATCACTGCCAGGTGGGAGGCAGGAGCTGCAGGTCCTGACATGATGAGGCAGGTATGGGCCGCCCTGGGCTGAGGGGGACATGGGCTACCCTGGACTGGAGGGCTGGGCTGTGGCATGGGAACCCTGTCAGAGACAGGTGTTTGGCCTCCATGCCTTCCTGTGTCTCTGGAAGGGTGAAACTAAGCGGGATGCTCCTCTCCCAGCCCCACCTGCTTTTCAGATGCTACCATATGCTGGAGGGGGAAGACCCTGGCCACAAGCAGAGGCCCTGGAGGTGAATCAGTGTTGGAAGTGGGGTGGTTGGTTCTGGGTCCTCCCTGAGGCTCACATGGCTGCCCCTCCCCATCCTCCAGGCCTCGCCTTCTGTCCCGGATCCACCAATCCTCCGATGCCTGGATCCTCTGATGATGGCATCAACTGTCTGGGCTACAGGTTGCTCTCCAAAGAGTGGCTGCCCCTCTACACCAACCTCACTGTGGACATAACTTCCAAGCCTCAGGAGACCCAGTGCCAAGCTGAGGGGTATCTTATCTGGAAGCCAGAAAGAGCCCCTGAGGCCAAGGTCACAGGGAAGCCCTCCCGCTCACCCCACCTGGTTTCTTATTAGAGTTTATTTTATCTCCTTTCTGCCATCCCTAATTCCTTCCTTCCATCTGTCCATCCATCTTCTTTCCCCTCCCTCCCTTCCTCCCTTCTCCTTCTCCTCCCCCCCACACCTGCTTCTTTTCTCTTTCTTTCAACTATGTCCAGAAGGTCCTTCTTAACAAACACTAATTAGTACAGGGAAAGGTCTCTTTAAGTGAATGCATTTAAAATAGGGAGTCCACCTTTGTGGTAAATAGTGTGCACGAGGTGAGTCTGGATCAGGACTTCACACTTGATAACGGAATTCAACTTCTCAAAATACCTTTATTTCAGATTTAATGAAATCCCATGTTTGTTGAATCATTAAGAATGAGCATTTGTGTTGTACTCATGGTGGACAGCCACCATGCTAATGCTTGACTTTACATAATTAACGCATGTAATCTGCAAAGGAGCCACAAGGCGAGATCTATTATTATTCCCATTGTGCCGCTGGAGAAATTAAGGCAGAGAGGTTAAGTTGCTTGCCACCAAACTAGCGAGGGGCAGAGCTGGGATGTGTAGCATCCAGGCAGGTTGGCTCCAGAGCCCATGAGCCTAACTACTACTGTGCCCAACCTTTGTGCTAATCCCCACAACAGTCAAAGGATGGATCAAGTACTGGTTTTGGGGGTGGGGGCAGGGGACTCTGGGCAGTATGTTTTCTGATCACATGACATGACAGTAGGACATTCTTCATTTCACCATGGCTTTCACTGCCCAACAATAAAAAGGTCATGGGCACTTTGGGAGGCCGAGGGGGGTGGATCACGAGGTCAGGAGATCAAGATCATCCTGGCTAACATGGTGAAACCCCGTCTCTACTAAAAATACAAAAAATTAGCCAGGCGTGGTGGTGGGCGCCTGTAGTCCCAGCTACTCGGGAGGCTGAGGCAGGAGAATGGCATGAACCCGGGAGGCAGAGCTTGCAGTGAGCCGAGATCGTGCCACTGCACTCCAGAGCCTGGGCGACAGAGCAAGACTCCATCTCACACACACACAAAAAAAGGTCATGGGGAGGTAAAGTAGTACAATGGTTAAGAGTTAAAACACTGGCATCAGATAGCTTGGTTCAAATCCAGGCTTTTCTTGTTCCTAGATTTTCGGTCTTGAGTTTACGTCAAATTCTCTAAGCCTGTTTCCTCATCTCTAAAATGGGGTTTATGAGGTTAGATTATTTCCTACAATGGCTGTGAGGAATAAACGAGTTAGTTCATACAAGCTGCCTAGAATAGCAGCTTCTCCCTCTGGAAACTCAAAACTCTTGACCTCTCATCTCATGATGAGGCCACTGGACTAACATTTATTCATCTCTTAGTTCTCTGAGCCAACAGATCTTTTCACAGATCTGTAAGCGTGCCCTCATGTGACTGAAAACTTTAGATAGCTCCCTGGGACCCATCAATTCCAAAGCTAATCACCCAACCAAACTCCAGATTCCTCCGTCTATTATCCCACAGGCATTGAGTACAGACTGGCTTGTCCCAGCGCTTGGTACTGACAGGAAAGAAAAAAATAATATGAGACAGAGGCTGGGAGGGAGGTGAGCACTCTAGACAGAGGGGGTTGGGGGGTAGGGAGGAAACAAAGGTGTTAAAGACAACAGGCCCTGGAAGTGGCACGAGGTCAGAGGTGTGGGATGGCCAGGAAACGAACAGCTTTCTGGAAGTGGGGAGGAAGGGCTTGCCCTGAGGGGGACAGTTAGGGAGGGCCACGTGAGGAGTGAACATGTAGCTGGAGATGAGGACCCCAGAGTGATCCCCCCAGGTGTTGCTTAGGAACAGGGAAAGCCCAGATCTGAGAAGGGAGGCACATCCTGAGGGGTCTTTGGAACCAGTGTATCTACACTGTGGGCTCAAGTTTTTAACACACCTGTCCTAGGGCCCTGCCACCTTCCTCCCTGAAACTGAATAGGGTGCCACTCCCAGGACCCAGGTGCACACTATTTCCCCCCTCACCACCATGGAGAGGCCTCTGCGGCCTTTCCACCCCACACCAGTCATCTACGGCCGGCCAGCCCTTGTATCTGGACTCCCCAGGTGAGACTCTTCCACCTTTCTCAGGAGG
Source organism: Pan paniscus (assembly GCF_029289425.2). Taxonomy (NCBI): domain Eukaryota; kingdom Metazoa; phylum Chordata; class Mammalia; order Primates; family Hominidae; genus Pan; species Pan paniscus. The sequence continues at coordinate 57,635,180 of NC_073269.2, read as the reverse complement.
TGGGACATGGTCACTGATACTACGCCCCTGGACAGGGAGAGGCCAGTGAGACACAGAACAGATTTGCTCTCCAGGGCCCAGCACAGGCTCCTGCATGTGAAGTCACCTTGTTTTAGACACAGCCTCAGGTCTGTGCTGGTTCCTGACCAGCTGTGTGGGCCCCTATCAACCTTGAAGGGGTATGGAGACTAAAGCCATGGGTGCCCATCTCTAACACCCTTCTGGAAAAGACTTCCAGCTGACAGAAATCTCCCACCACAGTCCCACACCCAGCACAAGGGAACCAGGCAGGCTCAGGGATACGAGGCCCACTAAAATTCATCAGCACTTGGTCTGTCCATGCAGTTCCAAGGGTTTAACACACACACACTTCTCACACCAAATGCATGGGGGTAGGGTACTATCATCATCTCCCTTTTGTAGATGAGAAAACCAGAATAGATGAGACCAAATAACTTGCTCAGCAGATGCAGAGGGTAGAGAGTGGAGCCAGGAATCAAATGCAGGAAGCTGGCTCCTGGGCCTGTGCACTTAAAAGATTATGCTGGTCTGTTTCTCAGAAGTATTGATAACAGTTCCCTCTCCGTTTTTTAGCAAAAAATGTGTGTGGGGAGGAAATAAGTAATCAAAACTGTGGGAATGGCTAAATAAATTATGGCAGGTCAACCTCATAGAATACACGTGTGTACAATCCATCATGGATTGTAGAATGAAAAAAATACCATCCACACACGTAAGAGATCTGAGTTTTATAAATCAATGAAAGAGTACTTACACAGGTATATGATGATGAACATAGTAATATGTGTGTATGTGTATGTGTTTGTGTGTGTATCATGTGCTGGCAAACATTTTCTGTAAAGAGCCAGAGAGTAAATATTTTCAGTTTCCAGCTTGGGGGCTATTTGATCTCTGCCAAAACTACTCAATTCTGCCAGTGCAGCACAAAAGAAGCCCAGACAATACATGTCCAAATGAACATGGCTGTGTTCCAATAAAACTTTATTTTAAAAAAACAGTTGGGAGGCCATATTTGGCCAATGGCCACAGTTCGTTGACTCCTGGTGTGTATGTTTAGGGGCCTGTGTAAAAATATGAACGAGACTAATGGTTGGCACTAATTATGGAGAGGCTCACTATAGATGGTGGAGATGGAAAGGGGGGGCAAGCTGAGCTAATCCTAAAAGAAGAGAAAATCTGTAATATAAAGATCAGTAAACATTATAGAATCTCATTTATGCATTTACCAAAAATGCACATTCATGTGTATGTATAATAAAGGAGTTAATCATTGTTGATACAACCTCATTATATAAATATTCAATAGGGAATAATTTTTATAAAAACAATTAGTTTAGATTCTCTTAAAAAATAACTCATCTACTTACATCTCCTGCTATGCAGTGAATTCTGCAGCAAACCCCACTGCACTGAGGGCATACATACATACATACGCATACATACACATATGCTGACCAGACCATATACGTATGTCTGCATATGCATATATATACAAACATAGATACAGAAATATACGTACATACAGGTTGGGTATTCCTAATCTGAAAACCCAAAATCTGAAACTTTTTTGAACTCTAACATGACGCTCAAAGGAAATGCTAATTGGAGCATTTAATCTTGGATTTTCAGATTAGGGATGCTCAACCAATAAATATAATGCAAATATTCCAAAATCTGTAAGTATCTGAAATCCAAAACACTTCTGATCCCAGGCATTTTGGAGAAGGGATACTCAACCTGTATATAATAATATGCTTATATATTATATATATGCTTATATACATAAGGCACACACACACAGATAAAATATTGTCCTATCATGACTGTGTTGGCACTTTAAAAATATTGATATCCCACAATAAACAGGGTTATCATTGATATAATTTCCCACACATTTTACTATAAATAATCGAGTAACAACCTGTCTTGTACCATTCTTTACAGAAAGGCTTTTCTCAATGCATTAGTCAGGGTTTCTTCCCGGGGAGAAAATTTATAATCCTTAATGAGGCCAGTACTCAGAAGGACATTTCTGCTTACTCTTTTCTCTGTAATTGCCCTCACTAAAATAAAGCATGACTTTTTTGTCATGTGTTCACACATGCAGTGCATCCCTAGAGTTTTTCTGAAGCATGAATTCAATAACCTATAATTAGACCTGACTCTGAGAAGATTTTCTCTTCTTCAAGAAACTCGGAGTATATTTCATTTATGAATATGCTGATGCACTAGGAATTCATTGCTTGGTAAAGCCTTTCACAGAATAACTGCATTTGTAAGATTTGTCTCTGGTATGAGTTGTTTGGTGTTTATTGAAGTTTGACCTGTTGTTGAAGGCCTTTCCACATGCAGAACACACATAAGGTCTTTCTCCTGTGTGAATTCGCTGATGCACCTTGAGTTGTGGTTTCTTACTGAACGATTTCCCACAGTCAAGGCATTCATAGGGTTTCTCTCCCATGTGAGTTCTTTGATGGGTAATCAACTCTGATTTCTGGACAAAAGCCTTCCCACATTTGTAACAGACAAAAGGCCTCTCTCTAGTGTGAGTTATTTGATGTTTATGGAAATTTGACCTGCCGTTGAAGGCCTTCCCACATTCAGTGCACACATAGGGTTTCTCACCCGTGTGAATTCGCTGATGCTCTTTGAATTGAGACTTAGAAGTGAAGGCTTTCCCACATTCACTGCATTTGTAAGGCTTCTCTCCGGTGTGAATTCTCTGATGCATGCTGAGTATTGACTTCTGGTTGAAGGCTTTCCCACATTCACTGCATACATGGTGTCTTTCTCCAGTATGAATTTTCTGGTGTATATTCAGGTGTGACTTTTGGGTGAAGGTTTTTCCACAGTCACTGCATTCATAAGGTTTCTCCCCTGTATGAATTCGATGATGTATATCAAGCTGTGACTTGGAAATGAAGGATTTCCCACAGTTGTGGCACTGATAAGGTTTTTCTCCTGTGTGGCTTCTTTGATGGACAATCAGGTGTGCCTTCTGGATGAAGGCCTGCCCGCATTCAATACACACATAGGACTTCTGCCCTGAGTGGATTCTCTGGTGCAAGCTGAGTGTTGACTTCTGGGTAAAGGCTTTCCCACATTCACTGCATGCATACTGTCTCTCACCAGTATGAATTTTCTGATGTATAATGAGGGTTGAGTTTTGGGAGAAGCCTTTGCCACATTCACTGCATTCATAGAGTTTTTCTCTACTGTGAGTTCGCTGATGTCTGAAGAGAGATAACATCTGGAAAAAGGCTTTTCCACAGTCATGGCATTTATAGGGCTTCTTTCTAGTGTGTGTTTTCTGGTGCGTAACCAATTCTGATCTCCGAATAAAGACCTTCCCACATTCCTTGCATATACAGGGTATATCACCTGTATGATCTGTCAGATATACACTGAGTTTTAGTTGTGGCATGAAGGCTTTTCCACATTTGCCACATTCATGGAGGTTTCCTACACTATGAATTCTCTGTTGGGCAAAGAGGTGTGACTTCTGGGTGAAGTTCCCCCCACATTCAGAACATCCATCTGGTTTCTTCTGAGTATGAATTTGATGTTGCGTGAGTGACTGTTTATGGCCACAGACTTTTCTACACTGGTTACTTTTGCAAAATGTCTCTCCTGTATGAATATTCTTGCTGCAGGCATCGGAAGAGCTATGGCTGAATAGCTGACCAGACCCAACAACGTCATCAAGCTGTTCTGTGTCATTGCTTTCATTCTGACCGTTCACTTCTAGGTTCAGCTTCAAACTTTTTGTAAATAAGCAACATTTCTGAGGTTGTTTCTGTGAAGAAGCAAAGTGGGGCCTCCTGTGAATCATTTCCCCAGGGTCCTTATATTCACAATTGCTTTCTGTGTTCAATGTTTTCTTGTTGAAGAAAGCACTGTGACTCATGGGTTGAATTTGATTTTGCTCATCTTTCTTTGTGCGGTCAGCATCCAGCCTCAGTTCTTCTAAAATGGAACACCACGAACCATCTCTTGTGAACTCACCTACCATATCCTTTTGAAATGAAGCTTTCTTAGAAATCTCCTTTTGTGGGATTTCAAGCCCAAACTCCCTTTCTAAAAGGAGAAAGAGAAGATGAAATAGACACAATGAACAGGAAAGAGGAGAAACTGTATGAAGCTGATTGACACTGAACACAAGGAAATTGCTGAGTCATGTAATAATGGTGCTAATGATGCTGACAATGAGCAGAAACACAGAGCCCCTATCATATGATGAGCACTTATCTACATAGCACTTAGCACGTGCCAGGCAGTGGCCTACATGGTGCACACATACTCTAATCTGCATAATAACCTCAGGAGGTAGCGATGATGGGTGTTCCTGTTTTACAAAGAAAAGGAAGCACATAATGGTTATGTAATTGGCCAAGATCACTTTGCTAATCTGTGGGGATTAGATTTCAACAACCTGAGGACACTTATGCAAGTGGTCTAGACACCCAGATCTAGTAGGATGAGTAGGGGATAAAACAGACAAGTGTTGCAGGACAACATCTGTGGGCAGTCAAGGCTTGAAGGAGGGGGCTCAGTGTGTAGGTCTTCATTAACTTTCAGAGATGAATCCTCACCAATCTGCCTGCTTTATCTTACTTGTTAGAAACAATGCCAAGTCCATCAGCCCTGTATATCCTTCTGAAAACTATTAAAGCTTCACCTATCTTGACATGGCCAACCAGTGAAAGAATGACTATGCCTCAACTCTTCTATGCCTCAACTCTCCATGAAGCTACAATTTTTTTTTCTTGAACTTAGGAATATACCCATATCCCCAGAAATATATTCTAAAAGACTGGACAAGCAAGCTGTTCCCCAGAATTTGTTTCACCCTTGTTCCATTGAAATTAATTGTTCTTTGTTAGAACTTTTGGCTTTATGCTATCAAATATGCCTTTTTTAGTTTAGATTTTTGTTTTATTTTGTTTTTTTGCCAAGAATAAGAGTCCCTGATCATCTTGTGCACTTTACTAGTATACTGCACAAAACACAGCAGGTTCTCAATAAAAATAATAGTTACTAAATTTTACTATTACTTTTTCTACCAGATTTTAATACTGAGTATGAACATCACATGTAGTTTCTTTTTGCTTTCAGTCACTTAAACTGTATCCCAGACTCTTGTCCTATCAAAAAAACTCAATCATCTTTCATTCTTTTTTTTAAAAAAGGACACTTTTAATCTTTATTGTTAACTTTTTCTTATTGTAGCAAAAGTGCATAATATTACATTTACCATCTTGCCCATTTTGTATTGTACAGTTCAGTCGTGCTACCTGTATTCACCCTGTTGTGCAGTGGATCTCCAAAACTTTTACATCTTGCAAAACTGAAATGCTGTGTCCATTAAACAATTTCCCTTTTCCCCCGTCCCTCATTCTCTGGCAGCCACAATCTTATTCTGTCTCTATGAATTGACTACTTAAAGTACCTCATATAGGTAGAATGATACATTTGGATTTTTTGTGTCTGGCTTATTCACTTAGCATCATGATAAGATTCATCCGCACTGCAACATGTTTCATAATTCCTCTTCCTTTTTAAGGCTGAATAATATTTCATTGTATGTATAGACCACATTTTGTTTACCAATTCATTGGTCAATGGACAATTCCACTTTTTGGATATTGTGAATAGTGCTGCTATGAACAAGAGTGTACAAACAGCTGTTTGGGTCCTTGCTTTCAATTCTTGTGGGTATCTACCCAGAAGTGGAGTTGCTGGATCATATGGTAATTTTATGTTTAATTTTTGAGAAATCATCATCCTGTTTTCCACAGGACTACACCATTTTACATTCCCACTAGTAATACACAAGGATTCCAGTTTCTCTATATCCTTGCCAACACTTGTTATTCTGTTTTTTTAATCGTAGCCATTCTAATGGATGTAAAGGGATATCACCCAGTGGTTTTGATTTGCATTTCCCACATAATTAGTGAAGTTGAGCATTTTTTCCTATTATTGGCCACTTGTATATCATCTTTGAAGACATGTCTATTCACATCCTTTTCCCACTTATTAAAACAGGTTGTTTTCTATTTCATTTTTCACTCTTAAATAGCAATTTTACCCATATACAGGTGGTCATTTATTCTGGCAATCTTCCACTGTGTCCCCAGGCAGCGATCTGAAACATTTTTAACTTCTCACTTTATTCAGGTCATAAAAATCTTGCTGAACCTGGTAACACTTAAATTACTGCCCAAAATGTTCAATGTAAACTGTCAGAACTGTACTGAAAAGCTTTTCCACAACTCTCCAACACAGCCTAACAATGTCGATTGCAAAAAAGAAGTCCAATTTATTCTCAAATCCAAGCACACTCTCATGTCCTCTATTCCCATTAAGCTTGCTTCATCTGCTTCTTTGTTTCAATTCAAAATGGCTTCTTGAACCAGTTATAGGTACTGTGCCCTTAAAATTAATTCCCAATGTCACTCCACCTCTAGGCTGACATCATTTTTTCTGAACTTCACCAGCATTTGCTATCCATGCTTCCCATGTTGATACACTTACTTTTTGAGTAGCCTTCCATGAAATAGACATGATTGATGCACAAAGGCTAATACTTTTAACATTTAATGCCATTGTCCTCTCCATCCAAATACAATCTCCGTTCTTTTGAATTTATCTCAGCAAATATTTAAAGCATCCTTTTAAAATACTGTAAAATATTCTTTTCTGCCCATTTTCAGAAAATCAGTAATTTCTGTATCCTAAATACAAAAATCCTAATCCTATATCTTAAATACAATGGTTTCCTCATGCTAAACATTGATATAATGAAGATTAAGAAAGTACAAAGTAATCAGCAGACTGTATGCAAAGTGAATCATTCTATGGAGTAGACATTAAACAACATACAAAAACAATGGAGCAGAGCATGAGTGATGAAAACTATTCAGGTATATTTTTAAATTGGAAATATGTGGCCATGAGGACAATGTCACTGAAAAGAATTTGTTAATCCTACACAGTAGGAAATAACTGCCTGTTTTTATCATATCTACTGAGGAAAAAAGAAACAAAATAGCCATGTTTGGGGCCATAAAATCTGTCAGTATCTTGACTAAACTCAAAAACCTGAAATCAACATATCTCACTGGGAACAAAATTGTCTAAATATGAGAAATGGGGATCTAGTTTGTTGTAATACCACTGGGATTAAGAAAAAGGGTCACCTTTTTCTTAATTAAAAAAAAGAAAAACTGGTAAGAATTCCAAAGTAATAAATTAAATTAGAGGACTGTGTTTCTGAGCCCAGAAACAGAAAAATCTCACAAAATTTATCAGGTGAGAATTCCTTATTTGGATGATGATGATTCCAATTTCTGATCTCCCAAAATTAAGGAAGTGAGTCATCTCATGGGAACTGTCCTCCATGGAGCTAAGTAAGGTAGCAGAACACAGTTTAAGCACAGGGACTAGAGGTATTGATATATAAATCGTTAGAATAAAAATATGAGGACTAAGAGTTCAGAATGGATGGGTCCTTTAAGTCAATTCCTATGTGAAAAGATGCCCATAGCCGGGCACGGTGGCTCACGCCTGTAATCTCAGCACTTTGGGAGGCCAAGCCAGGCAGAACACCTGAGGTCGGGAGTTCGAGACCAGCCTGACCAACAAGGAGAAACCCCGTCTCTACTAGAAATACAAAATTAGCCGGGCATGGTGGTGCATGCCTGTAATCCCAGCTACTTGGGAGGCTGAGGCAGGAGAATCGCTCAAACCCGGGAAGCGGAGGTTGCGGTGAGCCAAGATCGTGCCATTGCACTCCAGCCTGGGCAACAAGAGTGAAACTCTGCCTCAAAAAAAAGAAAAGATGCCCATATGGAAGAACAGGGCCCCAAGCTAGAGGTGCCACAACTGGGAGGAAAAGAAGACAGCAGATCCAGCAAAGAAAAGAAAATAAATAAAATTAGGGGCAAAAAAACAGGAAAAAAAAGGCAGAAAACTCCATGGACGTAAAAAGATAAGCGATAAGAAAATGCAACAGACAAATGAAAAAGCCAATCAGATAAAAGATAAGATGAGAGGCTCTCACCATTCAGTTATTAGAAAAATAACACTTAAGCAATGAAACAGGCCGGGCGCGGTGGCTCACGTCTATAATTCCAGCACTTTGGGAGGCCGAGGTGGGCAGATCACAAGGTCAGGAGATCGAGACCATCCTGGCTAACACGGTGAAACCCTGTCTCTACTAAAAATACAAAAAATTAGTCGAGTGTGGTGGCGGGTGCCTGTAGTCCCAGCTACTCGGGAGGCTGAGGCAGGAGAATCACTTGAACCCAGGAGGCAGAGGTTGCAGTGAGCCAAGATCGTGCCACTGCACCCCAGCCTAGGTGACAGAGTGAGACTCTGTCTCAAAAAAACCAAAACCAAAAATAAAAAAAAATGAAACAGCCCTTTCACCCATCAGTAGGGCTATAAATTCACCAATTTTGTTAATGCCAAGTGTTAGCAAGCAAGATGTGCAAATGCAAATCCTTGTGCACTGCACATGGGGAGTGTGAACTGGTGCAGCCCATCAGAAGAGCAATATGGTTGATTTAGTCAAGTATACTTATCCCCAGGACCAGGCAATCCCATTCCTGAGGATTCACCAATGGAAAATTCTTAAGGCAGTCCCTATAGGACATTTGGAATTTATAGCACATTTACAGTGTTTGATGTAGAAACTGGGAGTAGGAGGCAATCTATGGGCCATCACTGGGGGAATGGAGGGAATAGAAAAGTATGGTAGACTGGTAATGGTTCCCTGCAAAGATATCTACATTTGCCCGGGTACAACTTACTCACCTTGACACCTCTGATATGAGACTTCAGCCTCCTCCACACGTGGCTCCTTTTCTTTTAGCATTCTGAAGATGACCTCTGGGTTGGGAATGTGATACCCTGTTAATTAGAAAGGATACTGGATTTGGGTGTAGCTTCTTCAGTTTTAGAGGCCATTCAATGAAGCTTTACACTGGCTCATTAGAAAAGTCAACATTTTCCACTGGGCACAAAATAATACTAGAAGGTGCCCAAAAGAAACAAACAATCCAGGACAAACCGATAAAAGAGTCATGACATACTTTGATATCCCAGTGCGTTCTGCAATGAGGAGGAAGGAAATCTCCTCAATAGGATCCAGCCAAGATTCCCAGGTCAGTTGTGCTCACCCACTGAGAAGAGGTGGCTATAGAGCTCCAGCATCACATCCCGGTACAGGCATCTCTGGGCAGGGTCCAGTTGCTGCCACTCCTCCCTGCTGAAGTCCACGGTCACGTCCTCAAATGACACTGATGCCTGTAACAGTGTACCCCAGCTCACTGTGAATTAGGTCATCATTGGCGAGTGGGGATGGCACATATAGGAGGAACACGCTTTTAATGATTTTCACCACGATCCATCACAGAGGCTTCCCACCAAACACCTATTTCACATTTTTAGGGATTTAAAAAAAATTAAGAGAAATATCCTCCATCCACTGTACACCTACATTCATTCATTCATTTTTTTTTTTCAAAAATAAGGCCAGAAATGGGTTCCCTCTAAGTCCTCTAGCTAATTTAGGAATAACCAGCATGATGTTGACGAAGCAACTACATGTGAGGCTGTAGTTGAGCTGGGTTCTGGTGCTCAACACAGAATTACATAAGCTTCTACTCTTGCAGCAACTCAGAGACTTGGAAGACATGTAAATACAAAAGCTCAACTACAGGGTTAAAAAGGGAACACGGTAGAAATATATGCAGAGGACACTGTTGGGGAAGGGCAAATTAGGGAAAGGCAAATTCTACCTATGAGTAGAAGGTAATGCTACTTAGAGTTGGTGAAGCTTACACTGGAAGTAAGAACTTTGATGCAGGATGTGTGAAGGAAATCATTTTCCAGAAAAGAGCATGAATAAAACTAGAGAGGTAGGAAAACACTGTGAATTCAGGGAGAAGCAGACAGCTCTGTGTAAGATAAGAGGCGACTATGTCATGTTTGGAAGGTGGTTACCATCCAAGCTCCAAAGAAGTGGGCTGGTGCCTGAATATATAATGGGTATGGATTATTTATTTTAATGAACAGACTGCCATTTCAGGATTTTAAGTGCAGGGAAGAGATATGATCATATAATATTTCAACAAGATGATCTCTCCTGTAAGAACCAATATTAGGTTAATGAAAGGACTGATGATGGAAAGATCTTCCTTACAGAAGTACTGCAGATGATAAATGCAGCCTGAAGGACAAAACAAAAATGTCACTGTTACTGATCACCAACGACTGCTAAAACCATATGAAAGACTGAGGGGGTCTTTATAATGGAGGAGTAGGCTGACAATATCTGAACCCAATCATCAATTTTATCACAAGGAGAGAGATAACCAGATATTAAAGTGCACCTAATATGATGCAAAATAAAAAAATAAAAGTAGAGAGGTAGGAAAATACGTGGTGTGCAAACTATTAAGTATCATTTCCAAAAACAAAGAAATCCAAGTGGACTCTGATCAAGCCTCTAGAGGAGAGCCATGCAATGGAAATAAAACATGAACCGTGAATGTGAGCCACACATATAACTTAAAATTGTCTAGTAGCCATGTTTAAAAGACAGATAAAATCAATTTAATGATATTTTTACTTAATCCATTATATTCAAAACATTATCATTTCTATATGTAATATTTTAATATTACATATATTAAAATATTCTATATTCTATATATTGAATAGTCTATATTCAATATTTTAAAAATCATCGAGATGAGATGCTTTACATTCTGTTTTCATACTAAGTTTTCAGAAGTCAGCATATATTTTATACTTCAAGCACATCTCAGGGTGAACCAGCCGCATTCAAGTGCTCAATAGCTACATGTGGTGAGTGGCCACCATACTGGACAGCACAGGTCTACATTTAAATACCAGTTCAGAACAGATGTTGGGCATATACCCAGGGGTGGAATTCTGGGTCATGGGAAAAACATGCTCGCCTTTAGTAGAAAATTAGAAATCATTTTCCAAATTGGTTGTACCAATTTATATGCTCACCAGCAGCACACAAAATCCTTCTGGTTGCTCTGTATCCTCACCTACATTTGGTATTATCAGTGTTGGTAACTGTATGCATTTTGGTACAGGCATGGGAGTTACACTGGCAATTCCCAGATGACTAATGAAGCTGAGCATCTTCCCATGTTTACCAGCCTATTCAAGCAAGTCTCTTCTTCAGTTTTCTACTGGGTTAAAAAACACTTTTCCTCAAAAAAAAATTTTTTTTTTGGGGAGATAGAATCTCACTCTGTTGCCCAAGCTGGATTGCAGTGGCATGAGCATGGCTCACTGCAGCCTCTGCCTCTCAGACTCAAGCGATCCTCCTGCCTCAGCTTCCCAAGTAGCTGGGACCACAGGCGTGCACTACCATGTCCAGCTATTTTTTTTTTTTTTTTTGAGATGGAGTCTACTCTGTCACTAAGGCTGGAGTGCACTGGCACGCTCTCGGCTCACTGCAGCCTCTGACTCCTGGGTTCAAGCGATTCTCCTGCCTCAGCCTCCCAAGTAGCTGGGATTACAGGTGCCTGCCAACACGCCTGGCTAATTTTTGTATTTTCAGTAGACACGGGGTTTCATTATATTGGCCAGGCTGGTCTTAAACTCCTGGCCTCAAGTGATCGGCCCATCTCTGCCTCCCAAAGTTCTGAGATTACAGGTGTGAGTCACCACACCCAGCCTTAATTTTTGTATTTTTTGTAGAGATGGGGTTTCACCATGTTGCCCATGCTGGTCTCAAACTCATGAGCTCACACGATCCACCCACCTTGGCCTCCCAAAGTTTTGGGATTACAGGTGTTAGCCACTGCACGTGGCCATTTCTGTGTTTCTGAAGGAGTATCTCATTGTCCTGTAAACCTCTCAGGTCTTTTGTTTTTGTTTTTGTTTTTTGAGACAGGATGTCACTCTGTCACCCAGGATGGAATGCAGTGGTGCAATCACAGCTCACTGCAGCCTCGACCTCCGGGCTCAAGTGATTCTCCCATGTCAGCCTCCTGAGTAGCTGGGATCACAGGCACACACCACCACACCTAGCTAATTTTTCTATTTTTTGTAAAGATGGGGTCTCCCTATGATGCTCAGGATCGTCTCAAACTCCTGGGCTCAAGCAATCCTCCCATCTTGGCCTCCCAATGTGCTGGGGTTATAGGCATAAGCCACCACGCCCAGCCGTCCTCAACGTTTTATAGGAACCTTTTGTCAGCTGTATGTGTAACAAGAATCTTTTCCCATTCTGGGGCTTGCTTCTCTTTTTTTTTGAGATGGAGTTTCACTCTTGTTGCCCAGGCTGGAATGCAATGGCATGATCTTGGATCACTGCAACCTCCACCTCCCGGGTTCAGGCGATTCTCCTGCCTCAGCCTCCCAAGTAGCTGGAATTACAGGCACCCGCCACCATGCCTGGCTAATTTTTTGTATTTTTTTAGTAGAGATGGGGTTGCACCATGTTGGCCAGGCTGGTCTCAAACTCCTGACCTCGTGATCAGCCCGCCTCGGCCTCCCAAAGTGCTGGGATTACAGGCGTGAGCCACTGCATCCGGCCTCGTTTTTTAAAATGAAGTAATTAACTTAAAAGTGACGAAAGTAGTTAACTTTGGAAGAAAGTGGTAGTGTTTGGGAGGTAAAGGCAGATGACTAACTATAATTACCTATGTGGAAGAAACCTGGACAAATCAGGGACGAAAGAGAGAGGGGTATGCCAGGTGCGGTGGCTCACGCCTGTAATCCCAGCACTTTGGGAGGCCAAGGCGGGCGGATCACGAGGTCGGGAGATTGAGACCATCCTGGCTAACACGGTGAAACCCCATCTCTACTAAAAATACAAAAAATTAGCTTGGTGTGGTGGCGGGCGCCTGTAGTCCCAGCTACTCGGGAGGCTGAAGCAGGAGAATGGCGTGAACCCAGGAGGCGGAGCTTGCAGTGAGCCGAGATCGCGCCACTGCACTCCAGCCTGGGCGACAGAGCGAGACTCCGTCTCAAAAAAAAAAAAAAAAAAAAAAAAAAGAGAGAGAGAAAGGAGTATTTTGTAAAAAAATTACTTTTCATGATGTTTTAATTTGTGAATGCTGTGTATTATCTATTCATAAAATTACATTTTAAAATATCTCAAATATCCTTAGGTAAGATAGTTCAATCATTAAAAACATCATGTCATTAAAAGGAGTATTCATATCTAAAAGCTCTTAAAAATTTTTTAAGGCAGTAATGATTATTGGAGGGTTAGAAAATAAAGTTGAGAAATTCTTCCAGAAAGAAGGTCCAAAACCAAAGAAATAGAAAATGACAGAGCAGAAAAACCCTTTTAAATGGAGACTAACAGCTTAAAAATAAGAGTTTCAGGATTTGAGAGCTCAGAGACTATATGTGTGTGGTAAGGAAGTAGTATATGGGGTGTTTTAGGAAGAACAAAATGATTTCCAACCTATGAACCCAGGCAAAGATCAACTTAGTGTGAGAGTAAATCAAGTCATTTTCCGTGACATCTTTCTATTAAATATGCAAATATATGATCTTTGCTTTTTGGCATGACATTTTCATATCATTCATTTTCATATCATTTCACTTTCATGTCACACTCATATATGTAAACCTCTCAGGTCTTTTGTTTTCGTTTTTGTTTTTTGAGACAGGATGTCACTCTGTCACCCAGGATGGAGTGCAGTGGTGCCATCACAGCTCACTGCAGCCTCAACCTCCTGGGTCAAGTGATTCTCCTATTCTTAAGGTTAGTCTCCATTATCTGAACAGACATATTCAGATAAGTTCTCACAGGATTTACTGCCGTGTACCGTCTCCAAGAACTCCTAGGGGATGCACTTTCACGAAATGAGAGTAATGGTAAACCGTGGAAGAGAAAGCCAAAGGATTCAAGACACAAGGAACTGGACACTTGACAGAGAAAAACAGAATTCCCAGGTGACGGTGAACACAGCCACCATGAGAAGACAGCGTGAGGCACCAGGAGAACAGCCAGGTCCAATCGCATCAAGACAAAAAAGCAATAGGAAAGGTTTCCTCAAGGAGATGGCATTGACAGCCCCAACCCTCAAGCAAACTGCCTGCCTTCAATCCCAGGCTGGCTGCTTGCTGACTATGTAAACTTGAGCCACTTATTTCATTCTGTGCCTCAGTCTTCTTGTCTGTAAAGTGGGGATAATGGCAGCAGTACCTCACAAAGTTATGAGGATTAAAACTGTTCCTGAAGGCCGGGTGTGGTGGCTCATGCCTGTAATCCCAGCACTTTGGGAGGCCGAGGCTGGCGGATCACCTGAAGTCAGGAGTTTGAGACCAGCCTGCCCAACATGGTGAAACCCTGTTTCTACTAAAAATATAAAAATTAGCCAGGCGTGGTGGCAAGTGCCTGTAATCCCAGCTACTCAGGAGAGTGAGGCAGGAGAATCGCTTGAACCCAGGAGGCGGAGGTTGCAGTGAGCCAAGATCGCACCATTGCACTCCAGCCTGGGAGACAAGAGCGAAACTCTGTCTCAAAAAAAAAAAAAAAAAAAAAAAAAAAAACTGTCCCTGAAATAGCGAGGGTCTGCAATTACCTAGTAACAAATTCAATTTATGAAGACAGTGTGTACACACTTGGAGAAAATGGTATAATACATTAACATGTATATAGGCAAGTAAATAATCCATAAAATTGTGTGCTCCAGGGAAAAACCATAAGTTATGCAGGCAAAGAGTTATCACGGTGTCTATACAGGCAGCTCTGAATATAGTTTACATAGTCATAATCACAAACAAGGAAGATTGACCTGATCAGAATCTGAACCAGTTCTAGAAAAGGATGGGCAAGGAAAGCAGGTTTTGGGGGTGAAAGTATGAGGAAGCGGGTAAAAGCAAACCTTTTAATGACATGTTTCTTAATTAATTAACGTGTTAATCAGCAATCCAAGAGGCAGCAATATAAGCATGTCACTAAAAGATTAGGAGGTAAATGCCAAAATAATTAGCTAAAAATGTAAAATGTGATTGCCTGGGAGGAGCTGGAACTTTGGTAAAAATATAGCAAGTGACAGCCCTTTTAAAAGGTTACAGGCTTCACAAAACCATCTGATCCTCTTTCCTATGTTCAAATAAAACTAAAACCTACTTTCAAAGGAAAAAGTAACAAAAAGTATTTACAAACATATGCAAAAAGTACCTTAGGTTATTACTGTGTAAGAACTCTCTTGGGACACTGAGGCGGGCGGATCACGAGGTCAGGAGATCAAGACCATCTTGGCTAACATGGTGAAACCTCATCTCTACTAAAAATACAAAAAAATTAGCCAGCGGTGCTGTCGGGTGCCTGTAGTCCCAGCTATTCAGGAGGCTAAGGCAGGAGAACGGCGTTAACCCAGGAGGTGCAGCTTGCAGTGAGCAGAGATTGCGCCACTGCACTCCAGCCTGCGCTTCAGAGAGAGACTCTGTCTCAAAAAAAAAAAAAAAAAAAAAACAAAAAACTCTAAAAATCCAGAGGCTAAACCAAACCAAAATATAAATCAAAAGGTAAGAAAAAGTAACTCACTAAAGACAAGTAATTGACCAATAAAATTATGAAAAAAAATCCTGTTTGTAAACAAAGTAATGCAAATTAAAACACTATACTATCTTACATTAGAAAAGATAAAAATAACAAAATAAAAATAGTACTGTCCAGAGCAGAGGGAAATACACACCACAAAGAGAAGATAATGTGCATGGTACTGGGATATACTCTGACATGAATTCAGACACTGATGGAAAATCTGAATTAGTGACAGCAGTATTGATTCAAATGATAAACTGGAAATCAGGTCAAGCAGAAAAAAAATTTCATTGTTAAAAAAGGAAAAAAGCTTATATTGAACATGTGTCCCAAAACGCTAAACTTGAAGATGTTCTGAACACGCAAGTTGACCAACATCAATGCAAATGAGAGAAACGTTTGTGCATCTGCACTGCTGTCACAAAGACTTAGACAATTTCATGTTTTAAACTTGTTTTGTTTTGAGACAGGGTCTCACTCTATTGCCCAGGCTGGAGTGTAGTGTCATGATTGCAGCTCACTGCAACCTTGACCTCCTCAAGCTCAGGTGATCCTCCCACGTCAACGTACTCAGTAGCTGGGACTACAGGTGCAAGCCACCACACCTGGCTAATTTTTGTATTTTTGTAGAGTCTCGCCATGTTGCCCAGGCTGGTCTCCAACTCCTGGGCTCAAGTGATCCGCCTGCCTCGGCCTCCCAAAGTGCTTGGATTATAGGCATGAGCCACTGTACCCCACCTAAACTTGTATGTTTCAATTTTTCTTTTAAGAACGACTTTTAAATATTTGGGGTATTTACAATTTTGAAAATGATTTATATGTGCAATTTATTTTGTGTTAATGTTCCCTTCTTTTAATACTTTCTATTATCAAATGTTTCTAGCAGGTTGAGATGATTTTAACAGGTTACTGAAATATATAATCTTCTCACAATATATTGGTTCAGGATAGTAACACACATATTTATTATACTTTTTTTTAAAAAACAGAACATCTCTGTAAATTTGATTATAAACCCATCACAGAACAATAGTGCACTGTTTACTATTATAGTCACATACTATTTAAAGACTTGTAAATAAAGCATCAAGAGATACACAGAATAATTTAGGATTTCAGGAAATCTTGACTATACCAAGAATTCTGATTTCTTGTTACCAAATCCTGACTATTTCTATCTGTGGGCAATCTGGAAACACTGTTTTCCAGCATTTTTTATTCACCTTTTTAAACAGGAAAAAGTGTTTAAAAGCCTCTTCACATGGTCCTTAAAAGCCTCTTCTCACTCTACCTCTCTGTGACTATTTAAATTACAAAGGAAGGAGATTTTGCCGCACCTTATGAGAACAGAGGAAAAACGGGCCAATCCCCATGGACCAAGCAAGGAATTTGGTGGGGGGGACCACTTGAAATTCTTCAAAGACCCAATGGTGGATGAAGGAGCAGAACCAGTGCTTAGCAGGAAAGAGTCAGCTTTTCCATCCTATGACTGGGGCTTCTGATCAGACCAGGGACTACAGTTTCTTCTTTCTTGACCCAAGGCCAACCCTCTACTATCCTCTTTTATCAGCCAGTTCATGGTTTCCTCTAGAACACAGATAGCCTATGAATGTGGAAACATCAGCCTCTGTGGTCCTTGCTTGACAGGAGGCTCAAGACTGACTCAGGAGCAGGGAGCCCAGACCTGCTGCATCCTGTGTCTGCCCTCACGTTCTGGAGAACTGTCCCCAGGGCTGCCCCTGCTTACCTCGCAAGATCCATCCTGCTTCTCTGGACCCAGGACCTGAGGCTTCTGGGATAAATTCACATCAGCAGGCATCTCCACTGCGGGCTTCTACTCTTGGTCTCTCTTGCTGACAACTCCACTTTTCCCAGGAGCCAGAAGCTGGATAGGTGTTTGGATTTTCCAACCAGGGACACTGCGGAGAGTCGTGCTGGGCTATGAAGAGAGATCCTGCAGCCTCAATGATGTGGCCTGACCTGGGGGTTCTGCAGAAGCCTTGGAAAAGCAATGAGTACATGGTCACTCATTCAACATTCACTCCACAAATATTTCCTGAGGGCACTGAGGTGAAGTCACTGTGTCAGACATTGGAGTAGACAAAGTTCAGAAAGCCCAATTATAGTTATTAGTCAGGGTTAAAAATAAAGACTGAGTCTGGACTAAATGATGAATTCATTGCAGCTTTGCCACCTTTTCACTGTGAGAATATGAAAATATTACTTTAGTTGTAGTTTCCAAAATGAAAATGCAGGTATTTATCACAAGTGTTGGGAAACTTAACCAAGATGAAGCTTGTCAAGTCCTCAGTGCCTGCCTGGCACGTGATAAATATGAATTAAAAAAAAGAAAGTTGTCAATTTAATTGTCAGCTAAATATCATGGGCATTATCATACCCATTTTGAGGATGAGGATAATGAGGCTGTGTGCTGTTACATAATTTGCCTGAAGGTTACTCAGTCTGTAAATGGAAAAACAGGGAATCAGCCCCACATCTGCCTTGTTCTAAACTGTACACTGTCTCCACTATCTCATGTACCCATACGTGGCCAGCTTCCAGAAACACCATTTCCTCTTCCTGTTGCCTTCATAGAACTCAGGCCGGGAGGTGGCTCTGTCTGGTGTACCTATTCTGAGCTTCTGGACTTTTCAGTCCCCATCCATAATACACCACACACAGACCAGCCTCTTCTGACTAGCGCTAAAACTTAAAATCACTGTCCCAATCCCCACCTTGACACAGAAAATTTGCAGACATGCATCAGGGCCTCCAGTTACCATTTCTTGCCTGTCCACAATAAGTTGCCCCCACCGCACCTGAATGCAATCACTGACAGGACTGACTTTCAGAAATCCCCAATGAGTGGACTACAGGGCTGCCAGAAAGTTCCAAAATGCCTCCCAGCCACTGACATGGCACAGGCTTCTGAAATCATTACTGCCCTGATAGCCAAGAAATGTTTCCCAGCGAGCACAATTTTCTGGTTTCCATAAAACGACAAATAATCCCCAACATAGGGGTCCAAATGAAATGCCCCAATAGGAAACCATCATCGATGTGCTCAACTGTCAATTACTGATCCTTACCATGTCCAAGGGACCCAAGAAGAGGCCGACACTGACCCACCCACCAATCCCTGAAGGACCCCAACACTCACTGCCTAGAAAGCAATGCAGTCACCCTCACAAATCCCCATCATTGACCCCCTACGCCTCCAGTCAACTGGCTGCCATAGGCTACCTCTGGCAACCCCACTCTACTGATTCCTATAGGTTGCCCATCACTGGGCCCCTGAGAGTGTTACAGTGTGATCCTCAAAGTCCTCCAACCTCTGAAGCTCTTGGCTGCCAATCAATCACTGACTCCCCTAGTCCCACGGACAGTGAATCCCTTCCCTGAAGGTCCTCCAGCACCATCCGCAAAGGCGCTCTTAAGATGCACGTTCACTGTCCTCAAGTTAGCAAGTTTCGTGGACCAATATAAAATCCGATATTAAAGTACACTTGGAATTTAAGTCACAAAAATACTACAAGCAGAAAATAAGCAAGAAAAGAGGGAAAATTAACCGGCTAATTATCCAACTAAAATTAGCAAACGCCACTTACCCTACAGCACCCATCACCCACCCCAGAAACCCCCCATCGCTCAGCCAAAACAAGCCCGTCACTCACCCCACAGCCTCGTCTTCAGCCGAGAAATCCCTTTATCACGCACCCCCACCCCCAACAAGCCCCTCATCACTCACCCAAAGCCAGCCGCCCCTTCCTGACCCTACAGAACCCCCACTGCTAATATTCCCAATCACTTCAGCGTCCAGTAAGCGACATAGGCTTAGATCCACTTAACAACAGAAGCTAAATGGCCGCTCTAGGCCACTTCCGGTTTGGGTTACATTCCCGTTAGGATTTCTGTAGGCGCTGTTGAACCGCGCGCATGCCCACTAACACTTTTGAAGCTACACTCCGCCAACAGTTATCATGGCGTATAACGGCGTACCTTTATTCCGTGGTTCATTCAACTTCAGAAACTTGGTCGGGAGGACGGCATGGCCGCACCCATACGGATTATGATATCGGAGGCCGCCATCGTCAAAGGGCTTTTATTCCGTACAGCCAAGGACAAATGGAATGTCACAGAGTAAAAGTCTTGGGTCCTACATTAGCAGGGGACCTATTCAATACTTGTGTATATATATTTCTAGGAGAAACTGACATGTATTCTGAAAAATACTTTTTCTCTATATTTTCCCCTCTGATTTAAAGACTTTTTTTCCCTGAATTGCTGAACAACTCACTGTCTTTAACAGCACTTTTGAAAATGTTATCTTTCTGAGAAATTGTATCTTTGTTATCCTTACACCATTGCTCTCTATACCTGGATGAACCTATTGATGAAGTAACCTACCAAGCGGCCACCTGAAGAGAGAATTTAGGGCTCTTGGGACACTTCGTTTAAAGAGAGGCGAATGAAAAAAATATAATCAAGTTAAAGGAAAAAAACACAATTACTGAGATCAATGTCAGCCAGCCCAACTGGGCAGAATTTTCAGGAAGAGGTTGTTCAATCAAATAAACAAAAATATATTCTAGAAGGTGAGTAATAGCAATCATAAAATTAAAAAAATGGCTGATTATGGGAAATAGGAGGCAGGGCTGAGTGAGGATCTGAAGGTGAAGATCTGAAATGATCCTTCTTTTTTAAAAAATAGTAATTTAAATATATTGCTTTTGTAGTTTGTGCCATTTTGTAGTTATCGATTTTACATTCTGTGTTCACAGCTTCTGCCACCCCATCTCTGCACTTAAAGCCACCATATTACTTTTAGTTACTTTATACCTCATTTTTAGTCAATTTGAATAATAAACTAAGACTGCTTAGCCAATGAAGCATTTTTTTGAACATGGTTTCCCAGGAATAATTGAGTTTTCACATTAGTATCTGAACCTAACTTTGTTACATGAAGCATGAAACCTGCTTTTATTTTAAAACATCAATTATATATTTACTGTAAGCAAATAGTGTAAAATCAATGAAAACACTTCTCTTTACTATATGAGAAAGTGTGACATTTTGTTTGAGTTACTAAGAAATTCCCCGGACTTAGAACTTTTGAATTTTCTCCACTTATAAATCTGAGACTATTCTTTACTGTGTCATAGGTTTTACCCTACGGCTTTGGTACATTTTATTTAAAAAAAGGAAAACGCAGAGAGTGAAAATTGAGATAGAAGTAGGAGACTTCAAGTACAACAGCGCCGCATGTGTATGTTCAGGGCAAGTGAAGGCATCCCTCCACTGGGACATCTGTATATCTGTAGGATGAGGGGTAACTGCACCCTCATACTCTTAGTGGGGCAGGCATACCCTAAGGTGACACCTACTGAGTCACACCTTGTACAAATCCATCCCTTTGAGTGCAAACGGAACCTGAGATTTGCTTCTTACCAACAGAATATGGCAAAAGTTATGGGACTTATCTCTATTATTAGATTATGATATTAAAATCCATGGGAACTTGAACATCATCTGCAAATACTGGAAATATTTCTCAGTTTCTAATTTTTACATTTCTTGCTTATTTTTCTGGTTTTACCTTGTTGGCTATAACCTCTTTAATAATGTCAAGTAACAGTGGTGACAGTGGGCGTCCTTGTCTTGTTCCTGATTCAAATGAGAATGCTCCTGAATTTTCCTTATTTAGGGTGAGAGTTGGTGTTTTAATAGTTATCTTTTATCATATGCATGGTAAGTCTAGTTGCTCCACTGCCTTATCAATACTTAGTATTGTTAGTCTTTTTAATTTAATATGTTTTAGTGAGTATCTCATAGTGGTATCTCATAGTAATTTTAATTTGCATTTCCCAGATCAAGCATTTTTTCAAGTGCTGAATGGCCACTCATTTATCCTCTTTGCTGAAGCAACTCTTCAAATCTTCCACCCATTTTTCATTGTGTTTTAAAATTATTGTGTTTTGAAAATTTTTTATATATTCTAAAAATAAGTCTTTTAGAGATATACATATCACAAACATTTTTCTTCCAGTCTGTGGTTGCTTTTTTATTTCATCTATTCTAATCTTTAGAAGTTTAAAAATTTGATTATGACATTCTAGAAGAGTTTTTTAAGATTGGAGTTGGCTATTCCTCAAGAAGACAGACAAAACTTTCTGACTATGAATCTTCATATATCTTGTGTAGATGAAAGTCAAAAAAGAAAAATAAAAAGAAAGAGAATTCTGGCTCTTGAAACTTAAATAAAGAGCTTCAAAATTAAAAGCCTTCAAAAAATAAAGACACTAAGTCTTGTGCAGATGAAAGTCAAAAAAGGAAAAGAAAAACAATTCTGGTTCTTGAAACTTAAATAAAAGTGCTTCAAAATTAAAGTGCTTCAAAAAATAAAGACAACTGTTTGCAACTTATGAGGACTTCAGAATTTCAAATGCTTTGCTTTAAACTATGCCAAGAACTCTCATCCTGGCCAACTTCAAACCAGTCTACTGCCTTCATGACTCAACGCCTTATTAAATAATGATCTCAACAAGATGCCTGCCCTCAAAATATCTGATAGCAATTGTGCCTGTTTTTTTTTTCCCTGGAAATCAAAGAAAGTAAACAACCAAGAGCATTAAAAGAAACTTTACCCAAAAAATTTAGTACTGAACAGACCATTCTATATACAGAAATGAAACTGTTTATCACCTTTATTTATAGCTAAGGACAAACGCTCGCCCACTGACTAAAATGACCCTTTTCTTTCATATATCTCATTTTAAGCAAACCTATTCTAAGACCTGTGGTAAAAAGAGACTTCATCACTCTGAGATATAGGATTCGAAAACAAAATACAAATTAACAGTTGTGATTCGCATCACAAGAAATTGTATGCTAAGGAAGTGTGCTGAAGTTTTCCCAAAGTTCAATTACTGATCTGTTCAAATGGATCCAATATTAAGATTCTAAGAACATCATTCTGATTCATTCATATTCTGATATTGCACCTTCCACAGAAGTAAAGGAAGAGGAGCCCTTGGAAATTGCATGTGGCCTGAAGACAAACTTTGGGCAAGCCTATGAAAATGAGATTCTTAGTCTGCTTAGGGTTTATGTGGGAAAATGGCTGAGGGCTTTGGCTGGAGGAATGAAGGTCGCTGACAGGTTTTAATCAGGAGTGTGATCTCCTTTATTCTTGGTCTAGAATGACTATCCAAACTGCCAATTAACAAAACTGGAAAAATTAATAATTCCTGAAATGAGAGAGGCAATGGTTACTCTCATTCACGGTTGGGGAAAAGGACACTGTTTCAGCCGTTTTCTCAAACTCCTGGCCTCAAGCAATCCTTCCATCTTGGCCTCCCAAAGTGCTAGGATTACAGGTGTGAGCCACTGTGCATGGCCTGTTACAGCCATTTTTGAAAGCAGTTTGTAAATACTCATCATTGTCTTGCAAACATATTACTTTCCCTTGAAAAGGTGATCCAGTTTCTGCTAAAAATCTCTTCTAAGGAAATAATCAGAAATTATATTTTTACACGAGTCACATTTGTAGCTTGAAGTCAGTCATGACAGAAGTGTTTACACTGCAGAAATTGGCAAATACTATCCATCAAGTCTTGATTTATCATTTTATTGATTGTCTACACTTGATATAGTGATGAATAAAATGTTAATAATGCAACTTAAAAGATGTTAATATCTGCAGTCATTACACTGTAAATAGCACAAAAATTCAGAAAATATTCTTCTAGTGTAGATATTCCAAAACTTACCTGATTCAGCAAAGAGTTTACTCCTGTCATTGACAGAAGAATAAAATCCCACCATACATCTCATTATTTCTGTTTCATCTTACTCCTTAAAGTAAATGAAAATATCAACCAACATTCATAACTACACAGTGTACTGTTCATCAATTGCCATTATAAGTTAGCTAAAGTTGCAAAAGTTCAGAAAAATCAGTGAAAACATTCTGTGAGAATCAGTTGATTATGTAGAATTTACAATAAAAAGTATAGTACATTTTATTATTATTTAAAAGTTACGTGCTGCAGGGAGATGAAGGCCCGTGGGACGTGACCAACTCAGCATTCCACTGGAGGCTATATGATCAAACAGCAAACTGTTTATCATGAATGCAGGATGTGGGCAAACTCACAATTACTCCCACTGCCAGAAGGTTTGCTGAGGGCCATTGCTTCCTGGCGCCGAGCTCCTTGAAGTTATCTACTGGGACATCTAGAGAATGCAGTCCTGCAAGCCTACTCTGGACCAAGCAGCTGACCTCTTCTTCCACCCCACTTCTCGCTATCTCTTTTGCCTAATGAATACAGAGGGCTGTGTAAAGCTCAGGGCCCTTGTCCACTAGAGGCAAGGTGCCCCCTGACCCCTTCTTCCAAACATGCTCTTTTGTCTCTTGTCTTTTATGCCTACGTTCACCCCCCTTTGTTCAGTTCCCCTAGGTCCATGGGGTTACATAGTGGCACCCCGAACAGCGACAAATTGGGTGCTCAACAGTGTGCTACAAATACTTTATATCAGTAAAATTTATTATGAGTATGTATTTTTTGGAAATCCAGTTGTTAAATATTTCTCAGCACACTTCTGCCCCAATTTCATGTCTCTCTTGAATAAAGAATAGTCTTCATGGGTGGAGGAAGGAGTGGGGAGGAGAAAGGCTATTCTACTGGGATCTTTCTCACTCACCCCCACACCAGGTATTATCCACCAGCATAGGCTGAGGGGTGCTCCTGGGAACATCAGCTCCATGGGACTCCTAGTCTGCCCCTATGCTGGTTGAGTGTGGAATGCCAAGTTGCATATGTTCACAGCGAAGAGTTAATTTGCACATATGGGAATAGTACATACCAATTATATTATGAGTGGGGAATTAATATTTTCTATGGTTTTTAACTTCCTGAGCCCCAAATATCAGAAGTGCCAGTCAGACTCCTCAGGGGTTGAGGGAGGAATCTGCACCTGCACCCCTTAGGGCCAGCCCCTTTACTGGATCCTGTTATAGCAGCCGGGAAACCCCTTCATCTACTCTCGTCCTGGAAACCATAGCTCCACTATCAGTAGCAGAATTGGTTCTCTGTCATCCCGTGTCTTCTTGTGTAGGAGGGTCTTGATGTGGTCATTTTTCTTTGTCCTTGATGCCATTTCTGAGACAGGTCAATGTGATGCCTGCCACTTCTGGGGCAGGTCAAAGGTGCTCAATACCTGTCAAACGGATGGGTAGCTGACATCCAGACTCAGATAGGAGAGGCCAGATGAGGGTGTTAGATTGAAACTCATTTAGGATCAAGCTAAACACACATTATCTGGCCCAGGACGATCGTGTGCTCATAACCACAAGTGGACTCTAGCTTCATGTAACCACAAGCCAGGTAGTTTTCAGGAAGGCAGCCCATAGGCCAGATGTCTGCTGGGAGGAGACAGGATGAGGAAGGGAGATGCTGCGGTCTTAGTGGATGTGGGGACAGATGAAGTACTGGGTAAAGCATGAAGGAGGGGCATCAGGACCTGCTGCAAGAGCCTGCAAAGAGAAAGAAATCCAAGGGGTAGGCAGAGCAGGGGTTCAGGGCAGGCGTTCAGGGCAGTGAGAGCAGTAAATGGCAATGCTTCCTGGGTTCTTTCTGGAAGAAAAAAAGCCCCACAGCAAAGGCAGAGCTCACACAGAAACCCAAGAAAGGTCTGTGAGGCAAGTCCAGGCTCCTCCCTGAACCCAAACAAGCATCAGAAAGCAACAAATATCCCACATAAGTCAGGGGCTCCATTCATGGCCCCCAGGCTTCAACCCTAGCACCACGGGTTTCCCTGCTCAGAGAACTTCGAGAGCTCAGCCAGGGCTTCCCAAGGCTCCCGACGTGCCCAGATCTGAAGAGGAGCATGGAATAGGAGGATTCAGTCCCAGGTGGGACCCAGCTTCCAGCATCTCCTTCCCTGCATGGTGGGAGAATGACCCCAAATCCACAGCTCTCCTGAGGGAAGGTGAAGAATTGGCTTCAGGGGGCATAATCTGAAGTCTGAGTGGGGAAGCGAAAGGAACAAAGTTCCCTGCTAGGGAGTCCTTGGCCCTGCGGTGAATTGGGCTAAGCCTTCACTTCCCCAAAAGTGGTTTGGGTGTTTCTGTTGGAGGGAAGAGTTTGAGGCAAAAACTCAAAATAGATACCAGGTGTCTGCTGGGAAGGGCTCCTCAGATGGTCTGAAAGGGGCTCTAAACAGCCCTTCCAGTCTCAGAGATGCCATCTCTGCTGCCACTGCTGTCACTGCTGTGGGGAGGTGAGGGGGCTGGGCAGAGGCGGGAGGGTTGGCGGAAGCTCAATGTCACAAGCCTAAATGCTGGGCTCTCCGTAGTGTCCCTGGAGTACCACGCGGGGTATGAGCTGCAGATTCCAGAGCTGGTGATGGTGCAGGAGGGCCTGTATGTCCTGGTGCCCTGCTCCTTCTCCTTCCCCATGACGGATGGAGTCACTCAGACCCACCGTACGTCTTCTGGTTCCGGAAAGGGGACAATGAACACTGGGATCCTCCCATGGCCACAAACAAACCCAGCTAGAAGCTGCAAAAGAGAAGCCAGGACCATTTCCAATTTCCTTGGGGACCCCCAGACTGACATCTGTTCCCTGAGCATCAGAGACACCAGGAGGAAAGATGGCAGAGCGTATTTATTTCGGTTGGAGAGGGGTCCTGTCGTGAAATTCAGCTTCAAGCAAAAGACACTGTCTTTGAACGTGACAGGTAGGAGTGCTGTGTCCAGCAGCCTAGGGCTCAGATGGGGGAGCCATTCCTGGGGCTGGGACAGAGGCCGCTTCTGAGTTCACACCCTGGAAGTCCCCTCTCTGTGTCCCAGGTCTTTGCCTCTCTCCTTCCCAGCCCTCACCCAGACACCTGACATCCAAGTCCCAGCAACTCTGGAATCTGGCCATCCTGCGAACCTGCTACGTGTCAGCAGCCTGGAAAAGCAGAAAGTCACTCATCTTTTCTTGGACATGGGGAACTGTCATCTCCCTGGGCCCTGGGACCCCTCACTTCTCAGAGATCACCATCATCCCACTTCCCTGGAGCCACAGCTCCAATATCACCTGCCAAGTGACTTTCCCAAGGTTTCATGTGACCACAGAGATGACCATCCAACTCAATGTCTCCTGTGAGTCTGAGTTATTTTGGGCAGTGACTGTGGGAAGAGAGCCAGGGTATGGGATACTTGGAGTGGGGTCCTGGATTCTGGGCAGGGGAAGGGACCAAAAGGATGCTCCCCTAACCCTCAAAACTGAAGAGGGATGTGTCATCTTTTGAATTCAGATGCTCCACAGAACCTGACCATCAGTGTCTTCCATGGAAATAAAACAGGTAGGAGGCAAGCCCTCCTTTCCAAGGTTGTGATTAGGGTGGGAGGGCACCTTTGAGAGAATCTAAGAACACCTCACAATAGAGTCTAAGTCTCAGAGCTTGCACAATAGGAGGGTTGAGATCAGGAATTCCAGCACAGGTGCCAGAAGACTTCCTAAATCTAAATGCTCTGTCCCCTATTTCAGCCCCAGGGAACACTCCCTAATCTCACCACCATGACAAAGACT
Organism: Pan paniscus; assembly: GCF_029289425.2. NCBI lineage: Eukaryota > Metazoa > Chordata > Mammalia > Primates > Hominidae > Pan > Pan paniscus. The sequence goes on along the minus strand of NC_073269.2, from coordinate 57,608,015 downwards.
TTCTTATTGTCAAATCTTTTTTTTTTTTTTTTTTTAGATGGAGTCTCGCTCTGTCACCAGGCTGGAGTGCAGTGGTGCCATCTCAGCTCACTGCAACCTTCGCCTCCAGGGTTCAAGCAATTCTGCCTAAGCCTCCCAAGTAGCTGGGACTACAGGCATGCACCACCATGCCCAACTAATTTTTGTATTTTTTGTAGAGACGGGGTTTCACCATGTTGGCCAGGATGGTCTCAATCTCTTGACCCCGTGTTCTGCCTGCCTTGACCTCCCAAAGTGCTGGGATTACAGGTGTAAGCCACCAGGCCTGGCCTCTTATTGTCAAATCTTATAGACACTTTCCTGGACCTCACTTACCTAGACCTCTCTGGGGGATTTGTTTTGTTTTGTTTTGTCCGATGACTTTTTTTTTTTTTTTTGAGTCAGTGTCTCACTCTGTCTCCCAGGCTGGAGTGCAGTGGCACCATCTCGGCTCACTGCAGCCTCTGCTTCTCAAGCTCAAGCAATTCTCCTACCTCAGCCTCCTGAGTAGCTGGGACTACTGGTGCGAGCCACCAACGCTTGGCTAATTTTTGTATTTTTTTGTAGAGACAGGGAATCACCATGTTGCCCGGGCTGGTCTCAAACTCCTGAGCTCAAAGCGATCTGCTGGCCTCAGCCTCCCAAAGTGATGGGATTAGAAATGTGAGTCACTGTGCCTGGCCTGGCAGCTTTCTGGAACTTCTCAGCTCTTTCCCCAACACTAACAGAACCAAATCTGAGAATCAGATGTTGCCTTCCTGCCTCTTCATTCAGCCTCTCCTCTCTACTTTTCAACAATTTTAATTTAAGATTTTTTCCCAGGCATTTTATTCACATGATCTCATAAAGAAAAGATATAAGTGGGCATGTATAGAATGCACCTGTCTCACCTCTGTCCTCCAGATTCCTAGTTTGCTTCCTCTGAGGCCTCCATTGTAAACTGTTTTGGATACATTCATCCAGAGATGCCTTATGCATGTGTATCTTCATCTACAAGTAAATATAAAAATTTCATGTGAGCATGCTTTTTTACACGCAAAACATCCTTGATACACTGTTCTGCACCCTATTTTTTTTTTTTTGAGATGGAGTCTCACTGTGACACCCAGGCTGGAGTGCAATGGCACTGTCTCAGCTCACTGCAACCTCCGCCTCCCGGGTTCAAGTGATTCTCCTGCCTCAGCCTCCCAAGCAGCTGGGATTACAGGCACCCGCGACTACACCTGGATAATTTCTGTATTTTTAGTAGAGATGGGGTTTCATCATATTGGCCAGGCTCGTCTTGAACTCCTGACCTCAGGTGATACACCCGACTCGGCCTCCCAAAGTGCTAGGATTACAGGCATGAGCCACCGTGCCTGGCCTATTTTTTTTAAATTTAATAATTTTTGGAGATCTTTTTATGCCAGTAAATAAAGAACTTCATTCTTTTTCACAGCTACAAAATATTCCATTGCATATATGTCATTTGCTACTTATAAACACTGCTACAATAAATAATACTTACATATATTTTGCAAGGAAGCTAATATGTCTGTATAAATTTGAATTATTTGATCAAAGGGCACATGCATTACCAATTCTGAGAGGTGTGGCCACGTGGCTTTTCCCGTGGTTGTACCATTTTGCAATCCCCACGTCCTCCCCAGCCCATGCAATGTGTTAGTTTTTGCCTCACTCCGACCTCGACAACCAAATACGTTAGCAATGATTTTGATTTTTCCATGACTACTGATAAAAAATGTACCCCACCATAGCTTTAATTGCATTTCTCTAGCTGGGCATGAAGGTAAGGTTTAATTGACATTAACATTGTCCGTTCTGTTGTGTTCTGCCATGCTATGAACTGTCTGTTCATACAATTTCCTATTGTCATTAGCTTGTGCTTATTTTCTTCATGATTTGGATGTTATTTTTATATTAGGAAATGCAACCACTAATCCATAATATAATTGCAAATGTCTTTTCCAGTATTTTTGTCATTGGTCAGAAAAGTTTGTCAATTTCATCATTCTCCCCTGATTTCATTTAGCTTGGATGTGCCATGGAAGTTTTGCTTTATGTAGTTGAGTTTGTAAGTCTTTGCTTGTAAATCTTTGTTTATCATTCTGGCACTCCCGCCTCTGAGATTATATATAATGTACATAGTATACATAATGTATATGTATGTATACACAAACACATATTTATATTTATGTTTATATTTAATTTACATTTATATTTATATATAATCTTGCCAAAGGTTCCTCTTTTCACCCTGTTTTCCACATGATTATGCACATTTCTATCCTCTTCCCTTACAGGATTAATTTCCATTCCCTGAAACTCCAAGGCCATTTCTATTCACAGTTGTCTTTGCACTGCTCTTCCTTTCTCCCAGCATGGTCTTCTGCTCCAATATTGTCCACTGTCTGTTTCCACTTGTCCATCTCACTCTTCTTAAGCCCCTCCTCCTCCAGGGAGACCTCCCTGACTTTCTGTCTTATTGTGTTGCTCACCCTCCTTCACCTGAGTCACTCCATCACATCACCTGTCATATTGCAGAGTGAAGATCTAGTCCTGGGCCTCTTATAACCATTAGACTGTGACACCCTCAGGAGCTGATACCCTCTCGGTAGTACCTCATTTAAACAAGGATCAGTAAAGGGCTGCAGATTGAATAAATAAATGATTAGACTTTAGGGTAACTGGAGATGTTGGTAAATATAGCAGGAAAGAGGGTGTGGGAACTAGGGGGTGGCCAGGAGATCTTGACTGGGATTCTCATCAAGGACAAAATCCTTTCCTCTATTCCTGTACCTCACGGGGTCTGCATCTAAACTAACAGAATAACTGAGAAGGGGAAGAGACCAAACTGCATCATGAAGGGGAAGGGGGACCCCTCTGTACATCTGAACCCAAGGCCTGCATGTGCCTCTCTTGGTATCTCTCTTGCTGAGTTTCTCTTCTCCCCTCTATTCCCAGCACCTGTAGCCTTGGAGAATGCCACCTCCCTGTCAGTCCTGAAGAACCAATCCCTGCGTTTTGTTTATGTGACTGACAGCAACCCACCTGCCAGGCTGAGCTGGACCTGGGAAGGCCAAGCCCTGAATCTCTCCCAGTCCTCAGAATCAGCCATCCTGGAGCTGCCCCCAGTGGAGTCTGGTGATGGAGGGGAATTTGTCTGCCAAGCTCAGCACCCTTTGGGCTCCCAGCATGTCTCCATTAGCCTCTCTGTGCAGAGTGAGTCATTGGTGGGAAGAACAGACAGGGCACCTGGATTCTAGGATGGGACTGTGAGTGGGATGAGGTCTAGGAGAAACACTTTATTCCTCTCCTCCCCTTCAGGTGACTCCGTTATCTCCATAGAAGAAGGTGTTTTACAGACCCTGGGTTTCACACTGGTTAGGGGAATCCTCATGGGGACCAGCTGGTCCCCATGAACATTCATCTGTGGATTCACCTGGATCTGCTGCACTAGATGAGCAGTGCCTTGCACAGATGACCCAGTCTCTGAGCCCCCAGATTCCAAGGAAAAGTGGCCTGGTCTGTCTTCCCCAGGGTGAGCTCTCTGCAGCCCTAACTGCTAACCTCCTCTTACATTTTCTCACAGGATCAGAGGGTCCCAGAGGAGCATGGCTGGGAGAGTGGACTGAACTGATCTCTCTCCTCTGGACATGGTGAGAAGATGGACATTGAAGTCCAGCGGAACAGAGCCCCTGTATCTCTTACTAAAGCCCACCTCTCTGCATCTTGAATCACTTGCTGACTTGGTTCATCCAGAAATAATCTCTGTCCAGTTTCATATCCTATCTCCTGAACTGCACTGCTGGGCGAGATGGATGGATGGATGGATGGATGGATAGATGGATGGATGAATGAATGAATGGTTGGATGGATGGATGAGTGGCTGGCTGGCTGGCTGGCTGGCTGGATAGATGATGGTTGGATGGACCGTCCATGACTGCTCTGCTCTCAGACCCTTTCCTTGCACCTCCTCTACATTGCTATGTACTCCAGATACTTCCTCTGCCAGACCACATTTATCAGGCATCTTTATTAGCCAGCTTCCATCTAGGTTCAGATAATGAGAGGCTAATGTTGGAGATTAAAATACAGGAAGAAAATGGAGAAGTAGCAGCATTTATTTTTTCCCTTCTCTCTGAATTGTGCAACCTCTTTGGTAGTGGCAGCATCCTCTCTGAGCCTCCAGCACTCAGACTCAGAGGGAGTCCTCAGCACTCAGCCTCTGGGTGCCCCTGATTACTGGGCTCTGGTGCACTGCCCTTTCCCTCTGTCCTCTAGCCTAGAAGTGGTGGTGGTTTCCTGCTGTTGTTCATTTCTAGGTTGCCTGATTGTCCTCTGTTTAATTTTTCATCCCTAACATCAACTGCGTAATCAATTTCTGCCATTAAACGTCCTCTGTTTTAAATATTTATGTGATTTCTTTTTTAGTAATTGGACTTTAACTGATACATATGGACACATGAATGGATGGATAAATGGAAACATGGACACACGGATGGATGGATGGATGGATGGGTTAATAAATAGGTGGGTGGGAATTCTGCTCAATGAATGTAACCCTCTTACCAGCCTTGGGATTTTACCCCAGACTTTTTCATTCCTGGTCCATTTCCTAAGCATCATCATTCTCTCTTAGTCTTAAACATGTTTACTTGTGCAATCAGGAATTTGTAGGTCAAACTTATTTCAGTGTTATTTTGTGGGATATTCCTGCTCCTTCCAATTCCAATCTAACTCTTGTCCTTCCTATGAGCATTAAAAGCTTTTATTTTATCATGAAGAAGGAGTTCGTCTCAGATCCACACTTTTGTGTTCCCACCTTTCTATTTCCCCATAACCAGCCCAATTGTTTACTTTATGGCCACCATTGCCCACAATCTTAGATATACTTCTGCCTATTTGATGACTGAAAAATCTCATCCTGAAAATTCTGTCCCTTTAGGCTGGCTGGGTGTAGTCCTGAGTAATTGTGTTTTCTCCATTAACTTGACTGCATTTTCTTTATTCACCTCCCTTTAAATAAAATATTGCAGGATCCCTAAATTATCTCACAGTTTGTCTCTTAATGGATAATTTCATCAATGGGTTCATCCAGGTATACAGAGAAACTGTGCAAGGATACCAAAGATAAAATTTTTTTAGAACACTATGGGAGAGGATGAATTATTTAAAAATATAATTTGGAAGAGAGATTTTCTTCTTGACAGTCACTTTTCAGTTTTGCCAATTCTATTTTATTTTTTAAAGATAATGTACAATTCTATATGGAAAATTCCAAAATAATGTAAAAACAAATTATAACAGAAACTTTAGCAAATGAATGAATACAGATATATTTAATAATTGTATCATTATATACCAGTAACTGTTGATAGAAAATGTAATAAAAAGATACCACTTGAAGTATTAACAAAAATAAGGAACTATAAGAGATGTGTTACATCTAAATGTAGCACTTTATAAAACTGTGTTGGAAGATATCAAACACCTAAATAAATTGATCCATATGCTGTATTAATGAATAGAATGTCCCAGTTACATAAAGATGCCAATCATTTATGAATCAATAATTTCAATACCCTTTCATTCAAAATCCCATTTAGGGTAGAGAGGAATGGAACATGTGAAAGTGCAGACTAAGAATAAGACACTTTGAAGGAGAAGATTAAAATGGTGAGGCTTGTCCTAGTATATATCAAAGGTTATTATAAAGCAATATAAATAATAAAATACCAGTGGGTGTGAACAGCCAATGGAAGCCAAAAGGCTGATATAGTATAGAATTCTAACATGTGTGAGGGCAAGTAGAAGATCACTGGGGAAAAGGTGAACCTAGCCAGCGCAACAGGTCTGTGGGAAAGGATAAATTACTTAATCAATGGTGCTGGAACTTTGGTTTAAATTTTATTTTTTAAGTTTCTTTTCTCCCCCACCTCCTCTCTTTTTTAACGTTTATTTTAGGTTCGGAGGTACATGTTCAGGTTTGTTACATAGGTAAACTTATGTCACGAGGTGGTTGTACAGATCATTTCATCACTCAGGTACTAAGCCTAGTACCCAATAGTTATTTTTTCTGCTCCTTTCCCTCCTCTCACCTTCCATCCTCAACTAGATCCTCATATCTGTTCCCCTCTTCGTGTGCATGAGTTCTCATCATTTAGATCTTACTTATAAGTGAGAACATGCAGTATTTGGTTTTCATTTATTTTTCTTTATTTTAATTTTTAAAATTTATTTTCATTGTCTATATTTAATATGTACAACGTGATATTCAGATAGACATGTACACAGTGAAATGATTAATACAGTCAAGCAAATTAACATATCCATCACCGTCCATACTTACTTATTTCTGTGGTAAGAGCACCTAAAAGCTACTCACTTAGCAAAATTTGAGTATACAATATTATTAACTTTATTCTCCATACTGTACATTTTATCTCTAGACTTCTTTATCCTTCATAACTGTAAGTTTGTACCCTCTAACATTCTCCCCATCTCCTCCCACTCCCTGCCCCATTCTACTCTGTTTCTATGTATTCACCTTTCCTTGTTATTCTACATGTAAGTGAGATCGTGCAGAATTTTTCTTTCTGTGTCTGGTTTATTTCACTTAGCAAAATGTCCTTCAGTTTTATCTGTGCTGTGGTTAATGGCAGCATCTCCTTATTTTTAAGGCTAGTAGCATTTCATTGTGTGTGTGTGTGTGCACACGTACACACACAGTGATTTGTTTCTCCATTCATCTGTTGATAGGAGTTTAGGTGGTTCCATATCTTAGCTATTGTGAATCATGCTGCAATGAACATGGGGGTGCAGGTATCTCTATGAGATGCTGATTTCATTTCCTTAAGGTATATACCCAACAGAGAGATTTTTGGGTCATATTGAGTTCCCTTTAACTCTTTGAGGAGTCTCCAAACTCTTGTCCATAACAATTGTATCAATGTACATTTCCACCAACAGGGCACAAGCATTCCATTTTCTCCCCACCCTGCACAACACACTTGTTGTCTTTTATCTTTTTGTGAACAGCCATTCTAATAAGTGTGAGGCAGTATCTCATTGTAGTTTTGTCCATTCATATTGAGCAGCTTTTCATATACCTGTTGGTCATTTTCATGTCTCTACAGAAAAGTGTCAATTCAAGTCCCTTGCCCAATTTGAAGTTGGGTTTTTGTTTGTTTGTTTGTTTGTTTGCTATTAGGTTGTATACATTCTTCATATATTTTGGATATCAACTTTTTATCAGATATTTGGTTTGCAAATATTTCCTCCCAACCTATCAGCTGCATGTTCATTTTGTTGATTGTCTCCTTTGATGTGCAGAAGCTGTTTAGTTTCAGGCAATCTCACTTGTTTAGTTTTGCTCTTGCTACCTGAACTTTTGGTGTAATATCCAAAAAATTATCATCAATGTCAATATCAGGTAGATTTGCCCCCATGTTTTCTTGTAGGAGTCTTACTATTTCTGGTCTCATGTTTAGATCTTTACTCCATTTTCAGTTGATATTTGCGTAGGATGTAAGATGAGAGAGTCCAGTTTCATTTTTTTGCTTGTGGATATCCACTTTTTCCAACACCATTTATTGAAGAGATTACCCTTTTGACATTGTGTCTTAAAATCCTAACAACCCCACAAAACTATTAGAATGAATAAATGAATTCCATAAAGTAATAGGATGCAAAATCAACATACAAAAACCAGTTGCATTTCTTTACACCAAGAATAATCCATCCAAAAAGGAAATCAAGAAAGTAATCCCACTTGTAATAGCACCAAAAAGAATAAAATACTTAGGAATAAATTTTAACCAAAGAAGTGAAAGATCTGTACAGTGAAAAACTACAAAATATTAATGGAAGAAATTGAAGAAGACACAAATAAATGAAAAATATCCACATTTGTGGATTAGAAGAATTAATATTGTTAAAATATCCATACTACCCAAAGTGATATATGGATTTAGTGTAATCTCTATCAAAATTCCAATGGCATTGTTCACAGAAAAAAATAATTGCCAAATTCTTATGGAATTGCAAAAGACTCTGAATAGCCAAACAATTTTAAGCAAGAAAAACAAAGTTGGAGGAATCACATTCCTGATTTCAAATTACATTACAAAGCTACAGTAATCAAAGCCGTATGGTGCTAGCTATATTCCAAAAGACATATGGACCAGTTAGACCAATGGAACAGACTAGAGAGCCCAGAAGTAAACCTAAGCACATGCAGTTTGTTAATTTTCAAGAAGACATTGAATTCTTTAGTAGAAGGGGGAAAAAAACCCTTCAAATAAGTGTAAAAATATAAAAGAGTTATTTTTCAGAATATGTAATGTCAGTCATACACGTATCTGCGTAGATATATACACAACAGGGTCCCTGCCAGTATGGCACAGCTCCAAGACCTTGCTGTGTGAGACCCCAAGGCCTTCCCTGGCTGTATGGAATGGCCATCTTTTGAAGATGGCGTCCTCCAATGACCAACTCTATCTGGGCACGACCATGTTGTTCTCCTGACAAAGCCACTGAAGAAAAGTTTACAATGGAAATAACGGACACGCCCTCCACCGTGTTACACCATGATAACTATCTGCAGAGCATAGCTCCAAAAGTGATATTGAACATGCGCGTCAATGAGCATGCTGAAGAAATCACGCCTGGACGCCAATGTGAACTGGAAGTTGCCCAGAGAGGCCTTCACTGATGTCGCCACCAGTTCCTATGTAAAGCCTGAGGGAAGCTGAGGTGATTTGGGGTAATTGGGATAGGGGTGTTAAAGCTCGAAAATTCTGAGTTTAACCAACCAGAAAAAAAAAAAGACCAATTTGTAGGACACATTTGGTTGCATCCAAACTCTGGTTTTCCATCAAATCAAGGACAAATCAGACTACTTTCATTGAGAAATGACAGAATGAGCGAAATCATTTGTTTCACCTAAAGCTCACAAGGACTTTTGAACTAGAATGTGTAAGAAACTCCCACAAACCAATGAGAAAAAGGAAAACAAGCCAAAGTAAAAGTATGCAAAGCACATGAATATTAATCTACTAGTATGGAAGCATGAGTGGAAAACAAGTCCACGTTGAGATGCGCAGCCTCACTGGTAGTTGAAAAAAAAATCAAATTAAACAGAAATGAGATACTTCTTTACACTCATTCAGAAAATCAAGAAGGCAAATAACAGCGAGTGTGGCAAAGATATGAGTAAATCGGGACCTTTGTGTTCTGATGGTGGGAGTGCAGTTTGTTGAGGCATTTTCAGAGCTGGCAATACCTATTTTGTGAGCTGAATGTGCTCGCTGTGTGATAAATCATTAAGCTGTACACTTAATGATTTGCATCCCTTCTGCATGACAGTAAAAAATTCTTAAGCTATTATTGTGTGAAGTAGCTAGGAAAAATGCATACAATATGATGCAATTTACATAAATGCCAAAAACAGTAAAACCTAAACTTTGATATTTAGGGATGCATATTTTGTTGGTTAAAAAAATTGTATTATTCTCCAAGGTAAATAATAGGAGAAGACTAATATCTTCACAAAAAGCTTAGACACATTGTTAAGGAAAACCCCAAAGCCCCTCTGCATAAACTCTTTAAATAAATAATTCACAGAGATTAATTTAAAAATTGGATCAACAAGGCTGTTTATAATCACATCTTTGAAAAGTAAGGAAGGGAGATTATATTATTTATCTAATCTTGAATTACCAAAAGTGAAAAAAAGTCTGTCATATTGGGCACTATCATGCATGGTCAGGAGATTTAAAGGAGTATGGCACTTTTGGAAAATATCCTGTTGGCTTCAAATGGAATTGGGGTAATCTTCACCCCTCCGTATTGTATCAACGAGAAATGCACTTTACTGTGAGTCTGTTGATTTTCAGGGGCTTTAACAAATAAGATTTTTTTTTCATGCAACAAGAGGTCTACAGATGGGCTGCTGCTGGCTTTGACCCAAAACATTCCCGGGGTAAAGAAGGAGCCGGGAGGGGCACAGAGGGAAGTCCAGCCCATACAGACCCACAGTCGGCCCCTCCTTAACTTCCTCCCTCTTGGGCGGCCCAATCCTGTGACTCAGCTGTTTTGCCGGCTGGAGACCCCGATCTGGATCCTATCTAGTCAGACTCCTCTGCATAGCCCAGTCATTCCTAAACCAGGGACACAGTCCTGCTTCAGCACCAGGGACAGCGCCACTCTCCCTGATGCCTGTGGCTCGCCAGGACCAAAACGTGTCTGGATGTGCAGCGAGAGCCACCCGCCTCTTTGGGCGGGCCCTGATGGTAGACATGGGAGAGGACGGCGCAGGATAGGAAAACCTCCCAGTCTGTGTCTGCCCTTCTCGGGCTCTCGGTCACGCCCAGGAGATGGGCCCTTAGATCACTCAGAGAGGGAATCTGCACATATCCCTGGTTTCTTGCCTCTCAGGACAGACTCCACCCCCGGGGCCTTCAGGAATCCCTGTCTAATTGTGATAAACTCCCTTCGCCTCCCCCTCTCCCTCCTCCTCCTTCTCTTCCCCCTCCTCTTCCTCCCCTCCCCCTCCTCCTCCTTCTCCTCCCCCTCCTCCTCTTCCTCCTGCTCATCTTTCTCTGTCTCTCTCCCTCTCTCCTACCCCTTTCTCTCTCTCTTCCCTGCTTCTTCGTCTATCTCAGTCTATGTCTCTTTTCACCTTCTTCCCCTTTCCCCTCTTCTGTCTCTCTCTCCCTGTCTCCCTTTTTCCTGCCTCTCTCCCTTTCTTTCTGTCTCAGTCTGTTTCTAGTCTCTTTCTTTCCCCCTTTGCCTTGTCTGAGGGCAAAGGGAATGTTCCTGTTGAAGGAAAACTTTCTCTCTCTCTGTCTGTCTGTCTGTCTCTCTCTTTCTCTATCTCTTTCCCCTCTCCCTCTCTTCCTCTTCTCTCTTTTTCTCTCTCCCTCTCTCTCTCTCTGTCTCAATCTGTGTCTCTTCCCCTCTCCCTCTTCTTCCCTACTCCTCTCACCTCTGTACTACCTCCAACTGGTACTCGTACCCAATTGGAGCTCTGGAGGACAAAGAACAAGACTCATGGTCCTTTTCAGTCTTTAGCTTTGTGCCCAATCCTAAAAGATTACATATATATATATGTCATATATCATATATATAATATATATATTATGTATATATGCTTCAGGATCTGTAGGCTAAATGGAGGAACAGAATATCAGGCAGCTGATGGAAGCATGGTCTTTGGAAGTGATGGAAGACATTCAAAGTGTTTAGGCACACAAGGGATCTTACTTAGATTGAAAAAAGCGTCCCGTGAGCTCAGAGATGGGGAGCTGTCCATGGGAGACCTAGCAGGCTATTCATTTCAAGAGAGAGAGAGGCCAGGAGAGGAAGATTTGCTGGTCACTCCACAGAGGGGAGGAGTTGTAGAGGCTGGAAAACTGTGGAAAAGCCAAAGTGAAGAGACTGTGTATGTGTATGTGCAGGCAGGGCCCACAGGAAGTGAGAGTAGGAGGAGAGACACAGGACAAGCTCTGTCTGCCTCACCCTGAACCCAAAGAGCTCACCTAAGTCTGGAGCCAGAGCTGGAGCCACGGCTGGAGCTGAGGACAGAGAGGGTTCCATTTTAGGAGAGTCTCAGTCTCACTCTCCTATGACCCTATGCAAGGGGCTCCAAGAAAAGCAACTGGGGAAACAGACCCAGAAACTCCACATCTCTCTTGAGGGAAGTGGGGGTTGGTCTTCAGGTGGTGAGGAAGAGGAGGAAGGAAGGTCCCACCCTGCTGTGGTCAGGGGAGAGGAGAGCTCAGCTTTCATTTCCCCTGTAGTGGTCTGAGGGCAAAGGTAGCGTTCCTGCTGAAGGCAGAAATTTGGGAGAGGAACCATACATTCAATCCAGGAAGAGAATCTATCACTCCAAGGTTGTGCCCACTTCCAAGTGGGAGAGGCTAATCAGTGTAGACAGCCTAGTTCTCTCACTGTTTGGGGTGCTACTTGTAGACTGCCCAATCCTGTCACTGTTCGGGGCACCGCTTGTAACCTGCACGGACCTTGGGGGACTGAACAAAGGGGGACGAACGCGGGAACAAAGACAAGAGAACAAAAGAATGTGTTTGGAAGAAGGGGTCAGGGGGCACCTTGCCTCTAGTGGACAAGGGCCCTGAACTTTACACAGCCCTCCGTATTTATTAGGCAAAAGAGATAGCGAGAAGGAGGGGTGGAAGAAGAGGTCAGCTGCTCAGTCTAGAGTAGGCTTGCAAGACTGTATTCCTTGAACAGTAGGCCCTAGATGTCCCAGAAGATAACTTCAAGGAGCCGGCGCCAGGGAGTGACCGCCCTCAGCAAACCTTCTGGTGGCAGGTGCAGTCGTGAGTTTGCTCACATCCTGTATTCATGATAAACAGTTTGCTGTTCGATCATATAGCCTCCAGTGGAATGCTGAGTTGGTCACGATCTCTTTGGCCTTTTCGGCTCCCAACAAATCAGATGGTGTCAGCGGAATGTAGAACATCCTTTTCCGCTGCTGCCATTGCCCCAGCTGTGAGGGCAGCAGAGGCCTGAGGAAGAGGTTGCTCAGTCGGGCTGCAGCCACAGCTTGCTTCCCGGCAGCAGTCCCATGAGAATCAGCCGGCTGTGCTCTCACCTTTCAGTCAGTGACGGTGAAGAGGGAACCTTTGCATTCTGTGCCCAGCTTCATTCTCCAGTCCAATCCGTGGGTTTTCTGGACTGACTTTAATCCAGTTCACACCCACCTTTGGATCCCAGAGGGGGCCCACGACACCATAATCCCCCTGTGGCCACAAACAAGCCCTGTCAAAACTTGGAAGAAGGCTGGGCGCAGTGGCTCATGCCTGTAATCCTAGCACTTTGGGAGGCCGAGGTGGGTGGATCACCTGAGGTCAGCAGTTCTAGACCAGCCTGGCCAACATGGTGAAACTCCATCTCTACTAAAAATACAAAAATTAGCCAGGTGTAGAGGCAGGTGCCTGTAATCCCAGCTACTAGGGAGGCCAAGGCAGGAGAATCGCTTGAACCTGGGAGGTGGAAGTTGCAGTGAGCCAAGATTGTGCCACTGCACCCCAGCCTGGGTGACAGAGCGAGACTCCATCTCAAAAAAAAAAAAAGAAAGAAAAGAAAAGAAAAGAAAAACCTGGAAGAGAGGACCTGGGGCAAAGCTAACCTCCTCAGAGACCCAAGGACCCACAGTTGCTCTCAGAGCATCAGATGTTCCAGATGCAGGAAAGTAGGAACACATCTCTAGGTCAGAGATATCACATGAAATATAGCTCCCAATGAATGACACTGCCTCTGACTGTGACCAGTAGAGAAGGGTCCCCAGGAGAGAGCCCCAGAGGCAGGAACATACCTGTTTCTTATCTGGAGAGTAAGGGAGAGGTGCAGGATCCTAGGGCTGAGGGCAGGGGAGGCCAACCCCAGGCTGACACTCTGGGGTCTCCCCTCTGAGTTTCTCCTCCTCTCTAGCTTGTATCAGATACCCATAATTTATATCATTTTAAGCTTAAAGCCAGCCATCTTGGAGTCTAAACAGCACCATGCCAGGGGCTTGTGAAGGAAGATGCACCTCTCTTCCTGGGGTTCTGAAGCCCCCCCGCTCAAGTCCTCAGTGTACCCCTGTATCCTAGGGTCCAAGATCGTGGCATCAGGCCTCCATGCCAGGTGACCTTCCTAGGAAGCGGTAGATCCATGGGTAGAACTATCTGAGGAGTCCAGCACATGGTTAAAAACCTAGGTGTGGCTTTTCAGGTTCGATCACAGGCAGTTGCAAAGGCTTTTCCTGGCAGCCCTCACTGGGAGACTCCACCCTCTTCACACTTGGTTGTGGTCAAGGACCCCACCTTTCTGGCCAGTCATGCGCTATGCATATTTGCATTTCTATCCCAGTTACATTTATTTCTAGGCCTCGTTTTCTGAGGCCTTGGACAGAGGTCTTCCACAGATGCCTCTGCTGAGACCACCTTGCGGGGGGCAGGAGGAGGAACCTTGAAGACATGTTTCCCCACTCTGACTCAGTACTCAGTTCTTTTCCACTCCTAGCCCTTCTCATGCCCCCACCATTCCCAGGGTCTGTGGAACTGCCTGAGCCTTTTGTTCAGGGCTCCCTCCTCAGTGAGAGGACCCCGACCCCTATGTCTGTGTTGATCCATGAGCCACCTGACCCTCCAGCAGTGTGCACTGTTCCAGAGGGGAGGCAGGAAATGAAACAAGAAGAATTGGTGCATTCTCTGGTTTAGACTCTTGCCTCTATCACTGCTGTCTGTGATTAAAGGCTTGATTCATTCTTTCAGTTTGGTCTATCGTTGCTTTAATCGGTGATCCTGCCACCTTGAAGCTCAGATCTCTCTCACAGCCCAGCTGAGCTCCTCATACCACCAGGCTCAGCATCCCCCTTGGATGTTGGCCAGGACACCTGGGTGGCTGAGGGCTGCCAGGATGGACAGGAAGGGTTCAGGGCCTGAGAGATTCAACGCCTGGTCAGGAGCTCGACTGGAGAAGGGAGGAGAAATCACAGCAGTCCCCACCTCAGCAGCTTTCCATGGATTTAGCCAAAGAGGCAGAGCAGCCATACTCCTCCGCATGGTGGTAGAAAATGGTGCCTTTCTCCATTCCAGATGCCAGACGCCAGATTCTCCACAGAATCTGGCTATTGGCCCCACCCAAGGAAATGGTACAGGTAGGAAAAAAACCTTCCCTCTGGGGTCGTGATGAAGGTGGGCTTCCTGCTTGCTCAGGACAGAAGTGGAGGCCCAGAGCTCCGACAGGAGAGGACTGAAGACATCCCAATGAGTCCCACTCCCCCTCACCCCGCTGCCCCCTGCAGTCTGCCCCTTCCACCCATCCCTGATAAAATTCTCACCACTGCTGTCACCAATGTGCAGCTCCTTCTCCTCCTACCTCCCTGGCCAGGCCATCTCAGCCATTCCCCAGCCCACAATTAAGCTTAAGATTGTGTGTTCCCCACCCCTCCCACTGGGGCCTTCTGTTTCCCCTTGGTGAACACATCCACCTCCCCTGAGTACAACTCCAACAGGCTTTGTGAAACTCCCTACCCCTCCCTCTCCAGCCCAGACCTGCCCCCAAGCCCTGATGGTTCATCTCACCAGCTCTCTGCCATGACACCCCCAAGCCCCTGCTGCTTGAGTCAGGGCTCTGGGAGCCACTGCAGATGCTCCCCTCTCTCACGCATTATAAGAATTTAAGAAAGAAGAAGGAAACACAAAAAACAGCTTAACAGTTAAAGATAGGTTTATTTTGGAGACTAAACCTGAGAGGGGCTTCTGGCTGAGTTAGGTCAGAGGCACTTTCTTTTACAGACTAAGAGTTTTTAAGGATTCAGGGTGTGACAGCTTATCACAGGCTCAGAATGTTTCTGTGTCTCTTTGTCTTGCTTACTTGGGAGGGAGAATTTTGTGTCTAATCCCATACATCTTCCTGCAGCTGCAGGCATACCCCCTGAGTCTGCTTTTAGCTTCCCTATCTTAGTGTACCTAAAGGGGAAGGAATGTGTTTATTAGGGCCCACTGTTTTACTGGGGCCCATTGTATGAGTGTGAAGTTTGGTGGTTACCCAGGAGACTTTTCCCCCTCAGACATCCCTTTATGCCTGAGCTGTCTTATCTGTGTTTCACTGTCTGCTCTTTCCGGCTGCTTGTTGTTAGAAGAGAAGTGATTTCCTTGAAATGCACGAGGCTAGAAAGGGAGCTGGAACTTAAAGTGGCAGTGTTAGTCTGAGATGATGGTGCTCCTGCTCTGTCATGCACCACCACCAACCCTGCAAAGTCCACTTTCTGAAAATGTCTCAAATTGCTTCTTTCTTCAATCACCAAGGTGACTTGTTTTGAGAGTCCCCAGCTAAACTGGGGCTTCAGTGCCAGAGTGGCTGATGACCCTGCCCTAATGGGAAATGAAGGAGAGCTGGACGTGGTGTCTACAGCGTACATTTCACAGGATCTTTCTCTTACGTGGAGGATAATCTAATGCCTGGTTGTCTGACCCATGACCATGGGTGCCTCACATGGGCAACTTGTTTAAGCTACAGATGCCCTTGTGGTTCTTTTCTGACCCGTGTTCACTTTATGCCTGCCTGATCATTTCCCTGGCACTGGAAGTCCACCCTTGTACCCTCCCAGGTGTCCTGGGGGGAAACCCAGCCTAGAGTAGCCACAGTTCTTCAGGTGGAGGGTGCAAGTTCAATGCACCATCAAGCTAGGAAATATGTTTAAAGATTTTTACTTATAAACTCCAGGCAATGAGGGTGTAATGAGTGGAGGGGGGGCAGTAATTAGTGGGGGGACCCAGTCCATCCCTGGGTCACCCGAGTCAGGAATGAGGAGTCAGGCAGAGAGAGAAAGAAAAGCACATGGCAACTGGCAGTACCTCTCAGGGAATCGGGTGTGGTTACTTTAAGTTCATGGGCAAATATCTGGATGGTTCCCTTAAAGGTAGCAGCAGAAAAAGCAGGAAGGCCAGTCTGCTTTTACAGGAGAGATGCCGCTGGTTCTTTTATTTACCTATTGTTTTTTGTAGAGATGAGGTCCCTCTATATTACCCAGGCTGTCTTGAACTCCACTCAAGGGATCGACCCGCTCAGCCTCCCAAAGTGCTGGGGTTGGTTGAAGGGCATGAGTCACTGTGCCTGTCTAAGTTCTTATCTCTGGCCACCAGCTTGAGCCATTTGAGTGTGGTTTAAAACTGGGAGTTGTTAAGGATGACTGAGCCCCGCTTCTGGTATTTCAAAAGGACACTGAGGTCGCATGCAATTCTAAGAATTCACTACATTACTCTCTCCTTGAAGGCATGGTTCTTCCTTACTGAACAATCGCAACAGCTTTCTCTCTAGGCCCTTAGCCTGCAGTCTGGCCTTGGAGGGATCTCTCTGACATGTATATATTATGGTGACCCTTTCCTACACGAGAACCTTCCATGACTCCCTATTGTCCTTGGAGAAAGCTCAAGCCCATCATTGTTTCTGTCTTCCAGGACTACTTGAGTTAGTTGAGCGTCAGGAATGATGCAAATCTGTCTCTTTTACTTTTGTTTGAGAATGAATGCACACATGGAATGAATGAAGTGTTGCTGCTCTTACCTCACCTGGACCCTTTCACGCCTCTGGTGCTGATCCCTAGGAGACTGACCTCTGTGGGGGTCCCACGCCTGTGATTCATGGGGAACTGGCCAGGTGGCACCTGTTTCTCCAGTCACTTGTGCACAAGTCCAGGAGGCAGGACTTGGGGACTCCGGTCCTTCATTGCTGCCTTACTTAGGGCAAGCCTCTTGCCTTGTCTGAGCAACATGCAGAAATGGAACTCAGTTTTCTTAAAGAGTTAATTACAATGGACTCATTGTGTGTCTGAAGTTCCCTTTACTGGGCTGGTCACCTCTTGTTCTCACCACAAGCTTCCTCAGCTGTCCCACACCTGTAGCTTTCCCTTCCCTTCCAGAGAGGTCTGCCCCTGGGTATGAGGCAGAGATGCCACTGCTGCTGACCCTGCATAGGCTGCGGGGACAGCAGCCCCCACTCAGGAGGCTCCAGAGCCCAACGCTTAGTCTTTTCCTCTCTCTAGGGCTCCTGGCTTAGGTTCTGGGATTCCAGCTGCAGTTCCAGGAACCTGTGATGGTGCAGAAGGGCCTGTGTGTCCTCGGGCTGCACAAATTTCCCTACTCCTGGCCTTACTATGGAACCCTCTACCTGTGCTGGTTCCAGAAAGGGGTGGATGTAGACCACAATCCTCCAGTGACCAGGACAAATGCTTCATGGCAGGACCCAGGACCAATTCCTCCTGCCCAGGGACCTCAAGACCAGCAACTTCTCCCTGAGCATCAGAGGCACACACAGGGACTCTTTTTTTTTTTTTTTCTTCTTTTCTTTTTTTTGAGATGGAGTCTCACTTTATCACCAGGCTGGAGTGCAGTTGCGCAATCTTGGCTCACTGCAACCTCCGTCTCCCGGGTTCAAGAGATTCTCCTGCCTCAGCCTCCCAAGCAGCTGGGATTATAGGCACCCGCCACCATGCCCTGCTAATTTTTGTATTTTTAGTAGCGACAGGGTTTCACCATGTTGGCCAGGACAGTCTCAATCTCTTGACCTCATGATCTGCCCGCCTCGGCCTCCCAAAGTGCTGGGATTGCAGGGATAAGCCACTGCGTCCAGCCCACAGGGACTCTTCAGAAAGGAGAAACCATTCAGGAAACATTCATATCTTGTAGGATGCTCTCTTGGAATATGACAAGTATGTTAAAAGCCCAGACACCAGAAATAAAGCAATGAAGGTTCTGCTCCTTCTAGAGGTGGTGGCATGCCGACAGCGTGAAAGGACCCTGGGGTGGGCTGATAACACTCAGAGGGTCCCCAAGCTCCTCTCTCTCCTCACCAGCCCTGACCCACAAGCCCAACATTTTCATCCCAGGGATTCTGGGGTACCAGTCACACCAGGAACCTTACCTGCTATGTGTTCTGGGCCTGTGAATGGGAGGAGCCCCCTCCACATTCTTCTGAATGGAGGTCTCCCTGTTGCATCTGGGCTCCAGGACCTTCGGCTCCTCAGTGCTCACGATCACCCCACGGCCCCAGGACCACAGCACCAACCTCACCTGGCAGGTGAAGTTCCCTGGAGCTGGTGTGACTACAGAGAGAACCATCCAGCTCAGTGTCTCCTGTGAGTGCTGGGGCCAGGATGCCTGGGTTCCTGAGGGTGTAGGGGGCAGAGGAGGGTCAGGGCAGGGGACACTTTGTGGCTATGTCCTGGAGGCCTGGCTGAGCAGGGGAACTAGAAGGACACAAGCTCTGCCTTTTGACCTTCCTGTGGCTTCTGGGGTAGGGGGGGAGTACCTACTTTTACCTCATTTCCACCCCAACGAAAGGGAAATTCTCTCTTCCTGTTCTAGATGCTCTAAGGAACCCAAGGATTGGTGTCTCTCTAGGAGACGGCACAGGTAGGACAGAGCCACCTCCCTGGGGCTGGGGGAGCAGGGCCTGCAGCTTGGGGCAGGGCTGGGCTACTGCTTCTTCCTGGACTCACCTTGGTAACCTGAGACCCTCTTGTAAGTGAAACAGAGGTCTTCCCCATCGTTAGTCTCCAAGGCCACCTGAGCACCTGTCCCCATCCTCCCCTCACTCCCCTTGGCCTCTTCCACACACAACTCCCACTGGCCCCATAACAAGGGCAGGGTGCCATTCACATAGCAGATCCAGGCTTTGAGTCCCCACCTGCTGAATACTCCTCTTCCCTCATCTTCTTATTCTCCCCAGTAGTCCTGATCTAAGTTCTTCTGAACAGATGATATAGTCACATGGGTGAGAATTCAGAATGCACAGTAGAATCTACCCTCAGACACCCGTTCCCTTCCCCAGAATCCACCAGTGTCTGTCCTGGCTGCGCTGAGCCTTGATTTGCTTGCCAGAAGGATCTCAGTGATGGTTTAACATCAGTAGTGACATCAGAGTGACATTACTCTCCTCCAGTACTGTGGGTGATTCCACTGTGTAGATGGACTCCAATTTCGTGGCATCAAAAATGTGGACTCTGATTTTGTGCCTAATGGAATATCATGGCACTAATTTTATCTTACCAACAGTAACACTGCAATAAATAATCTTGTATCTACTGCCACAAGTGTACATCTATGCCTGTGAAATCAGTTCTTAAATGCAAAATAGTTGGGTCATATGTTCTTTCTAATTTTGAAAAAATATGGCCATGGAGAACCCATGAAGGTGAACAAGGTTACACGCTCAACAGGGAGGGGTAAAAGTGTATGTATTCACCTACCCAGTGTGGGGTAAAACTTTTTTTTTTATTTTTTGAGATACAGTCTCACTCTGTTGCCCAGGCTGGAGTGCAGTGGTGTGATCTTGGCTCACTGCAACCTCTGCCTCCCAGGTTCAAGCAATTCTTGTGCCTCAGCCTCCCTAGCAGCTGGGATTACAGGCATGTGCCACCACACCCAGGTAATTTCTTTTGTATTTTTAGTAGAGACAGGGTTTTGCTATGTTGGCCAAGCTGGTCTTGAACTCCTGGCCTCAAGTGATCTGCCCACCTCAGCATCCCAAAGTGCCGGGATTACAGGTGTGAGCCACTGCTCCCAGCCGGGGCAATACTTTTTGAAATCAGGGCCCGTGGTGGAGGTGGTCTTGGTGGCTGTCGGGGAGGCGGCTGTGAAGATCCTGCCTATCTGCCTCTGCTTCCTCTTCCTCAGCTGAGCGCTGCCCCAGGGACCAAGGAGAGATGTGGGGAGTACAGGGGACATGGTGCTGAATCCCAGGTCCCAGTGCTGGAGGAATCTGAAGGCTCAAGAGGGCCAGGCAGTAGGCTGCATTGTGGTGAGAATTCCACATGGACCAATTGTTGTCTGTCCTCGGCTTTCACTGAATGTCCAGGCTGGGGAGGTTCCTGCTCTCATTAGGGAGGTTCTGGGGGCTACGCCTGCTCTCTCTGCCCCAGTCCCCTCCTGCCCCTTAGCAGGGCACGGGGAGATGAGTCTGCTGCCCTCTGCACCCCGATCCGGCCACACTGGCAGGCCTTTGTCTTTTCACTTAGTGTCAGTTTCTGCAAGAAGGAAGGGCAGCAGCAGGCGTGGAGGCTGCAGACCCTGTCACGGGCTAATCTCTCAGGGATTGTGGGCATCTCATCCTCAACATCCCGCTGGACACCTCCCCCTCAATGGCCTCCAGGATTGCTCTGCTCAGTATGGCTTAAGTTGAGCTGCCCATCTTCTTCCCCCAACCCACTTCTCCTGGGATCCCCATCCTACTGATGACATAGTGGCTCCCATTTCTAAAGTCAGAACCAGGATATGGGTCTTCACCTTCACCTCCCTCCCTCCTCCAGATCCCACAAATCACTAATTCTTGTCCCTCCTTCTAAGCAGGGTTCATCCTGGGGCCCTTTTCTCCATCTTGGCCCTGGTCATGCCTGGGGCCTCGCCTCCTCCCTGAACACTGAGCCCTCCTCACCTCCTGCCTCCATCTCTCCCAACACAGACTCCAGACTCGGTTTCCAGATGCCTCCTCATCCGGTTCCTCCACAGTCTGAGCAGCCGTGTTTCCTCTCTGGTGCTGGAGAACAAGGGGAAAATGCCACAGCCTGGAATGGAGGCCACACAGTCTGTTCCTGGCCAGACTCTCCTCCTGATCCCTCCTCTCCCTGCATCACCCAAAGTCTCTGCAGGCCAAGCCCTCTGTGGCTCTGAGACTTTGCGTGTGTAATTCCTTCTCCTGAAATGCCCTTCCCTCCCATTCCTGCCAATCTAGGTCCCAATTGTCCTTCAGGCTCAGTCTTAATGTCACTCAGAGGTGTGTGTGTGCTGTGTGCGTGTGTGTGTGTATGTGTGTGTGTGTAATTCTTATTTGGTTCTGAGTGGAGCAGAGGCATTATTGGTGATAGACACGAAGCGACTAACTTCAATGACTCTACTGAGCAACCATTATGTGTCAGCATTATTATTGGCACCAGGGGTTCATCAGTAGACACAGCATGAAAAAAATCTCTGTCTTCAAGAAGCTATCATTCTAGAGACAGGAAAAGTACAAATGAAAAGAAATAATAAATAAAATAAGAGCATGTGGGGTGGAGATCTGTGTTTGGAGAAAAAGCACGCAGGGAAAGAAACATAAGATAGACTGGGGAACCGTTTCTTATCTGATAATGAGGGGAGGTGGTGTGTGAGCAAAGGCATGAAGGTGCTGAGCAGGGAGGCTCTGTGTCTGAATAAGAGACAAGCATCCCAGCAAGAGGGAAGGGGAGCAGTGAGTGCATTGCTCAGAGGCAGCAGCAGGCCTGGGCATTGCAGACACAGCCAGAGCCCCGAGTCTGAGAGCAGAAGGAGGCAGAGGAGGGAGCAGCGGGGATGACGGGGCAGCCCGCGTGGGGCCCTGAGGCTACGCAGGAACCTGGAGCCTTTGGAGAGAGCAGAGGCTTGACTGAACTCTCACTCTAACAGGACCCTCAGCTGCTCTGGTCAGAGCAGACCCGCGTGGGTCACGGCAGCCAAGGAGGCTGGGAAGGCGCTGCTGGGTCATCCAGGAGGAGGGATGGGGCTGAGCCAGGGAGGCAGGATGGGGTGAGGATGTGTTTTTGGATGTGAGTGGAAGGTCAGGCTCACAGAATTTTCTAATGAGTGTTGTCAGGGAGGGGAAGGGAAGAGCAAGGATGGGGCCAGAATGTTCCTCTGAGCAGCTGGAAGGAAGGAGCTGTGTCCATTGGAGGACTGCAGACGGGTGGCTTTCAGGGGTGATGATAATTCTGAGAATCCCCCTGACATCTGAATGGGGACAGGAGGGAGACAGCTGGATGCAAATGTCTGGAGCTCAGGAGAGGGGTCCAGGATGGAGATGTTTCAATGCACAGCTGGAGTAAAGTGATGACCACAGATGAGGAGAGACAGGGGTGAGGACAGACGGAGAAGTGGCCACCTTTGTCATTCATGATCTTTGCAACAGCAGGTTTTTTTGTTTATTAATTCCAAAAATTTATTTGGATTCCATCCGGAGTTCTAAAATTTTATTTGTTTATTATATTTTTTAGAAGGTTCTCACTTTGTTGCCCAGGTGGGAGTGTGGTGGCTTTTCATAGGTATGATTGTCATAGCCCACTGTAGCCTGGAATTCCTGGGCTCAAGCTATCCTCCTTCACAGCCGCCTCTTGAATAGTGGGAACAGCAGGTACCCGCCATCGTGCCTGGTGCCTTTGGATTTTTCAAACCAATATTTCCAGCCTTATTGAGGTGTAATTAAAAATAAATATTGTATTTATTTACAGCATACAATGTGATGTTTTGTGGACATTTCCTTTGTGTTTTATCATTATTCTATTTTAATAGACAAATAAAATTGTGTATATTTATGATATGTAACATAATGCTTTAAAATATGTGTACATTGTGTAATGAAGAAATAAGCTAATATATGCATTGCCATCTCACACTTATCAACCCCTTTGCACTTTAAAGTAACACCTTATACTCATCAAAAGGATTGCTTTGTATCCAGCAATATTTGTTTTGTTTTGTGATGAGAACATTGGAAATTTACTATCTTAGCAGTATTGAAATATATGATACAGTATTATTAGCTATAGTCACCATGCAGTACAGGAGATTTCCAGATTCCTCTTGTCTACCTGAAACTTTGTACCCTCTGACTAACATCTCTTCGTTGTCTCCAACCCCCACCCCTGATCACCAGGGTTCTAGCCTCTGCTTTTATGAAATTGACTTCTACAGATTCCTCATATAAGCAGAATCGAAGTATTTGCCTTTCCGTGCCTGGCTTATTTCACTTGGCATATTGTCCTCCAGGTTCATCCATGTTGTTGCAAGTGACAAAATTTTCTTTCTTTTCAAAGCTGAATAATATTCTCTTGCCTATACATGCCACATTTTCTTTATCCATTCACCCATTGATGGACACTTAGGTTGATTCCATATCTTGACTATCGTGGATAGTACTTTGGTAAACATGGGAGTACAAATGTCTCTTTTGTTTTCTTTCAATAGATACCCATAAATGGGATTTCTGGATCATATGGTAGTTCTATTTTTAATTTTGGGAGGACAAACCTCCTGCTTTCCATAATGGCTGTGCTAACGTACAGTCCCATTAATAGTGTACAAAGTGACCCAAAGTGTTTTTAATGAAATTATGAGATTTACTAGCCTGCTGGCACAAGAACCTGTTTTTCTGTTAACAATGCACACTTTTCCTTAAATAAGAGAATAAATGGAAAGTCTGAGCACATGAAATGACTTTTGTATATTGTTGAAATCTCAGTAATTCAGTTTCTGAGTATATGCAGCCTATCTTTGTATGTTGGACAAACACTGGTTGGCAAACTGGCATAGGTCAGAAAAAGTGCCCAGATGCAACATTAAATATTCACGTAGGGTCTGTCTCCTGCTCTAAACTAAAACCCAGTTGAAGGCAGTGTCTTAACCCATTAAATTATTTTTATTAAACTGAGCAATTTAGATAAAGATATAAATTAGAAATTAAAATTAAGCTGATAGATCTAATAATAATAATATGTATACCTGCCTTTCCTTTTATTGATAGTTATTGGAAGGAATAAGGAAATATCTTTAGGTATATTAAAAATATGTGTTGCTAATTTTAAAAATTCACATCTCTAGTACAGAGATAATGCACACAAAACTTTGTTGAGGAGATTGAACATGGATCAAAGTTATGACTAAGAGTTTTGTTTGTTTTCCTCATGAAAACGACCTAATTTATTCTTGATGAGAAATCTCTAGTAGAAATGATGCTTCTTACAGGCTGGGCAAGCTTATGATACAAACATCCAAAAATTTTAATTTTAAGGTATGAGGATTTTGTTTTCACCGTTATGTCAAAATGTTTCTCTCACTGGAACTCTTTTAGGCAAAATAAATTCCAAATTAAACTATAAAATTATACCTAATAAAGTTCATTAAAGAAACATAATGAGAAATCACAACTTCATATTTAACCTTCCAGTCTACGAGCATGATATAACTTTATTTACTATTAAAACAAATTTCGTTGAATTTTCTATTATGTGCCACATTTTTACTTAAAAGATAATCTAGGACAGGTATTATACTTATTGGTGGCTCAATTACTTATATATCAAATAAAGGTAAAACTAGCTCTCTTATTTTAGTAAGGATGAATGAACATTTATCTAGATACTACTGTGTTTAAAAATTGTTCAAACAAGGGTAGTGTAGTTCAAGACGACTAACTAGAAGCATTTCATGCCTGCCTCCTCCACTTAGAAGAACCAGAGTAACATATAGACAGTCACAGTCGAATTACATTATCCAAGGGAAAATCCTGGAATCCACCAGAGAAGTGGCAGAGGACACCAAAAACAGGGAAGGAGAAGGAAAATAGGCAGCCTCCCTGGCTGGGATTGGCTGGGAGCTGGGAGTGACTTCCCATGCACAAAGGACTGAGTTAGGGACTTCCAGTCGTCCACATCTCCATGGCAGAATTCAGCAATCCTGGCCAAGGGAGAAGCCCTCAACCCTATGAAACTAACATAGAGAGTCAGGACACCATTGGACAGAACTACTCCAGGAAGGGAACTCCTGCTGGGTTCCACACCTTTCTGACACTTAAGCATTTTCAAGCTTGTCCTCTGGAAATTGTATGCTGTTCAAGGACCCAGAGACACTGAAACTGGGGCATTACAGAAACTCAAGCTATTGGTGCTGGGACAGGAGATTGAACCAGGAGTGCTCCTGCAGGTGGGGCTAGAAAGTGAGCAAGGTTTGGTCAGCTGTGGCTGTGAAGCAAGCACTGCCAGGATCTAAGACAAGGATGCAAGAGGGGCACAAATTGCCATTGGAACTTGTTTGCAAGCCAGATGGGAGCTCCAGCAACCAGGGTGAGGGGGGGTGTCGAGCCCCTCCAGGACTGGAGTGTGAAAGGGACATATGTTCTTTCGCCACCTTCAACTGACCCAGGCTGTGACCACTCAAGATGGCCCTACCCTCTTCAGTAATCCTCTGCCTGGGACCCGATGATTGCTCTGACCCTGCCCACAATGGCGAGTGCCTGCTCTCAACATTGAGGACCTGAGCACAAACCCATCTAGCTCAGCTTCACCTCACCTCTCCCGCTCTGAGACAGAGCACATAGCCCAGGGTCCTGCGGATTGCTCGACCCAATTCACTACCTTGGGCACCTGAACACTTCTTCTGGGGGCTTGAGGTTGGATCTAAACTTCTGGCTGCTACCACCTTGCCTGGCGCCTACCTGCAAGTGCCACCTGTGGGTCCAAAGGCTGTCTTGTCCAGCCCATTGCAGCCAGCACCAACATTAATGCACATCACTTGGGACTCATAGAATCATCTTGCCCATGCTATTGCTATTGTCAATGCCATGCTGGCTGCCCAGGGGCCTGAAAACCCACACAATTGCTTGATCCATTGGTGCTACTATGAGCATCCAAATGAGCAACCTGAAGGCCCAAGAATCAACCCACTGGTAACTGCCAACAGAGAAGCCAGCATATACCACCCTGGGGCAAAAAGATAGATGCTCAGCCCACTGATGCCAAAGCTGGGGACCTGAAGACTCCCCCACTCAGCATCCCTGTCCCTAGCACAACTTTACCATATTCTCCGCTAATAACCATGCTACAACTAGCCAAAGAAATCACACATATCACTAACGCTGCTTACAGTCAAAGAAATATACAGAAAGTACACTACTACACATACACAGAATCAAAGCCAAAGCACCCCACCAAACAAGCAACGTAGATACATTTTCAAGAAATGTCTTCTATTCGGGACTGGCTCATACCTTTTTATCTAACTAGATGTCAGATCTTGAAATCCGTATTCTCGAAGCAATTCTGCCACTTGATCGTATTCTCAAGGGCCCTGATAGGCTCCTTTATAAGGACCAATTCTGTTCCTAGAGCTTAACTAGAATTAATTGTTCACTGAAAAAAAAAGTTAATTAAGAAAGCATTTCTTTCCTAATCTCACTCAAATCTGCAGAATTATTTGTAATTAATAATACAAAAGCTGGCCAAAAGGAGACTTGTAAATAGTGTAAAGTGGTGTCTTATACTAAATGGTGGAATGTTTAGGCAGAGAAGCTCTTTGAAATTGTCAGATGGGCTGGGCTCACAAGCCTGATTCAAACAGGCTGTCAGTCTCCTCTCTCCCCTTAATACTGTGCAGCCCAAACCCCTGGGATCCTTGAACATCTGAGCAGTTTTGTGCTTTGAGCCACTTTTTGACAAAAAAAAGTCTCAATTTTTCCACATCGTGATTTTCTTAAAGTAGTTCAATGTTTTATAGTCTCATAGTAGTAGTGTTGCTTTCTAAGCTATAACAGTTGATTTTATTCTTCTACTCTGAAAAATCTTGACTTCTTTGAGTGTATATTATATATAAAGGGAGCCTTAATGGATTGGTTTTCATAATTTAATATTTTTTGTATTTGCTGTTGTATAATTGTTTTTAACAGAAAGCATTAAAGAATTGAGAGTGGAATTCTTAGAACCAAAGTTATTCTTAATAAAAATCACCAGATACTTGGACCATGAAAAAAAAAGAAATGTCCTCTATGAAAGTAAATTAAAAAATAGGAAGAAGCTACTGTTATACTAGATGCACAGATTTTAACATAAGGACACAGGAAACATGAAACAGCAAGGAAAGGAACACAAGAATTCTGCAGAAATAGATCTTAATCACAAAGAAATTTTTGAAATTCCAGACAAAGAATTCAAAATATTGATGTTAAAGAAGCTCAGTGAGACACAACAGAATTCTGAAAATCAATACTATGGAAACCAGAAAAACAATTCAGGGTATAAACGAGAAATTGATCAAAGAGATATATATTTTTTAAAATAACCAAATATAAATTCTGGAACTGAATAGTTAATTGAAGGAAATGCAAAACACATTTGAAAAGTTCAATAATAGACTAAATCTGGCAGAAGAATCTCGGAACTTGAAGACAGGTTTTTTGAAATACTCTAGTCAGACAAAAATAAAGGGAAAAGTACAAAAAATAATGAGCATAGCCTTAATAACATTTAGGACAACATAAAGCAATGGAATTTATAAATTACTGGTATCTCTAAGGGTGAAAAAACAAAGAAATATTGGAAAACCTACTCAGCAAAATAATACATGAAAACATCCCAAGTCTAACAAAAGATTTAGGTATAGAGATGCAGAAGGCCCAATGATCCCCAGGCAGATCCCCAATGCAAAAGGTCTTCTCCTTGGCACATTATAGTCAGACTGTGTGAAGTCAAAGTTAAAGAGCAAATTCTACAAATAGCAAGAGAAAAGCATCTAGCTACCTCTAAAGGAAATTCCATTTGACTAAGAGCAGATTTCTCAGTAGAAACCTTACACGCCAGAAAAGAAGGAACTGATATATTCTAAGTGCTAAAAGAAAAAATAACTGCCACCACAGAACATGCAAAGAAACTATTCTTCATAAATAAAATAGAAATAGATTCATCCCAAGACAAACAAATGCTGATGGAATTTATTACCACTAGACCAGCCCTGGAAAAAATACTCAAAGGAGTCCTAAACCTGGAAGCAAAAGGATGATTTTATCATCACGAAAACATATGAAAGTAAAAAATTCACTGGTAAAGCAATCATGCAAATGAGAACTAGAAAGGACTCAAATGGTACCACTATAGAAATCCACCACATCACAAGGACAAACAATAAGATAAAAGGAAAGAAACAACGAATGTTTAAAACAAGAAAATGTTTAATAACCTGACAGAAAGAAAGCCTCACAAATCAATAATAACCATGTATGTAAATGGATTAAAGTATCCTCTTAAAAGGTATAGAATGGCTGA
This sequence comes from Pan paniscus, assembly GCF_029289425.2. Taxonomy (NCBI): domain Eukaryota; kingdom Metazoa; phylum Chordata; class Mammalia; order Primates; family Hominidae; genus Pan; species Pan paniscus. Next base: position 57,579,667 of record NC_073269.2, on the reverse strand, counting down.
ATGGATTTTAAAAATGACTCAACAGTGTGCAGCTTAAAGAAACACACCTTAAGGAAAGACACATATAGACCAAAAGTAAAAGGATGGAGAAAGATATTCCACACAAATGGAAACCAATAGTAAGCAGCAGTAACTATACTTAGATAAAACAGAACTTAGGTCAAGAGCAGTAGAAAAAGACAAAGAAGGTCATTATATAATGATGAAGGGATCAACCCAGCAAGAGGATATAACAATTCTAAATATATATGCACCCAGCAATGGAGCAGCCATATCTATAAAGCAAATATTACTAGATCTAAAGACAGAGATAGAATGCAATACAATAATGGTGGGAAGGTTCACCACCCTATTCTCAGTAAGACAGATCATCTAGACAGAAAATCAACAAACAAACATCACATTTAAACTAGACTATAGACCAAATGGAACTAACAGACTTTTACAGAACTTCTACCCAACAACTGCAGAATACATATTCTTTTCATCAGTACATGAAACATTCTCCAGGATACACCATATATTCGGCTACGAAATAAGTCTCTATAAATTAAAAAAAATCAATATTATACTCAATGTATACTCAGACCACAATGGAACAAAACAACAAGTCAGCATCAAGAGGAACTCTGGAAACAAGACAAATGTATGGAAATTAAACAATATGCTCTTAATGACCTACCAGGTGAAAATCTATAGAGGAAAAACTAAAAAACACTGATGAAAGAAATTGAAGATGACACAAACAAATGGAAAAACATCCCATACTCATGACTGGAAGAATTAAGATAGTTAAGAAGACCACACCGGTCTATAGCAATCTAAAGATTTAATGTAATCCATATGAAAATACCAATGTCAGTCTTCACAGAATTGTAAAAAACAATTATAAAATTCATATGGATCCAAAAAGAACCTGAATAGCCAAAGCTATCCTGAGCAAAAAGAACAAAGCTGGTGGCATCACATTACCTGACTTCAAAGTATATTACAAGGCTATAATAACCAAAACAGCATGATATTGGTATAGAAATAGATACATAGACCAATGGAATATAACCCAGAAATAAGGCCACATGTATACAGCCAATTGATTGTCAACAAAACTGACAAGAACTTATATTGAGGAAAGGACACCTTCTTCAATAAATGGTGCTGGGAAAATTGTATACCCACACACAAAAGAATGAAACTGGATTCTTCTCTCTCACCATATTAAAAAAAACTCAAAATGAATCATACACTTAAATGTAAGACCCAAAACTATATTAAAAAAAAAAAACAGCTACAAGAAAACCTAGGGAAAACTCTTTTGAACATTGGTCAGAAGAGTCAGAAATTATGACTAAGTTCTGAAAAGCACAGGCAACAAAAACAAAAATAAACAAATGGGACTTAATAAACAAAAAGCTTCTGCCAGCAAAAGAAATAGAGTGAAGAAACAACCTGTTGAATCGGAGAAAATATTCGCAAACTATTCTTCTGACAGGAGACTAATATCCAGACTATACAAGGAACTCAAACAACTCAACAGGAAAAAGCAAATAATCCAAGTAAAAAGTGGGCAAAGGACAGGAATAGACAGTTCTCAAAGAATACATGAGAACAGCCAATATGACAAAATGGTCAGCATCACTAATCATCAGAGAAGTGCACATCTAAACCAAAATGAGATACTGTCTTACCCAGTCAGAATGACTATTACTAAAAAAACAAAAAATAACAGATTTTGGCAAGGATGAGGAGAAAGATAACTCTTCTGTACCGTTGGTGGGAATTTAAACTAGTACAGCCACTTTGGAAAACACTATGGACATTTCTCAGGAACTAAAAATAGAATTACTATTCGATCACACAAGCAATCCCACTACTGGGTATCTACCCGAAGGGAAAGAAAGAAATACATCAAAGAGATACCTGCATTCACCTGATTTTTGCTGCACTATTCACAATATCAGAGATATGGAACCAACCTAAGTGTCAATTAACAGATGAATGGATAAAGAAAATATAGTATACATGCTATTTGGCCATAAAAAAGAATGAAATCGTGTCATTTGCAGCAACATGGATGGGACTAGAATTCATTATCTAAATTGAAATAAGTCAGACACAAAAAGACAAATGTTGCATGTTCTCACTTACATGTGGGAGCTAAAAAAATATTATCACATGGAGGTGGACAGTAGAAAGATAGACAACAGGGACTGGAAAGGGTCAGATAGGGGGAGGACAGAAGATGAAGAGAAGTGAGTGGAGTGCTACAAACATACAGTTAAAAGGAATAAATTCAGCGTTAGAGAGCAGAATAGTGTGATTTTAGTTAACGAGAATGTATTGCACTCACGTGACGGACACTCTAAATATCCTGACATAATCATTACGCATTATATACATGCAAAAAAATTTTACATCTACTCCTTAAGTTTGTAGAAATAAAAAATTTTACAAATATATGGTGGCAAATTCTAATACCTCATAGGTATTAGAGATTTGCCAGATGCATACTGCACAGAGGAAAATGGAAAACCATGTGAGCTGGACCTAAAATTTTTAATTTTGTCAGGATATTCTGCTCATGTTGTCCAGAAATATGTCTTTTGTGCCACATTTAACTGTGAGAAGCAGATTTTTCACAGGAAAGAAATTGCTAATCTCTATCATGAGGACCTAAAAAAAAATCTCTCCAGTCCACACTGCACTGAGTGGCAACATTAATTCAAAAGAAGTTTCTTCTGCACTGCAGTTCATAAAATATGTGTCCTTTTTGATTTACATGAAGATGTTGCATGGTTCTTATTTTGGAGAGGTCGTTGAAATTTTGTAAATCAGTGTACTAGCTGTCAAGGAAAAAGCTCCATACTCATGGTTTAAAAAATATCTGGCATTCTACTGTGTCACTTGGCAAACTCACCAGTGTCCACAGCTCTAAAGCTAGATAGAGTGGGTGTGTGCTGAGGATGGGAAGCTATGGATGGGGATCATCTCAAGGGTAGGGACAGGTCCCTGGCATCTCTTCTCCAGCCCGACCTACATACAGATGCTCACTACGTGTTTGGTGAATGAATGAATGAATGAATGAGTGAATGAATGAGTGGCTATCACCCACACTGCACCTGGGACCCTTCTTCCTTTCACTGTCCCAGACACTCCCACAGACCCTACAGAATCCTATATCCTGCAGGACTGACTTTCTCATGGCGTGGGATGAGGCTGTGACTCGCTGGGGCCAGGAGTGACCAGCTCCCAGGTGTAAACAGTGGTGCACAGAAAAGCACCTCAGGTGGGCAGGGCCTTGGACACAGGTGTCGCATTCCTCAGATGCCCCGGGAGGCCCTGGTCCGGGCTCTGTTGCTCACAGGAAGCCCCGAGGTGGGAGGCGGGACACAGTCTCTTCTCCTCTGCTCTTCTTTGGGCAGGTCTCTGGGTCGCAAAGTTTCCGTCTGCTCTGTGCAGAGGGAGTGGAGCTCCGAGGGCTTGTGGCTTCGCAGTTCCTCTTCTGTGAACAGCCGAGATCACGCGCTCCTCCCCAGCCACCCGTTCCTCCCCGCAGTCCTTCCCCTCCACTCCCTTCCCCTCCACTCCCTTCCCCTTCTCTGCTCATGCAGGAAGCCCAGGAAGCCTCCGCCTCAGAGATGCTACCGCTGCTGCTGCCCCTGCTGTGGGCAGGTGAGTGGGCCAGGGGAGAGGTGCCGTGGGGCTGGGCCGAGCTGACCCTCATGTCTCCATAGGGGCCCTGGCTCAGGAGCGGAGATTCCAGCTGGAGGGGCCAGAGTCACTGACGGTGCAGGAGGGTCTGTGCGTCCTCGTACCCTGCAGATTGCCCACTACCCTTCCAGCCTCGTACTATGGTTATGGCTACTGGTTCCTGGAAGGGGCTGATGTTCCAGTGGCCACAAACGACCCAGACGAAGAAGTGCAGGAGGAGACCCGGGGCCGATTCCACCTCCTCTGGGATCCCAGAAGGAAGAACTGCTCCCTGAGCATCAGAGATGCCCGGAGGAGGGACAATGCTGCATACTTCTTTCGGTTGAAGTACAAACGGATGAAATACGGTTATACATCTTCCAAGCTCTCTGTGCGTGTGATGGGTAAGGAACCAGCTCCAGGACTAGCCACAGGGGAAGGTCATGGGGGCCGTAGGGCAGGGCTGGGACGGGAGCCCCGTCTTGGGAGGCGGGTACAATTAAGCATGTTGGGCTCAGAGAAGGAGCTGGACCAGAGACTGGGCTTCCCCCTGGGTGAAACCTCAGACCTCCATCCTGATCCCGCCTCCCCATCTCCCCACCAGCCCTGACCCACAGGCCCAACATCTCCATCCCAGGGACCCTGGAGTCTGGCCATCCCAGCAATCTGACCTGCTCTGTGCCCTGGGTCTGTGAGCAGGGGACACCCCCCATCTTCTCCTGGATGTCAGCTGCCCCCACCTCCCTGGGCCCCAGGACCACCCAGTCCTCAGTGCTCACGATCACCCCACGGCCCCAGGACCACAGCACCAACCTCACCTGTCAGGTGACGTTCCCTGGAGCCGGTGTGACCGTGGAGAGAACCATCCAGCTCAATGTCTCCTGTGAGTGCTGGGCCAGGATGCCCGGGTCCCTGAGGGTGTGGGGGGACAGGGCAGGGCTGAGCCAGAGCTTAAAGTTGGGGACCTGGTTGCCAAAGAGGAGAGCCCCCTTCCCTGTTTTCATGGCTCCTGAGGGGAAGGCCCCATGCCTACCATCCCTCCTCAGGGATGTTGAGGCGGCCACCTCTTTCCACCCCAGATGCTCCACAGAAAGTGGCCATCAGCATCTTCCAAGGAAACAGCGCAGGTAGGAACCAGCCAGTCCTGTTCTCTCCAGGGCCAGATGGAAGCAGAGTGGGGACTAACGGGGATCAATATGAGAAGCCAGGACTAAGGCCTCCATAGACTTCAAAGACCTGAACTGAGTCTTTGCTCACCCCCAGCCTTTGTCGCCTCATCGGCAGGAGCTGCCACACCCCTCGCACTCCCTCTTCTCTCTTGCTTGTTTTCCTACTGCCTCAGGCGTCTCCATGGTCCAGGAATGGCACTTGTCTGCCACGACGCTGTCCGCAGCCCTTGCTCCACTCTCTGCAGGACAGCCTGGGCAGCTCCAGGGAAATGGTCTGGGCTTTTCTGAAGACCTGAGGCCCCCACTTTACTAGTCTCCTCCTCAGAGCTAGTGTGGACCCCACAGGAGGAGAGGGACACCAGTGCCTTGCCCCTACACCCCATCTCTAACTCTCTACACCTCTCTCCCCAAAGCCTTCAAAATCCTGCAAAACACCTCGTCCCTCCCTGTCCTGGAGGGCCAGGCTCTGCGGCTGCTCTGTGATGCTGACGGCAACCCCCCTGCACACCTGAGCTGGTTCCAGGGCTTCCCTGCCCTGAACGCCACCCCCATCTCCAATACTGGGGTCCTGGAGCTGCCTCAAGTAGGGTCTGCAGAAGAAGGAGATTTCACCTGCCATGCTCAGCATCCTCTGGGCTCCCTGCAAATCTCTCTGAGTCTCTTTGTGCATTGTGAGTGTAGGGGGAGGTGCGCGAGAGTGTGGGCAGCTGGGCGAGAGCTCCATAGTATTCAGAGAAGAGGCCCCTGCTAAGTCCTGTCCTCCCTCCCCAGACCCCTCACAACTGCTGGGACCCTCCTACCTCTGGGAGGCTTAGAGTCCACACTGCAGTGGCTCCTCCCTGCACTGGCAGCTTGGGGAGGGGATGCTGGAGGGATGGGAACAGCAGCCATGGCTCCTTCACAGTCACCCCCAGCCAGCCAGACCCTTGGTCAACAGCTCCCTGAGCCCCTGCCAGGGATTCAGCTCAAGTCTCAGGCTCAGCTTTGTGGCCCAGAACATCCCAGAGCAGCTCTGTCCCAGCTGCTGCCAGGTCAGGAGTCTGCTAAGAGGTGACAACTGGGGGAAGAGAAGCCTGGGTCCTTGTATGAGTTTGCTAGGGCTGCCATAACAAAGTACTTCAAAGTGCATGACTTAAACAATAGGGATTTATTGTCTCACGGTTCTCAAGGTCAGAAGTCCAAGATCATGTATGGTGTTAGAGTTGGTTCCTTTTGAGGCTGTGAGGGAGAATCTCTTCCATGCTCCTTCCCTGGCTTCTGGTGGTTTCCTGGGAGTCTTTGGCGTTCCTAGGCTTGAAGAAGCATTGCCTTGACCTCTGACTTAATCTTCACATGGTGGTGTCTGTGTCCACATGTGCGTCTGTGTCCACATTTTCCCTTTTTTTTTTTTTTTTGAGAGAGGGTCTCACTATGTTGCCAGGCTGGAATGCAATGGTGCGATCTTGGCTCACTGCAACATGGTAATCTGACATATGCAACCTCCACCTCCCGGGTTCAAGATATTCTCCTGCCTCAGCCTCCCGAGTAGCTGGCACTACAGGCGCCACCACCATGCCCAGCTAATTTTTATATTTTGAGTAGAGACGGGGTTTCACCATGTTGGCCAGGATGGTCTCGATCTCCTGACCTCGTGATCTGCTAGCCTTGGCCTCCCAAAATGATGGGATTACAGGTGTGAACCACCGCACCCGACCCACATTTTCCCCTTTTTATAAGGACAACAGTCATATTGGATTAGGGCTCACCCTGATCCAGGAACACCTCATTATAACTAATTACATCAGCTATGACCCTTCTCCAAATCAGGTCATGCTCTGAGGTGCTGGGGGTTAGGACTTCAAAATAGGAATTGTGGGGAGACATAATCCAACCCCTAACTGCTCCAGAGAAATGAAGCTTGGAGAAGATGTTTCCAAGGCCCAGACAAGAGTGGCTGGGGGCACAACGTCCTCAGTCTTGCAGTTGGGGGAAGGGGGAGTCATGGAGAGAGAAGAGGCTGGTTCCGGGTTCACAGGGCAGTGAAATGGTGAGTGACTGAGTCCTGGATGGGGGTGGTCACATTAGTGGAAGGTGGAGAGGAATGGCTGTTGGGAGGATGTCCTGGAATTGGAACTGGAGTTCACTCAAAATTCAAATTATAGGGAAACCAGAAGGCAGGGCTGGTGGTGTCCTGGGAGCAGTCTGGGGAGCTAGCATCACAGCCCTGGTTTTCCTCTGTGTTTGCTTCATCTTCAGGTGAGAGTGGGCTCCAGGGAGGCACAGAAAGACTTCATGTGGGAAGGGCACGCAGGTGGCAGAATCTCAGAAAACCTGAGTGGAGGAAAATGGGGTGCTTGGGAAAGTCGAGAGTGAGGAAAGGGAGGGTAGTGGTGGTGTGAATTACCCCGTTGACCAGCTGAACCAAGCAAGGGGTCTCTTTGAAACTGTGGTCCAACTCTTGGGCTCATGTGAGCACCTGGACCTCTTAATTACTTCTGTACTCTCCATAGGGAGTGGGGAGATGGTTTTCTTTTGGGGAAAGAGGCTCCAAATAACTGGGCTGAAAGGCTTAGGGCTGTTCCCTCAGAGTGAAGACTAGAAGGAAGAAAGCAGCCCAGCCAGTGCAAAACACGGATGATGTGAACCCCGTCATGGTCTCAGGCTCCAGGGTGAGTGACAGAGACCTTAATTTCCATTCAGCATTATCCCTTTTGAATGCTGCCCTAAGTAAGGACCCTGAGGCATTTCTTCATTAACACCTGACATTCCCTGCGGTTCCACATGTGACATTTTAAATTTTTGACTCAGTAATAACTTAAAAAGTATTGATTTCAATAATTTAAAATAGTAACATGTGGAACTGAATCTAATAGTTCTGATGAAATATGTAGTCCAGTTAATTTGTTGGGGGTATTTATGCTCCTCATATGTCAGATTATCATATATCCTGGAATATTAGCCTTTTCTTATGGCATTGATTATTGAGAAAAAGAAATGAACAAAACTTAGTCTGTGTCAGGTGCATTAAGTACAAGGAACGTGGTAGACACAAGCCCTAGAGTAGACAGCCCAAATCAACCCAAAGTCATTACTGCTCATCACTATTAAAATATTACAGGCATCTCTAGCTGCCTGTAATATTTTTTCTTTGGCATTGACCTTGGAGAACCTGATGACTGTGTGTCTTGGGAATGGTTGTCTTATATATTATCTTACCAAGGTTCTCTGAATTTCCTGAATCTGCATGCTGACCTCTCTAGAGAGGTTGGGGACATTTTTGTGGACAATATCCTCCGATATGTTGTTCAAGTTGCTTGCTCTCTCTCCTTCTCTTTCAGGGATGCCAATGAGTTGTAGATTTGGTCTCTTTACATAATCCCACGGTTTTTGGAGGTTTTGTTCATTTTTAAAATTCTTTGTTCTTTTGTCTGCCTGAGTTAATTTGAAGAACCAGTCTTTGGGCTCTGATATTCTTTCCTCAGCTTGGTTTATTCTGCTGTTAATACTTCTGATTGTGTTATGAAATTTTTATAGTGAGTTATTCAGCTCTATCAGCTCAGTTTGGTTCTTTCTTAAGATGGCTACTTCATCTTTCATCTCTTCAATTGTTTTACTGGATTCCTTTGATTCCCTGGAATGGGTTTCTACTTTCTCCTGAATCTCAATAATCTTGATTGTCATCCAGATTCTGAATTTTTCGTCTGTTATTTTATCCATTTCATTCTGGTTAAGAACTTTTGCTGGGGAACTAGTGTGGTCATTATGAGGTAAGAAGACACTCTGGCTTTTAGATTTGCCAGAGTTCTTGCACTGGTTCTTTCTCATTTATGTGGACTCATGTTCCCTTACTTGTGCTGTCATTTGAGTATAGTCAGTTGGCTTTGTTTCTGGACGTTTTCAGAAGGCCAACGCTTTGTGCATGATCTTAATTTATTGCTAAATTCTTGTGCTTAGTTTCACAGTGGGGTATATTAGCAAAGTATTTTTGGTGTTGAAGTTTGGATGTGATCCAGTAGATGGTGCTTAAGCATAATGGCTGGCAGGTAGGCTCTTGTTCAGCCACATGAATCCTCTGTAGTTCCTCACATTTGCAGCCATGCTCCCTCCTAGTGCTCTGAGAGTGTGGGCTCCTCTCTCACTCAAGTGCTGGCTACAGATCTTGACTTGGCACTCAGGCTGCACACTACAGCCCTGCGGTGAGCCCAGGCATTTTGTTTCCTCCCCAGCTTGGAGCAGCAGGGGCAGGGACCTTGGAAGTGCCAGTGGTAGAGGGCTTTTTCCTTGTCTGTTGGGGCTTCATCCTAGAGGAATGCAGAGCTGCTGCCAATTGGAATAATCACCCTGGGTTGAGGCAGCTGTGCTGTGGGCCCAAGCAGGGGGACTTACCTGGTGAAAAGTAATGGTTGGAGGCTCACAGGGAAGAGAGACTGGGCTCCTCTCTGTAGTGCAGCTGTGGCATGCTGGAGGTTCCACCAAATAAATCAGGCTCTTTGTTCCTTCCCTAGCCTGAGGGCAGCAAGGGCAGCATGGCTGCAGCAGCAATGGCAGAGGGGCTGCCAGCTGCTCTGAGAGCTCCACCCCAGAAAGTCACAGAGCCACTGCCAATGGGAACGTTCATCTAGGGGTGGGGCCGCTGTGCTGCAGGCCCCAGCCAGGGGCCCTGCCTGGTGAAGAGCAGGGAGTAGGGGGCCCACAGGGAAGCGAGACTGGGCTCCTTTCCGTATGGTGCTTGTAGTGTGTTGGAGGGGCCAGCAAAGTGATCAAGGTCTTTATTCTTTTCCCAGCCTGAAGGCATCAAGGGCAGTACCACTGCAGTGGCAATGGCAAAGAGCCTGTGGGTTGACCCTGGGATATCCTCCTCAGAGAAACACAGAACTGCCACCAACTCAGGTGGGGGCAGGGCAGCTGTGCTGGGGGCCCGGGTCAGGATGTCCTTCTCAGTCAGGAGTAACAGGGGCAGGGACCCACACTGATACGATCTGGCTGTTTTCCATAAAGCAGTTCCGGTGTGTTGGAGGCCAGTGATAGTCCTTATGCTCTTTTCTCCTTCTCCAGGCTCGGGCGAGTAGGAGTGGGAGCTGTGGCAGCAGAAAAAATGGCAGACTTGTCTGTTACCTCTGGGAGCCCTGTCCCAGAGAAGTCGAGAGCTGCTACTGGCCCAAGTGCTCAGGCAGGGGTGAGGTGGCTATACTGGGGTCCCAGGCCAGTGGGCTTTCTCTGGCGAGCTGTAGCAGAGGTGAGGTATGCAATCTGTCAGCTCCTCAGCACCATAAATGTGGTCCCTACCCTGAGAGCATGTGAGAGAACCTGGCCTCTCTTGTTGGTGAAGCTATGACACCTGGTGCCCAGCTGCTCATAGGTCCAAGGCCCTTGGGGCTCCACATGGGCCTGAGCAGTGGCCCTGCCCAGACTCCGCACAGCTCTCCATGTCAGTCTGGAGGCTTCAGGGGATCTCTCATGCCCAGGATTGCAAAGGTCCATGGCAGAAGTGTGGGTCCTTGGGGGCTGTCACTTGCTCACTGTTTCCCCATCATGGGGAGCCTCCCTTGGCTCCATGCCAATCCTGGGGAGCTTCCTTGTCTCATTCTTCTCTGCTCTCCGGGTCATGTTGCTTCCCTGATGAATGTCAACGTGTCCTCCTGGATGGTCTAGTTGGCGAGCTAATGTTTATTTGCCACTCTATCTCCTCTCCATTAGAGTGGCGCACACTCCATAGTCGATTTTTTAAAAACTCTTATCTCAGTAACTGGTAGTATAAGTACATGAAAAATCAGTCTACCATGGTGAATGTTACATGTGCAATTGCAAAGAATGTGTTTTCTGAAGATACTGGATGTAGTGTTTTATAAATGTCAATTAGGTCAAGTTATTTTACACTAGTGTTCAATCCTTCTATATCCTTAGTGATTCTCTGTCTGCTTATTTTTACAATTTATTTTGTTAAATCATGCTCTGTGATTGGTTGCATATGCACTTAGGATTTTTATATCTTTTAATGAATTGACTTGTTTATCATTATGAAATGTCTTTTTTTCTGGTAATATTTCTTTTCCTAAAATACACTGTCTGACTTAATATTGCCACTCTAGTGTTCTTAATATTAGTGCTTGTTTGTTATGCATTTTCCCTCCTCTTACTTTTAACACATGTGTGCCTTCATATGTATTGTGTCTGTCTTACAGATATCACATTTATTCTACCTATTTTATCAAGTCTGCCAATATCTTCCTTTTAATTGGAGTGTTTAGACCATTTATATTTAATGTAATTATTGATTTGGCTCAGTTCAATTCTACCAGATTGCTCTGCTTTATATTTATATTTGTCCTTTTATATTTATCTCCCTTTTTTGCCTTTTTGATAGTTTTTAAATATTACTACTTTTTTTTTTGAGATGGAGTCTCACTCTGTCACCCAGGCTGGAGTGCAGTGGCACGATCTCAGCTCACGGCAAGCTCCGCTTCCTGGGTTCACGCCATTCTCCTGCCTCAGCCTCCCGAGTGGCTGGGATTACAGGTGCCCGCCACCGCACCCAGCTAATTTTTTTTTGTACTTTTAGTACAGATGGGATTTCACCATGTTAGCCAGGATGGTCTCCATCTCCTGACCTCATGATCCACCTGCCTCGGCCGCCCAAAGTGCTGGGATTCCAGGCGTGAGCCACTGTGCCCAGCCGACCCTTACTTTTAATCTGTAACTCTTCTTGAGTCCTAACGGAAGGTTTGGGGTGTTTACTGGGCCTGTCCTTATCAGACCTGGAACATCAAATTTGGTTTACCCAGTTCCATCAGACTGCTGAGAGGAGAGTTACTACTTTTATCCTCTAGCAGGGGTGTCCAATCGTCTGGCTTCCCTAGGGCACATTTCTTTTCCTTGTTGGTTTTCAGCAATAGGATTATGACATGCCTAGGTGTGGTTTTCTTTGTTTTTATCTTTCTTGGTATTTGCAGATATTCTTGGATATATGACTTGGTATTGTGAAAACATTTTAATCATTGTTTTTTCCATAATTTTTTTACTCCCTTCCCCTTTCTGGGATCCCAGTTGCACCTGTGTCAGAATGCTTGATATTGTCCCACAGGCCAATGAAGCTGTGCTTATTTATTTTTTGTTTTTGTGTTTTCTTTGTGCTTCAGTTTGGAAAGTTTTTATTGCTATGTTTTTTAGTTCATTGCTATTTTCTTCTGCCGTACCTAATCTGCTATTAGCTTTTCTTTTTAGATATTGCCATTTTTCATCTCTAGAAATTCAATTCAGTTTATTTTTTTTTTTCCTGAGACAGGATCTCACTCTGTCGCCCAGGCTGGAGTGCAGTGGCATGAACATGGCTCACTGCAGTTTCGACCTCCTAGGCTCAAGTGATCCTCCTGCCTCAGCCTTCCAAATAGCTATGACTACAGGCATGCACCACTGTGCCTGGCTAATTTTTTAAACAAATTTTTGTAAAGACAGGGTCTCACCATGTTGCCCAGGCTGGTCTCAAACTCATGGGCTCAAGCAATACTCCTGCCTCGGCTTCCCAAATTGCTGGACTTACAGGTGTGAGCCACCACACCCAGCCCAGTTCTTTATAGTTTTCATTTCCTTATTATGTTCTGTTTTCCTTTAAGTTTTTGTTGTTATTGTTGAGAGAGGGTTTCACTCTTTTGCCCAGGGTGGAGTGCAATGGCATGTTCTCAGCTCACTGCAACCTCCACTTCCTGGGCTCAAGCAATTCTCCAGCCTCAGACTCCCAAGTAGTCGGGACTACAGGCGTGAGCCACCATATCTGGCTAATTTTTTTGTGGGTTAGGGATTAGAGATGGGATTTCACCATGTTGCCCAGGCTGGTCTCGAACTCCTGAGCTCAAATCAATCTGCCCACCTCAGCCTCCCAAAGTTCTGGGATTACAGGCATGAACAACCATACCTGGCCTAAATCTTTGAATATGTGTATTTATAGCCGTTTCTAATCTTCTTTTCTGCTAATTCCATCATTTGGTGATATGTTTCTGTTTACTGATATACTTTTCATTGCTTACATTCCACAGCTTCTTCGCATAGGTAGTGATTTTGGTGGCATACTGGACATCGTGTTACATTGTTGATTATCCGGATATTTTAATCTTCCTTTAAAAATTGTTGAGCTTTGTTCTCGAATGCAGTTAATTTATTAGTGGATTGTCTTGACCATTCAAAGATTTTTACAAAAGCTTTGGTAGGGTGAGTTTATATTTGCCTTCATTCCAGCTTTCTCATTGCTGTTCCTTCTCCAGCAGCACGTACCCAGGCTTTCAGCCTTTCACTCTGTGCATACAGCTTAGTATTCAGCCAAAGATTCAAGGGGACCTCTATGCATATTTTTTGGAGTTCTTTCTCTGTGTAGTTTTTTCTCTGTACTCTGCTCTACAAATTCCACCCACATCATTCCCACTTGAACTGCAGTTGCTGCCTCCACAGTTTCATAAGACTCTTGTGTTCCGCTTGGATTTATCCTCCACGTACTGCAGTTTGGAAATTGTCATTTGATCATGAGACTCACCTCATTGGTTTCCTTTCTTTCAGATGTCACAGTCCTGGGCTGCCTGTTTTCCTTGTGAAACACATATTTTACATACTATGTATAGTTTTCTAATTATGCTGGGAGGGTGCCAGTTACTCTACCATAGCCTGAATGAGAACTGACCAAGAATAATTCAAGTCATGATTCCTGTTGTTCAGACCCTCAGGAAAAATTGGTGCTGGGGGAGGTAATACCTAGACTGTCTTCCAAAAGTCTGGGATGTGTGGATGGGGGAAGGTGGCCAGGGGAAGCCCAGGGAGAGGCAATTTCCACCTGTTATTTTCTTCATTCAGTAGGGCTTTTGTGCTGATCTGTCATTTCTCCTGCAGAAATTCACACCTTTAGTCTCGGACTTTGCCACTGATTTGTGTAGCAAGAATGCAGGCAGGAATATATTATCCCAATGATGGAGGAAAGACATGAGCGGAACATAAATCTCATTTCTGTAGCCATTCACGCACTGTCACCAATGCCTCCCTGAACACACACACACACATACACACACACACACACACACACACTCCAGTATAAAATATTTTGTTTCCCCAGAGATTTCCCACTTTTTCTTATTTGCTCATTCCATAATTTCTTGTATTGCCTCTTGGTTTATTTGGAGATATAACACACTTAGTGTGTGTTAAATCCCCACTTCGTTGGGAATCATTACATAATTTCTTTACCATGCTTTACTTTCAAGTTTTCAGGGGTGTTGGAAAGAGAAGGTACAGGAGAGGGCGTCCGGTGGCCTGTACTACAGGACCCGGTCTCTGTTCTGTCCTCTAGTACCTGTCTAGGAATCAGATATGCCACTCCTGCCCCTGCTTTATATTTCAAAATATCTGCTATCATGAATTAAAAATGTGATTTTGTTTCCTGTTTTTAACTAACTGCATCTCATAGAAAACCACACTGCCTGCTATCTGGGACTGTGTCTGCTTTCTTCATGGCTTAACATCTAGCACATGTCACATGACCTACACAACAATAAGCTGGTTCTGAGTCCTTCTCAGTGGTGCATTTATATAGATGTGTGTCTTTAGGCAACATGTGGAGCCTCTCTTAGCCTTAGTGTTCCTGTTTGTAAGAGGAATGTAATCATGGAATCCACTGCAAAGCATTTTTTGAGAATAGAATGTGACTGATTAATGTAAACACTCACTAAGGGCTTGCCAATCTTAATTATTAAATATTTTAAAATAAATGAATACGGTGGATGTGGTGGCTCATGCTTGTAATCCCAGCACTTTAGGAAGCCAAGGTGGGTGGATTCCTTGAGCCCAGGGGTTCAAGACCAGCCTGGGCAACATAGTAGAACTCCATCTCTACAAAAATTAGCCAGGTGGGGTGCATGCCTGTAGTCCCAGCTACACAGGAGGCTGAAGCAGAAGGATCATTCGAACCCAGGTGTTCAAGGCTGCCTGAGCCGTGATCATGCCGCTGCACTCCAGCCTGGACAACAGAGCGAGACCCCATCTTTAAAATAAAATAAAATGAAATAAAATAAAATAATAAATGAATGGATAAATAATAAAGTTCCATCAGTTCTACTCCCTTTCTGATCCTCGGCTGCTTTCTTTGAGAACCTATTGTCCAGCCCTGAATCTTTTCTTTTCTTCCATTCAGGGTCATCAGCCCCAGTTCCAGACAGGCATAGTTTCAGACCACCCTGCTGAGGCTGGCCCCATCTCAGAAGGTGAGCAGGAGCTCCACTACGCTGTCCTACACTTCCACAAGGTGCAACCTCAGGAACCAAAGGTCACCGACACTGAGTACTCAGAAATCAAGATACACAAGTGAGGAATTGTCCAAAGCCATAACCTTGATTGGAGAGAACATGGTACCTCTCAGTGTATTGGTTACTAGGGCTGCCACAGCAACGTACCACAAACCGAGTGACGTAAACACAGAACTTTATTTTCGGATAGTTTCAGATGTTAGAGGTCTGAGAACAAGGTGTTATCAGGGTTGGTCCCTTCTAAGGCCTCTCTTGTTGGCTTGTAGCTGGCTGTCTCCTCCTTGTGTCTTCACATGGTCTTTCCTCTGAGTGTGTTTGTGTCCTAATCTTCTCTTCTTATAAAGACACTAGTCATATTGGATTAGGGCCTCCCCATGACCTAATTTAAATAAATTAACTATTTAAAGACCCTCCAAATACAGTAACCTTCTGAGATATTGAGATTTAGGACTTCCAACATATGAATTTTAGAAGGGAACAATTTAGCCCATAACACTGTGTCCAATTCTTTTAAAATTAATGTTTTTGTTGTCAATGGACTATATAAATACCTTCGTATATATGGCAGACCACAGGACTTCTGTCCAAGAGAACTGAGTTCAACTCCATCTATGCCAGCTATTGAGCAAGTCACTTTATGTCCCTGCTCTGTAAGGCAGGGAAATAATTTCCATCTAACCAGATTATTGTGAAAGGTCAAAGAAAGCATACAGCTAACATACAGCTTTGTTAGCTGTAAAACAGCTAACAAAGGCCCTGACACAAAGGTTTTCATAAAGTCTGTATATTATTGTAAATGAATGCCTTGTATCTGGATTTGGCTAGCTTTTTTTTTTTTTTCTTTTTTTTCTGAGATGGAGTCCTGCTGTATCTCCCAGGCTGGAGGGCAGTGGTGCGATCTTGGCTCACTGCAAGCTTCGCCCCCTGAGTTCACACCATTCTCCTGCCTCAGCCTCCCAAGTAGCTGGGACTACAGGCACCCACCACCACATCCGGCTAATTTTTTTGTATTTTTAGTAGAGATGGGGTTTCACCATGTTAGCCAGGATGGTCTTGATCTCCTGACCTCGTGATCCGCCCTCCTCGGCCTCCCAAAGTGCTGAGATTACAGGCATGAGCCACCGCACCTGGCTTTGATTAGCTGTTTTAACAGACAGTTTCTGCTGGCAATTTCTTCTAAGGCTAAAAAGGAGTAGGCCCAGAGGCCACAGCACCAGGTGTCTGTGTCACCCCCTGTTCAGAACTCTTCACGACTCCCCAAAATAAGGTTTCCATCCATCATCTTTCTGCTCAAGGCTCTCTACGTGATCTTGTCCATCCAGATTTCCCCAAATCAGTTCCTCACCAGTCACCAATACCCCATGTCCATTTCCACAGCTTCCTCTTACAAATCCCAGTCTCCACTCTTTCAGTGAAATTGAAGAAAGCATTTAATGAAGACCAACTATTAAGGAAAATTCTTAAGAGTAGCCACGAAAAATAAAAAGACAGATTACACTTAAAAGACCACAGTTAGCAGTCGCTCACGCCTGTAATCCCAGCACTTTGGGAGGCTGAGGTGGGTGGATCACTGGAGGTCAGGAGTTCGAGACTAGTCTGGCCAACATGGTGAAACCCCATCTCTACTAAAATACAAAAATTAGCTCGGTGTGGTGGCGCTTGCCTGTAATCCCAGGTACTTCTGCAGGTTGAAGCAGGAGAATTGCTTGAACCTGGGAGGTGGAGGTTGAAGTGAGCTGAGATTGCATCACTGCACTCCAGCCTGGGCGACAGAGTGAGACTCCAACTCAGAAAAAGCAAAACAAAACAAACAAACAAGCAAAAAACCACAATTAGACTGACAGCTGACTTTTTTAGGAGCAATATTGGAAGGCTAAATGCAATAGAAAGATGTCTTTGATGCCTTAAGAGGAATAAATGTTGTTTTAGAAAGCCTACTCAATGAAAACACATTTTAAGACTGAAAGTGAAATATAGATATTTTAAGGAAAACCAAAATATGTGAGTGTTAATAAAGAAAAGATTTCTCAAATAAATTCTAAAACATATAATTCAGGTATTAGGAAAGTGATCCCAGATTAGATTTTTGAGATCCAAAAAAAACGAAAACCTAGGAAAGTAGCAAATATGTGAGCAAAATGAAACAAATACTTGTTGTAAAAATGATGGTTTGTAGAGGGGTCAAACATCAAATGTAATATTGAAATACCAATATTATATAGCCCAGAAACTATAATAACATAAAGTTCAGAAGAGTGTAAATAGAATTTATATTACATAAAGTCTTTATATTTTTCCAGAGAAAATTAAATGTTATGATGAATGTTACATTTGGATAATTTATTATTGTAATCTCGAGGAAATTTACTTAAAGAATCGAAGCCAAGTTTATCACCTGTGAACTAGAGGAAGTATAAAAGGTGATAGAAACATTATTCAGTCAAACCAGAGAAGACAAGAAATAAGAGATTAAACAAAAAAAGGATGGATAGAACATGTAGAATACAAGTATAAGATTCTGTATTTAGACTCAAATACAGTCTAAGAATCACATTAAGCACAAGTGAATTAAATGCTACAGTTAAAATACCAGCATAGTAAGACTGGGGGAAAATGTAGCTATACGTTGTTTATAAGAGATCTACATAAAAGATAAATATAGGGGAGGTTGTGTGTAGAAGGATGAAAAAAGACATACCATGAAAACCGTAACCAAAAGAAACTGATGTAGTCAGTCAAGTTTCCACTGGAAAAAACAAGTCTGTAGGATGTATGTATTGAAAGATTCAACTATTCACAATAGCAAAGACATGGAATCAACCTAAATGCCCATCAATGATAGAGTAGGTAAAGAAAATATGGTACATATACTCAATGAACTACTATGCAGCCATAAAAAAGAATGAGATCATGTCCTTTGCAGGGACATGAATGGAGCTGGAGGCCATTATCCTTAGCAAACTGACACAGGAACAGAAAACCACATACCACATGTTGACACTTCTGAGAGGGAGCTAAATGATGAGAACACATGGACACATAGAGGGGAACAACACACACTAGGGCATTTTGGAGGGTAGGAGGGTGGGAGGAGGGAGAATATCAGGAAAAAATAATGGGTACTAGGCTTAATACCTGGGTGACGAAACAATCTGTACAACAAACCCTCGTGACACAAATTTACCTATGTAACAAACCTATACTTGTACCCCTGAACTTAAAATAAAAGTTTAAAAAAAGGAACTTCAAAAAAAAGAAAGAAAGACTCATTGCAAGAAAATGGCGTATGCTTTTGTGGGAGCTGGCTAGGCAAGCCCGAGATCTATAGGGAGGGTCATCTGGAAGTCCAAGCTAGGACTTCGTCATGAGCTCAAGCTGCAATCCACAGGGAGAATTTCTTCTTTCTCAGAGAAGCCTCAGTTCTGCACTGAAGGTCTTTCCACGGATTGAATCAGGCTTACCCAGAGTATGAAGCATAATCTTCCTTAAACTGATTATAAATCTTACTCATGTGTACAAAGCATCTTCACAGCAATACCTAGATTAATGTTTCATTGAATATCCTGGAGACTGTTACCTAGACACATTGACACATAAAACTGAATATATCAATATCAGAAAATATGTCTATTACAAAAAGAAGTATTAACGGAGGTAAAAGGGACCACTTCGTAGGGATTAAAGATTCAATCTACTAGGAAGATACATTTGAAATGTACCTGCACATGATAAAATAGCTTCAGAATACATAAGGCAAGAATAGGCAAAGTGAAAACAAAATAGCCTAATCCACATTTATGGAGGGCAATTTTTAACACATATTTTACAATAACTGATGGTACACACAAACAAGAGAATTGCTAAGGATATGCAATATAGTATACATAAATAACATGATTAACAAACTTGGTCTATGGCCATAGGTAGAAACTGCTCCAAACAACTGCAGAAAACATATTCTATTTGAGCACACATGGAGTATTAAAAAATTTTTTTTTACCATATACTGGGCCAAAAGTATATTTCAACATATGTCAGAGAAGTGAAACCATACAGAATATGTTAATTGATTTCAATGTTATTAAGCTCAAAATAAGTAATAAAACGTAATTATATACCAATGTCTATGTAACTGTACATAATTAGTGGAAACTTAGAAAATCCCTTAAAATAAGTCATAGATTAAATAATCAAAACATACGGCCAGGCGTGGCAGCTCCTGCCTGTAATCCCAACACTTTGGGAGGCCGAGGTGGGCAGATCACTTGAGGTCAGGATTTCAAGACTAGCCTGGGCAACACGGCGAAACCCTGTCTCTACTAAAAAAAAAAAGTACAAAACTTAGCTGGGTGTGGTGGCATGTGCCTGTAATCCCAGCTACTCAGCAGGCTGAAGCAGGAGAATTGCTTGGATCTGGGAGGCACTGCACTCCAGCCTGGGCAACAGTGAGACTCCATCTTAAAAAAAATTGTCATCATTATCATCATAACACAAATAAGAAATTATTTAAAACTGGATACTGAAAATACTATAAAACTTTTAGAGTAAAACTAAAGCATTTATTAGAGGAACTATATATAACCTTAAATGTATATGCTAGAGTGGGAAAAGCTAAAATTTAATAAACTAAGCTTTAATTTCAAGAACTTAGAAAAAGAACAACAAAACCAAAAGGAATTGGAGAGAAGGAAATATCAAATGATAAGAGCACACAGCATAGAAAACATATTCAGTAGAAAGGAACAACATCACGAACGGCTAGTTCTTTGATACAAATAATAAAATGGGCAAACCTCAGTTGCAATTAGTCCAGAAATATAGAAGGCAAAAATAACTAGTATGCAGGAATATAAGGGAGAAAACATTACTTAATCTAATGCAAAATAAGCAGAAAGTAGTAAGCTGTATGAAAAGTTTTGAATATTTATATAAAATGGACAAATTTCTAGGAAAAAATGTGTTACCTGACGCTGTAGGCATGGTTCAGTTTGTATCTGTCCTTCTGACCTCTCAGTCTCAAAATGAAAAGCCAAATGTATTTATGAAATTCTGCCACTAGGGGGAGTTCCTTCAGCCCCGCTCTCAGGTTCACTGTGGTTGAGTTTGTCATGATGCAAAAGTCCACTCCTTGCTGTGCCAGCTGATTGAGCAGAACCACTTGAAAACCAAGATGAAATGTTTTCCTCCTCAAGCAATGGCCATAAAGAACTGCCCATGAGGTCACACATGTGATTTCATGAAAAAATAAGGCAATATCCCAGGAGGAGTTGTAGGAATCTGGGTCACCTGCTCATGTCACTTGGTTGTGATTTCTGGACTTCTTGAAGCCCATCTTGAAGTCAGTTGTATCATATCCAAATTCACTTCATAATGGATTATTGCTTCACATGGCCAACTTTTTAGCTTGATGTGTCACAGAGCACCTACTTCATGATGGGCAGTTTGTATTATATATTCATTTCATATCTCATAGTAAGGGTATCAGTCTCTACCAAGGCCTGGTAATAAGTCAGAAGCTCTTTCTCAAGAGATCCATCATGTTCTCAAAAACAGAGCATGGCTTTGCAACAAAAGTCCTAGGGGTCTTCACTCTGGGGCACACCGACATTCTTAATTATTCCAGATAATTCAAGTATAATTTAATCTTGAGTTATAAACCTCAAGTTGTAAAGCTTCTTATACTACAGCCTGGACATGCTGCAGAGCCTTTCCTTGAACTGAGAACAACTCCAAACTGGAAGTCTTAAGATTTACATAGTAAGTGGGTTAGAGCATCCAATCATAGTTGTACATTTCCTCCAAAATCCAAAGGTGACTATCAAGAATTGAGCTTCTTTGGTAGGGGTAGGATGACCTCCCATTTTATCTCTGATCCTCTTTAAAGCTAATGTGCTCAACTTATCTCTAGAGATTAAGTAATGACGCATTGCCTTTGACAATTCCATCATCCTGATTGAAAGCAGTGTGATTATATCCATTGCAGTATTTCTTTCTGTCATCCCCAATAAACTGATAATAAATCTTAATCCTGTGTACAAAGCACCTTCACAGCAACACCTAGATTAATGTTTCATTGAATGTTCTGGGGACTATAACCTAGAAACATTGGCACATAAAACTGACCATCATAAGTATGTCAATATCAGAAAATATATCTTTTACCAAACAAAGTGTTAATGGAGATAAAAGGGCCAATTTTATAAGGATTAAATATTCAATATACTAGGAAGATACATTAGAAATTTACCTGCACATGATAAAATAGCTTCAGAATATGTAAGGCAAAAGTAGGCAAAGAATGGCTTCAGAATATATAAGGTGAAAAAAAATAGGCTGAACCAGGTTAGTCTTCACAGAGCTTTTCATGGACACTTGTGCTGTCTTTACCAGTATACTACTTGAGGGGTAAGAGCAGGGGAGATGAGGGTACAGGTTGAACTTTTGTCATTTTTTACTTTCCAACATTTTTAACTCTCTAAACCTTTGGGTTATTTTTTCTCCATTATGCCAAGAAAGTTCTGACATCATCCTCGTTAAATTTGGGTCATTGTTGAGTCCATTTTCATTGGAATATAGTGATAATATTGTTTCAATCAAACATAAAGCAAATTCCTTCATCCACCTGAGAGCTTCTTGAGCCAAAACATTGTATCTGTAATCTTTTGTTAGTACACCCATATCAATACATTTGGCTAAGCCAGTGTAATATTTTATCTTTGTTGGTCTAAGATTCCTAGTGTCCACTTTAACATATATTTTTCAGGTGTCTGCTGATATAAATCAGAGAATCCAATAATTCCTTTAGAATGTAAGATCTTCTCAAGAGTCGGGCATTGCATTTACCCCATGGAAGAGACTTGCATTTTATTCTTGGTCTGGAATGAATAGTGATTGGGATGAGTTTTGAAGAGACTCAGCACCTTCCTGTGCTTGGGCAATCTCTCCAAGCAGAATTATTCGAGTCTTCCAGTAAGGAAAGACTAATCTCTCCAGACCAAGGAAATCAGGCTATATTCTGGTATCAAGAGAGTTTCAAAAAGTCTTGGGGCAAGCGGGGTGAAGATTTTCAACTTTATCCAAAGACCATGCATAGGGGTCATCCACATGTTCTTGGGTACTTGATCTTCATACAAGACCCCTTTCCAAGTCCAAGCCCCTCAGTCCTTTCCAATAACTGCCCTAAATTTCCTATAAGAAGCGCAGACAAATCTTTAAATTCAAATTATGTCGTAATTCTTCAATAAATACAATTAAATTTGGGGCCTGATTTTTTTTTTGCAAGATTGTCCCCATAGTCAAATGACATGAAATTGTTTGAAGTCATAAGGCATTTCTGTAGTTTACAACCATAACTTGACCTACGAGGTAAGACCTGAGCTTGGCACTTGCCCTTTGCAGGTTTTCCAGCAGAGTTAGGAGCAGAGAGTTTACCACACAGTCTTTGTGGTCATTAATGCTCACACAGCAGTGAATAGCATCGCCATTCGATCCTTCAAGGCATTTGCTTAATAGCCACTCAATCATAGGTAATTAATTAATCATGATGGCACTGTATGTGGAATTCTACGAAACATTTAAAGGAGAAATAATATCAAACTTTCCCAGACTCCCTCAGTAAATAGAGAAGGAGAAAACACTCATTTCCTGAGGCAAAATTCAAACCTGATACCAAAGCTTCATGAGGACGTTACAAGAAAAGAAAATTGCAGACCACTGCACCTCATGAACATAGAAAAGTCTTCATTTAAATATAAGTAAATCCAATCCAACAAATAAAATTGACATAATACATGATGACCAAGTGGGGTTTCACATCCAAAAATAAATGTAATTCACCACGCTAACAGAATAAAAGAGAAACATCAAATGTGCCTCTTGATTACTCCAGAAATAATGCTGGGCAGAATTTAAAACACATTTATAATTTAAAACTATCTCAACAAATTAGGACTAGAAGAGAAAAACTTCGATTTGATTAAGAGCATCTAAAAACCTGCAATTAGCATCATACGTAATAAAGAAATATTGAACACTTTTTCCCCTAAGATTGGGAGAAAGGAAGGAATATCTGCCCTATTATTTCTATTCGACATTGTAGTATAGATCCTAGCCAGTGAAATTAACTAAGAAATAAAAAATACAAGGCCAGGCACGGTGGCTCCTGCCTGTAATCCCAGCGCTTTGGGAGGCTGAGGCGGGTGGATCACAAGGTCAGGAGTTGGAGACCAGCCTGACCAACACGGTGAAACCCTGTCTCTACTAAAAATACAAAATTAGCCAGGCGTGCCAGCACATGCCTGTAATCCCAGCTACTAGGTAGACTGAGGCATGAGAATCGCTTGAACCCGGGAGGCAGAGGTTGCAATGAGCTGAAATCACACCACTACACTCCAGCCTGGGCAACAAGAGCAAAACTCCATCTAAAAAAAAAAAGTTTAACTGACAGGCCGTGTGGATAGATTGCATATGGGAATTGGAAATCAGGATGACACTGGGATGCAGGCAGATGCAAACAGATACCACTTGATACTGATGCTCAGACATCCCAAAGGGCCAGAGGGAACGCCCCCTGCAGGAAGTTTGAGGAGAGAAACACTGAGTGCTGCCTGGAACATGTGAGGCTGGAGATGCCCACTTCATTTCCTGGAGTAGATGCCACAGAGACAGGAAATGATCAGGGTTTGTTTGGCATCCAACTTTACCAGTCATCAGCGAGTCTCTTGGTTGTCATTATCATGTGCCTTCATGGTCGTTTTTTGTTTTTTTGTTTTATTTTTGATTTGGAAACAACTACAGATTCATAGGAAGTTGCAAAGAAATGTACAGGGAGGACCCACACACCCTCCCCTCAGCCTCCCTCACTATCATCATAGGATATGAGAATATGATGATCTGAAAATCAAAGAATTGACATTGGTAGCTTGTGTTTTTAAAACAGTATATGAAATAGGACCCTTTTCATATTTCGCATTTCAAATAGGACATGTTGGAATAGGATGGATTCCAACAGTTAGGTGTCAGGAACAGAGAAGGAACCCTTAGAAAGATAAGGAAGATGGTTAGGAAGGTAGAAGGAGGCATGAAGTTTCTAGTATGTTACATATAGTTTGATCCAGGCAGGTGACTTAGGAGTATGTGTGTGTTGCCCACAACTGGTGCAAGGTGGCAGCTCTAGGTGGCCCAGAAGCCAATCTATGAAGTGTTTTAAACAGGAATGAGTGACTGAGCCTAATGCTACTGAGAGAGAGGCATCCAAGTGAGATGAGAATAGAAATTGTGCAGGTGGTTCAGCACTTTGGAGGTCGTTAGTAATCCTGACCAGAACCGTTTGAATGATGTGGTAGGGACAGAGCAAGATGAAATAGGGTGGAGAGGAAATGAAGGAAGACATTTCCTCAGAGAAATCCTCCTGTGAAGAGAAGAGGGAACCCACAAGTTTGCAGGGAGACAGGCACAGGGGCTGATGGGCTCAGAAACTTTTCCAGGACCCTCTTGGCAGCACCTCCCAGGAGCGAGAAGGATCAACCCACAGCAGAGCCACTGAAGGCCCCTGACCCCCTCTCTCCCTTTCTCTTCCTATCAAACCCAGCTCTGCTTCAATTCAGCTGTGCACACAGATGCTGCCTGACCCCACACTGTCCTCCCCTCGTGCTGAAGTCCATAGATCCTCATTCTCACCACGGGGATCAGCTCTAAGGTTAAAAGGGAGATCTAACCCAAGGGGGGCCACACTCTCAGTGGAGATGGTGAGGCCTCTGAATCCACTGGGGAGTCCCAGATTGTCACCTTTCAGCCTCAAGGTGGCAGGGGGTCCTCTCTCCCTTCTCTGGCCCATGGGCAACTGAGAACAATGGCATAGAAAAATCCACAGGAGGACGGAGACGTTACCACTTTCCTGGTTCCTGTCAGCTGGTTCCATATGGGTATGAAATGCCCAAAGGCAGAAGTGGGGCTGGGCCTAGGATTGCAGGACTTCAGGGGTCATCACACCCACACCCTCCTCCGTTTACACCTTCCTGTGAGAGGCCTTTTTTCTGAGCTCTGTGGATGGAGGGGAGGGTGTGATATTTCCCAACATGAGCGTTCCCAGGAAAAAGATAACTTTTTTTTTTTTGGAGAATACACATGTTGGTGGCTCATGGGGAACCAGAGATCAGAGAAAAGGGGAGGGTCAATATTAGGGTCTGAATTGTGTTCCTCTCCCCAACCAAATTTATCTGTTGAAATCCAACGTCCAGTACCTAAGGATGTGACTGTATTTGGAAACACATCTTTAAAGAGATACGTCTGTCCCTTGGTATTAGTGGGGGAGTGAACCCCCCTTGGATACCAAAACCCATGATGCTCAAGTCTCTGATAGAAAATGAAAGAGTATTTGCATATAACATAAGCACATCCTCTTCTATACTTGATATAGTTTGAATGTTTGTCCCCTTCAAATCTCATGCTGAGGCTGGGTGCAGTGGCTCATGCCTGTAATCCCAGCAATTTGGGAGGCCGAGGTGGGAGGATCCCTTGAGCTCAGGAGTTTGAGACCAGCCTGGCCAAATGGCGAAACCCCATCTCTACTAAAAATACAAAAATCAGCTGGACGTGGTGGTGGGTGACTCTGAGGGCTGGGGACACTGGCCCTCTCTCCCCAGGAGCCATATAAATGGAAAAGGTGGAGCCAGCATCCTCCAGACCCCTGACCCCCAGCCCAGACACGGGGACCCAGATCCCTGTGTCCAACCCTGACCCGCATCCCACTGCCCTCAGGGAATCCCAGTCAGGGGCCTGGGCGTCCTGGCCCAACACTCACAGAACACATTGAGTTGGATGTTCCTGTTCGTGGTCACACCAGCCCTCGGTAAAGTCACCTGACAGGTGAGGCTGGCGTTGTGGTCCTGGACTGTGGAGGGCACCGAGGTGGAGCCCAGTGGGAACATGGAGGCCCCATCCAGGTAATTGTCAGAGGCATCCCCTGCTCACAGGCCCAAGGCACAGAGCAGGTAGATTGCTGGGGCAGCTGACTCCAGGGTTATTGGGATGAAGATGTCGGGCCTGTGGGTTGGACCTGTGGGTCAGGGCTGGTGAGGAGAAGGGGACAAGCAGGATTAGGACGGGGATCCAAGGTGCCACCCAGGGGGAAGCTCAGGCTCTGGTCCAGTTCTTCTCCTGAGCCCATCAACACCATGCCATCCCAGGATGGAGATCCAGTCCCGGCCCTGCCCTGCCGCCACAGCACCTTTGCTTATGGCCTCTCCTGGAGCCCATGCCTTACGCATCACATGCATGGACAACTGGTTAATTTTGTATCTCCATTTCATATTCCCTCCCTCCATGTGAAAGAAGTATGACCCCTCAGGGAGCAGTCATTGATCTGTCGGTCCCTGGAGAGTTGCAACTGTCCCTGGGTCTCCTCCTGCACTTTTCTATCTGGGTTGTTTGTGGCCACTGGAGCATCTGAGGCTGGAAGGGCCACTTCCCCTAACCAATAGCTGTGAAGTGGGTCAGAGTCAGTCCAGCTGTCTTGGGGGTAGCAGAAGGAGCAGGGCACATGGACAACACCAAGGGTGGAAGGACTCCTTTCCCTTCCTCCCCAGTCCCCAGCCCACCTTGCCACTTGTCCTCTGGGTCTCCTGGGGGCTGCCTGGCCTCGGGTTTGCTGAGCTGGTCCTTCCAGAGCCCCCTCCAGGGAAGAGAAGAGGGAGAGCTGTGTCTGTTCTGGGGGCATGGCTATGGGTGCAGAGAGGTTTGGGGGCTCTCCTTCTGGCCCCCAATTTAGAGGTCATTGAGGAAACAGCAATGAAAGTCCACAGGGAACTCCCCTTATCTGGGCTACCAGCAGTGGTGGTGATGGATGCAGGGGAGGAACAGTTGCTGGAGGGGGCTGGTCATCTCAGATAAAATACAGGATGCCTGCTTGAAATGGACTTTCAGATAGAGAATAAATAATATATTTTTTAGCATAAGTATGTTCCAAATATTGCATGAGGCATGCTTACGCTAAAAAAAAAAAAAAGGTTTTATCTGAAATTCAAATTCAACCACATATGTTGCATGGTTTTTGTTTTTTGTTTTGATAAATCTGTCCACCTTAGGCTGGTGTCAGCCCCACGCCTTCATGCTTCCTGGTGAACTCACTGACCTTTGGTCTCCCAGAAGTACCCTCCCACCCCCACTAGGCCTTAGTCCACTTCCCAGTCTCCCTTCCTCCTCTGTCATTCAATTGGGCAATGCTTGCAACAGCTTTTGAGATCTGAACACTTGTACTCAAAGGTAACACTGAAGGCGAGAGTTTCAGGCAACATGAAGGGCTTGGGGTATGTGGGGTGAGTGGAGTAAACTCGGCAAGATATTGTCCCCTCACTTGGCACTTCCTGAAATGACTCTGTTTTGGTCACGGAGAGACAAGGAGCTCATCCCTCAACCTCCATGCACCGGGAGTACCAAACAGATGCTGAGTTAAAGAGGATAGATGGAGGTGAATCTTACATGGCATATGAGCTCCAGGGACCCCAAGTTGGTAAATGAAGACTCTTAAAAATAGAAAAGCACTGGGGGTCTCCTAAGTGACCCAGATGCTGGAGAGATATTCAGGACAGGTCCTGGGAAGGGAGTGGTCAGCTCTTTGTAATGGAGGAAAGTCAGGAGAGGCCTTCTGGAGGAGGTGACCCCTAGCTGTTCCTGTCTCCGCCTTGTCCTTGTTCTCTTATCCACTTTGTTAGTCACTCAAGCTCTCATAGCAACGTGCCACAGGCAGAGAGGCTGAAACAACAGTTTTTTTTTTCTCACGGTTCTTGTGCTGAACATGTCAGCAGAGTTGGTTCCTTCTGGAACTCTCTGCTTGGCTTGTAGCTGCTGACTTCTCTCTGTGTCCTCACATGGTTTGTGTGTCTCTGTGTCCTAATCTTCTCTCCTAGATGGACAGAAGTTATATTGAATTAGGACCCATACAAGTGGCCTCATTTCAAATGGATACAGTGCACCCTCCATATCCACCCATTCCATATCCTTGGATTCAGCCATCTGGGGATCAAAGATATTCAAAAAAACAAAAACCAATAAGAACAACAACACAATCATGAAAAATAATACAATTAAAATACATTATAACAACTAGCTGCATAGCATTGACATTGTATTAGGTATTATCAATAATCTGGAGAGGACTTAAAGTATTGTGTTAGTCCGTTTTGCATTGCCGTAAAGGAATACCTGAGACTGAGTAATTTAGAATGAATAGAGGTTTATTTGGTTCACATTTCTGCAGGATGTACAAGTAAGGAATCAGCATCTGCTCAGCTTTTAGTGAAGCCTCTGAAAACTTCTAATCATAGCAGAAGGTGAAAGGGGAGCAGGCATGCCACATGGTGAGAGAAGGAGCAAGAAGAGACACCAGGCTCTTTTCAACAACCAGCTCTTCTGTGAACTAATGGAGTGAGAATTCATTGTCATGGGAGGGCACCATGACCCAAACACCTCCTACCAGGCTCCACCTCCAACATAAGAGATTACATATCAACATGAGATTTGGAGGGGACAAATATCAAGACTGCATCAGTCTGCCTTGGCTCCTCAAATCTCATCTCTTTCTCACATTGCAAAATACAATAATCTCTTCCCAGCAGTCCCCCAACATCTGAACTCTTTCCAGCATCAACTGAAAGTGCAAAGTCTCATCTGAGACTCAAGGCAAGTTCTTCCCACCTATGACCCTGTGAAATAGGAAACAAGTTATTTAATTCCAAGATACATTGGTGGTTCAGGCATTGGGGAAATATTCCCATTCCAAAAAGGAGAACTTGCCCCAAAGAAAGTGGCAACAGGCTCCATGTAAATCCAAATTCCTGCAGGCAGAC
The DNA here is from genome assembly GCF_029289425.2 of Pan paniscus. Lineage (NCBI taxonomy): Eukaryota > Metazoa > Chordata > Mammalia > Primates > Hominidae > Pan > Pan paniscus. The sequence goes on along the minus strand of NC_073269.2, from coordinate 57,550,711 downwards.
ATTAAACCTTAGAGCTTAATAATAATCTTTGACTTTGTGTCCCACATCCTGGGCACATTGGTGCAAGGGGTGAGCTCCCAAGGCCGTGGGCAGTTCTGCCTGTGGCTTTGACAGGTGTAGGCCACGTGGCTGCTCTCATAGGTTGGAGATGAGTGCCTGTAGCTTTTCCATGTTGAGGTTGCAAGCTGCTGATGACTCTACACTTCCCTATCACTCCCCTAAGACTCTTCCGCACACACACCCCTCAGCCCCACAGCAAAGGCAGGGGGAGATTCACAACGCAGGCTTTGAGGCCTGTTTTCTTCCATCTCCTGAAAACACAACCTACCTCATCTTTCCTTTTCCCCAATAGTTTTGAGCTACGTTCTTTTGGATACATGTTATGGTCACATGGGTGAAAATTCAAAATGCATAGCAGAGTCTGTCCCCAGAATCGCCCAGCGTCCATCTAGGCTGCCCTGGGCCTTGGTTTGCTCACCTGGAGGATCTCAGAGGTGCACCAATATCAGTAGTGAGACTGCCCACACCCTCCTCTAGGGCTGTGTGTGATTCCACTGCATGGATGGACTCTGATTGTGTAGCATCTCCCAATGGAAGATCATGGCACTAATTTTATCATACTGCAGAAACACTGTAATGAATAATCATAAATCTACTTCCACAAGCAATATCTGAGTGTATAGGACAGTTCCTAAAAGCAAAATATAGCAGTGTTATATGTTCTTTCTAATTTTAATAAAGTGAAGTTGTTCTCAACTAAAAGTGGGCAAGTTTACATTCCCAACAGTGAGCAGAGAAGGTGTGTATGTCCCTGCACTTCAGCCTGTATCAGTGTCTGTTCCATCCACCAGTCTCTTTCTGTATCGTTCCTCCTTGTCTTGATCACTGTCTCTCTGACCCTCTGTCTCTTTCTCTACAGTATCCACCACCTTGGGGAATGGCTCAGCCCTTCCAGTCCTGGAAAGCCAGTCCCTGCACCTGGTCTGTGCTGTTGACAGCAATCCCCCTGCCAGGCTGAGCTGGACCTGGGGGAGCCCAACCCTGAGCCTCTCACAGCCCTTGAATCCTGGGCTGCTGGAACTGCCTCAAGTGTATCTGAGGGATGAAGGGGAATTCACCTGTAGAGCTCAGAACCCTCCGGGAGTGATGCTGCAGGCGGTCGGGGGAGCTGAAGCCCCAGCCCTGGTCTTCCTGTGCTTTTGTGTCATCTTCATCTTGTGAGCATTGACCCTGGAGAGGAAGGGAGAGCCCTGGGGGAGGGTGGCCTGGGAGCAGAATCCCTGAAGCCGGAGCTGGAAGGACCTGGCTGAGTCAGGAGTGTGAAGCAAGGGAGAGAATGAGCATGGGTGCATGGTGAGAATTTCATGAGTGCCCTTGTTTGTGGGGCCACATGTCTGTGACAAACCTTGGGCCCCACTGTCCAGGAAAAAAGAGCCTCTGTTTTCAATGTTGGGGTTTCTGGGACTACAGCCTGCTTGAATTCCTGCCCTGAAAATGGGCTTTTCTTTTCTACCACTTGGCCAGGCTGCAAATTATCCAAACTTTTACACTCTGCTTCCCTTTTAAATACAATTTCCAGCTTTCAGTGATTTCTTTCTTTGCTCACACATGAGCATATGCTGTTAGAAGCAGCCAGGCCATGTCTTCAATGCTTTGCTTCTTAGACATTTCTTCCACGAGATACTGAAAATCTTCACTCTCGTGCTCAAAGCTCCACAGATTCCTAGGGCAGGGGCACAATGCAGCCAAGTTCTTTGCTAAGGCATAACAAAATGGACCATCGCTCTGGTTTCCAATAAGTTCCTCATTTCCGTCTGAGACCTCTTCAGCTTGGCCTTCACTGTCCATATCACTACCAATATTTCAGTCATAACTATTCAACCAGTCTCTAGGAAGTTTCAAACTTTCCTTCATCTTTCTGTCTTTTTGTGAGCTCTCCACACTCTTCCAACTTTTGCCTGTTAACCAGTTCCAAAGTTGTTTTCAACTTTTCAGGTGTCTTTGTAGCAATGCCCCACTCCTCTGTACCAATTTTCTGTATTAGTTCATTCTTCCATTGATATAAAGAAATACCTGTGACTGGGTAACTTATAAAGACAAGAGGAATAATTGGCTCATTGTTCTGCAGGCTGTACAGGAAGCAGGATGTTGGCATCTGCTTGGCTTCTGGGGAGTTCCTCAGGAAACTTACAATCATGGCAAAAAACAAAGGGGAAGCCAGCATGTCACATGGCCAGAGTAGCAGGATAGAGCAAATGGGGAGATGCTGCACACAGACAACAAGCAGATCTTGTTAGAACTCACCCACTCTCACAAGAACAGCACCAAGAAGATGGTGCTAAGCCATTCATGAGAAATCCACCTCCATGATCCAACCACCTCCCACTACACCCCACCTTCAATATTGAGGCCTACAATTCTGCATGAGATTTGGTGGGGACACAGATCCAAACCATATCAGGCTCTAATCCTATTAGGCTAATCCAAACCACCTATCTAAACACCATGGCTTCTAATACTATCACATGGGGGTTCAAAGGTCAACAAATGAATTTTGAGGAGAGACATGTAGCTGTAGCACTTGTCACTCTGGTCCTTAATATCTTCCTCTCCAAATTGTGGAAGTGGGTCTAGAGGGCCCATCAGCTCCTCTGAGTCATATGTGGTTCAAACGTTCTTCCTTTGCAGATTCTGTGTGGCTTCCTCATGTCTCTCCTTCCCATTTCTCTGCTTTTCTTTGCCAACTGGGGACTGTGGGAAAGAGATGGGCCATGGTCGAGCCCTTCTTCTCACTGAGATGCTGCAACTGTCCTTACGGGAAGAAAGTGACATGGCAAGGATGGGGGCCCAGGAGCAGATTGGTCTGCAGGATGAGATACAAGCTGCAAATGCAGGAATTAGTGGTGTCAGGGAGAGGAGCAGCTATGCATGCCCCAATCCTGCACATTTCCTTTTCAATTATCACAGCCGACTGACTCTACTCCGGGTTATGGGCAATTGGGGACAACATGGGGATGGGAAGATCCATGGAGCTGAGTAAAATAAAACAGATTGTGGTTTTTATGTAAAAATAGTCTTTAGAAAAACCTATGCAAAGCCATAGTATTGAAGGCAGTGCGCTCAGATGATAAAACTACATAGAAAAGCAAGGAGACCAATATCATTAAAGTGAGGCTGGGGCCTCTTCAGGAGGAAGTGCATGTGGCCTATAGGAAGGGGAAACACAGGGCTGAATAAATGAATGCAATTTCTTTCTTCATCTCATGGGAGAAATTTGGCAATTATCTTGTGATGTTCTATTTCTTGAACAGTGATAATTTGGTGAAAATCACTGAGTCATTTTTTTAGGTGGCACTTTTATTTACTTGTATTACATTTCCCCAAAAATCACTGTTTCAAGAAAAGCTGACATGGGTGTAAGGAGGGCGAATCTTGTAGGATTTTCCCCACCTTCCTCCCAGCACATAGCATACAGTTTCAAAAAATCTTCTGCTGAATTCAGGTGCATTTCTTCTCCCATGAAATCCTGTCCATCATTGAGCGTGGACACGCCAGGGCTGGTGTCCTCGCTCCACGTCTCCTGTTCACCTGAAACCCTGGGAGCAGAGCCTGCAGAAACAAAGGGCCAGCAGACCCCTCATGCTCTGGAGTAAGGAGGACTTGTGAGAGAGCAGTGGTGAAGGATCCCATCCTGATCCCAGGGAGCCATGGCCGAGAAAGAAACACCTGCCGCTTTAGAAATCTGTCCCTTCCCATCCAGCATTCCTCCCTTCCAGAACTCACTGTACAACAGTCACAGCCTTAGTTTCTCAGGCCTCCTGTGAACTGGGCTCTTCTCTGTGTCTTTGGTGTGTATCAACACACGGAATCCTCACCTCCACGACCCTGTGTCTCTCTGCTCAGTCCTCCCGAGACTGATTCCCCAACATAGGGGAGAGCGACCACACCCTGCCTGGTACCCCCACTGAAGCTCCTGCCATGGAGAGCTCAGATATCAGGAGCCTCAGTGTCTCCCCACTACACAGTGACTCTTTGGGGACAGTGTCTAGCTCTGCTGTGTTGAACTCCACCTCATGGCCGCTGAGGGAGGAAGGAGAGGTTGCCTGCTCATCCCACCTGCACCCCCATCTCTTATATCCTAGTGTCACCTCTGACCTATAGAGAGACATCCACAGCCTGTACTTCACAGGTCTGGCCATATGGGACTCATTTTCACCTTATGGAAAATATCACCCAAGGGGAAGGGCACTGAGAGGGAGGCAGTGGGCGGGGTGGGCCCTGCATGGGGTGGGAATCTGGGTGAGTCTTTCATCCTCTCTGGCCTCAGGGTCCCCAGGAGTGGACGGGGTAGTGGACGGTGGATCTTCCAGGGGTGACCCGGCCCTGACAGTGTCTGTGTGTGAAGTTCCTCCTGTGAGGTCACCGTTCAGACCTCACCCCCAACTTCCTGTGCGGCTTCCTCGAAATCTTGAGTTCTCAGTTCCTGAGAGAAGAACCCTGAGGAACAGACTTACCTCAGCAACCCTGGCACCTCCAACCCGACACATGCTACTGCTGCTGCTACTGCTACTGCTGCCACCCCTGCTCTGTGGGAGAGTGGGGGCTAAGGAACAGAAGGATTACCTGCTGACAATGCAGAAGTCCGTGACGGTGCAGGAGGGCCTGTGTGTCTCTGTGCTTTGCTCCTTCTCCTACCCCCAAAATGGCTGGACTGACTCCGATCCAGTTCATGGCTACTGGTTCCGGGCAGGGGACCATGTAAGCCGGAACGTTCCAGTGGCCACAAACAACCCAGCTCGAGCAGTGCAGGAGGAGACTCGGGACCGATTCCACCTCCTTGGGGACCCACAGAACAAGGATTGTACCCTGAGCATCAGAGACACCAGAGAGAGTGATGCAGGGACATACGTCTTTCGTGTAGAGAGAGGAAATATGAAATGGAATTATAAATACGACCAGCTCTCTGTGAACGTGACAGGTAAGGCACGGGCTCCAAGAGAGGCCAAAGGCAAATGTGATGGGAGCCTTAGGGCATGGCTGGGATGGGACACATGTCCTGGGAGGGGGCCGGGGGTGATGGACTCAGGAGAGGAGCTGGACCAGAGCCTGAGCTTCCCCAGGACCGCACCTTGGATGCCCCTCCTGATCTTGCAAGCCCCTCCCCTCACCAGCCCTGACCCACAGGCCTGACATCCTCATCCTGCTCGATGCTGGCATTGTGGCATGTGGGGCCTTATGACTCCTTGTTTTGGGGCCTGTCCTAGGCATGGCCGGGGTTTAGCAGCATCCCAGGCCTCTCCCCACCAGATGCCAGAAGCGCCCACCCCACCCATGCAGTGAGACAATAACAATTATCTCCACACATTGTCAAACGTCCTGGGGGGTTAAGTCCTCCCCAGTTGAGAGCCTTAGGTCTACACAACCCCGTGACTCTCTCAGGCCAGGCCAGGGAGGAAGCACTTCCTGGCGCAAACCAAGGGCAGCAGAGGCACCTGAGCCTGGACAGGGAGACTCAGCACACGGCCCCTCCATCTCTCATGCCCTGAGGTCCTCAGAGATCCACATTTAGATGCTCAAAAGACAGGAGGGACCTCCACGATGGTCCAGAGGCCGGGAGGGCAGGACCCACGTGTCTGGTGCAGGCCCTGGTGCTTCAGGGAAGCCCGGAGGTAGGAGGTGGGACACGGTCTCTGCTTCTCCCTGGGTGGGTCTCTAGGGTCTCTGAGCTTCAGGGTTTCCTTCACTCTGTGCAGAGGGAACGAGTTCCTATAGCGTGTGGGTTTGCAGTTTCTCTTCCATGCAGGGCTGAGGTCTCCAGCTCCTCTCCAGCCCCCTGTGGGTCCCACAGCCCTGCCCCTCCTCTCCCTCCCCCTTCTCTGCTCACACAGGGAGCCCAGGGAGCCTCTGCCTCAGAGATGCTGCTGCCCCTGCTATGGGCAAATGAAGAGAGGGACAGTGGGGGCTGGGCTGACCCTCGTTTCTCCACAGCGTCCCAGGACCTACTGTCAAGATACAGGCTGGAGGTGCCAGAGTCGGTGACTGTGCAGGAGGGTCTGTGTGTCTCTGTGCCCTGCAGTGTCCTTTACCCCCATTACAACTGGACTGCCTCTAGCCCTGTTTATGGATCCTGGTTCAAGGAAGGGGCCGATATACCATGCGATATTCCAGTGGCCACAAACACCCCAAGTGGAAAAGTGCAAGAGGATACCCAGGGTCGATTCCTCCTCCTTGGGGACCCACAGACCAACAACTGCTCCCTGAGCATCAGAGATGCCAGGAAGGGGGATTCAGGGAAGTACTACTTCCTGGTGGAGAGAGGAAGCAGGAAATGGAACTACATATATGACAAGCTCTCTGTGCATGTGACAGGTAAATCTCTGGCTCTAGGACCAGCCAGAGGGGAAGGCCTGAGGGCCACAGAGTAGGGCTGAGATGGGACCCCCATCCTGGGAGGGAGTTGGAGGTGAAGCATGTCTGGCTCAGGGGAGGAGTAAGACCAGAGCCTGAGCCTCCTCAGCACCACAGTTCAGACCCCAACACCCTCATTTTGCCTGTCTCCCTTTCATCACCAGCCCTGACTCACATGCCCACCTTCTCCATCCCGGGGACCCTGGAGTCTGGCCACCCCAGGAACCTGACCTGCTCTGTGCCCTGGGCCTGTGAACAGGGGACGCCCCCCACAATCACCTGGATGGGGGCCTCCGTGTCCTCCCTGGACCCCACTATCTCCCGCTCCTCGATGCTCAGCCTCATCCCAAAGCCCCAGGACCATGGCACCAGCCTCACCTGTCAGGTGACCTTGCCTGGGGCCGGCGTGACCACGAACAGGGCTGTCCGACTCAACATATCCTGTGAGTTCTGGGCCAGGACGTCTGGGTCTTTGATCGGGATTCCCTGAGGCCAGTTGGATGTGGGACCCAGACTCAAGGATCTGGGTCCTGGAATCTTGGCTGGGAGTTGGGGGTCAGGAGGATGCTGGCTCCACCTTCCCCATTTATGGGGCTCCTGGGGAGACAGGGTCAGTGTCCCCAGTCCTCAAAGTGATGGGATCTCCTTGTCTTTCTGTTCCAGATCCTCCTCAGAACTTGACCATGACTGTCTTCCAAGGAGATAGCACAGGTAAGATGGAGTCCTCTCCCTGGGGCTGGAGGAGCAGAGCCTTCAACTCAGGGGAGAGCCAGGTCCCTCCTCATCCTGGACTCACCCTGGTGACCTGAGACCCCTTTGTGGGTGAGACCCGGGCCCCCCTCCCTCATCCTCAGCCTTGTGGCCACCTGAGCACCTTCTCATCACCCCCTCACTCCCCTTGAACTCCTCCACACACACACCTATTTTGGCCCCACAGCAAGGGCAGAGGGACATTCACACAGCAGCTCAAGGATTTGAGGCCTCTTATCTTCCAGCTCCTGAATATTGCCTCCTACCTCATCTTTTTATTTTCACCAATAGTTCTGAGCTATATTCTTTTGGATACATGCTATAGTCACATGGGCAAAAATTTATAATGCACAGCAGAGTCTGTCCCCAGAATCGACCAGGGTCTGTCCAGGCTGTCCTGAGCCTTGGTTTGTGCACCTGGAGGATCTCAGAGGTCGTTTGATGTCAGCAGTGAGACTGTTTGCACCTTCCTCTAGGGCTGTGTGTCATTCCACTGTCTGAATAGTCTCTAATTTTGTGGCATCTTCTAATGGAAGATCACGGCACTAATTTTATCCTACAGCACAAACACTGCAATGAATAATGTTGTATCTACTCCCACAAGGAATATCTAAGTGTATGGAATAAAGTCCTAAAAGCAAAATATAGCAGTGTCATATGCCTTTCTGATTATGAAAGGTACAGTGAAATTGTTCTAATTAAAGATGGACAAGTTTACATCCCCAACAGTGAGCAGTGAACGTGCATATGTCCCTACAATTCAGCATGTATCAGTGTCTGTTCCATTCACCACTCTCTTTCTGTATCCTTCCTCCCTGCCTCGATCACTTTGTCTCTCTCTGCCCCTCTGTCTCTTTCTCTACAGCATCCACAACCTTGAGGAATGGCTCAGCCCTTTCAGTCCTGGAGGGCCAGTCCCTGCACCTTGTCTGTGCTGTCGACAGCAATCCCCCTGCCAGGCTGAGCTGGACCTGGGGGAGCCTGACCCTGAGCCCCTCACAGTCCTCGAACCTTGGGGTGCTGGAGCTGCCTCGAGTGCATGTGAAGGATGAAGGGGAATTCACCTGCCGAGCTCAGAACCCTCTAGGCTCCCAGCACATTTCCCTGAGCCTCTCCCTGCAAAACGAGTACACAGGTGGGTAGGGGAGGGTCTGGAGGAGGAGAACACACATGTCCCACCCTCAGGGTCCAGCTGGGAGACCTGGAATTTCCCTGCAACCCACAGCATCACAGTCCTCTTCCTGCCAAGCAGTGAGTGCGGGGTGGGGAGAGGGGAGGAGTTGATCTTGGAGGGGAGGAGCTGGGGCCTGGACAAGTGTGTTTGGAGATACAAGGGCCTTGCTTTCCAGTGCCTGGACTAGTGTGAGGCAAGTGAGGCACTCACTTTGGGCACACAATTTAAGAACCAAAAATAAAACAACTCAGCAAGCAAGAGAAATAATCTTGCCATGTGATTATCTTTTCGAAAATTAAAAATTATTGTAAAATAATTCCATGGTGAACACTAATCAAAATTTTAAATAAAGGCAGACTGCACCCAGCACTCTCATGCCTCAGTGACCTCAGGAGAAGTTCCCTTCCGTCCTTGTTCTTTCTGTCCGGGAAGCGGAACTGGGGTACCCAAGTCTGGGGCCCTACAGGCAGTGGGAGGAGAAGAGGCCCAGTTCTTGGAGGGTAAACCCCAAAACAACTCCAATCCATCCTCAGGCAAAATGAGGCCTATATCAGGAGTGACGCTAGGGGCGGTCGGGGGAGCTGGAGCCACAGCCCTGGTCTTCCTGTCCTTCTGCATCATCTTCGTTGTGTGAGCATTGACCCTGGGGAGGAAGAGCCTTGGGGGAGGGCAGGCTGGGAACAAAATCCCTGAAGCCAGACCTGGAAGGACCTGGATGGGTCAAGAGCTTGAAGCAAGGGCCAGAATGAGGTCATGGGTGCATGGTAAGAATTTCATGAGCGCCCCTGTTTGTGGAGCTCCATGTCTGTGGCAAACCTCAGACCCTACTGCCCAGGAAAAAAGAGCTTCTGTTTTCGACATTGGGGTCTCTGGAATGGGACCACTCCCCACCCGCCTCAGTTACCCCTCCAGCTCCCCAGTAGGAAATACAGGGCAGGGGTTGGTCTGCCCACTGCACCCCGATCTGACCACACTGAAAGGCTCTCTGGTCTCTTCACTCAGAGTGAGGTCCTGCAGGAAGAAATCGGCAAGGCCAGCAGTGGGCGTGGGGGATACAGGCATGGAGGATGCAAACACTGTCAGGGGCTCAGCCTCTCAGGTGAGTGAGCATTGAATCACAGCCCTTCTCCCCTGCTTTCTCCCAGGCCAGGCATGGTAGGGCATTATTTCCTCACTGTCCTTCCTTTCTTCCCCTACAGCCGAAAAATCACGTCCTGTCCACTTTTTCCTCAAAAGAACAGCTTTCATTGCCCTCCCCATCCCATCCTGACCCCTCTCACTGCAGAAGCCTCTGGATCTCTGTCTGGGACCTCCTCACCTCCCTGCCTCTTGCCTCCCCTTCCCGGCCTGGAGGGACAGTTCCACAGCCATCACTGTCTGCTTCCTCTGCATGTTGAATAGCTTTTGCTTCAAGTTCCATTTGGCTCAGCAGAGCACTGTCACTAATCTGGGTTTATTTAAATCTTTGTTCTCCAGGAATTTTTTGTTTTTATTTTTATTTATTTATTTATTTTGAGACAGAGTTTTGATCTTGTTGCCCAGGCTGAAGTGCGGTGGTGCGATCTCAGCTCACCACCACCTCCACCTCCCGGGTTCAAGTAATTCTGCCTCAGCCTCTCGAGTAGCTGGGATTACATACACGAGCCACCATGCCCGGCTAATTTTGTATTTTTAGTAGAGACGGAGTTTCTCCATGTTGGTCAGGCTGGTCTCAAACTCCCAACCTCAGGTGATCGCCTGCCTCAGCTTCCCAAAGTGCTGGGATTATAGGCGTGAGCCACCGCGCCCAGGCTTTCCATGGACTTTTTATATTAATTTTGATTTTTAAAATATTGTGTTAAAATTGTATTCATCTTCATTGCTGAGATTTGGGGCACCCTTTTAATTTTGTGCTCTGGGTAAGGGCCTCCCTGGCTTTGCTCCAATCCCAGCCCCGCTCCAGCCACTCCTGCCTCTGCTCCATGCTCTATCAACGCTGGACTCCAGTGTCATCACCAACAAGGTTATTTGTGTCTCTACGTCTTCACATTGGCTGTTCCTCCTCCTCAGATGCTTTTTTTCTCCCCACTCCCTGATTCCTATTCATCCTTCATGCCCTGATATAAATATTACACTCATCATTTATTGATTGTATTGAATGTGACTGGAAGCCTGTGGAAGGTTTCGAGTAGCAGAGTAACATCCATCCCTTCATTCATTAATTCATTCAGGAAAAGTTATAGAGCATCTCCTAAGAGAAGATGCCAGCGACCCATCTGTGGAAAACATTTAAAAGTCTTGGGCTCATCGAAGTTTAATTCTATACAGAGTGATATGGCCAAACCAATCAACTAATCAAAACTAATAAAACAACAAATGAATAAAATATAAAGATAGATATATACTTTAGGGAAAATGCAATGTAGAAGAAATAGGAAGTTCCAAGGAGAAGGCTTGTGGGTTTATTTTTGTTTATTCATCCAACCATTTATCCATCATCCATCCTTCCGTCTGTCCATCCGTCCATCCATCCAACCACCCACCCACCCGTCAGTCCATCCATCCACCCACCCACCCGTCCGTCCATCCATTCATCCATCCATCCATCCATCCATCCATCCACCCACCCACCCACCCACCCGTCCATCCATCCATCCATCCATCCATCCATCCATCCATCCACCCACCCACCCGTCCGTCCGTCCATCCATCCATCCATCCATCCACCCACCCACCCGTCCATCCATCCATCCACCCATCCATCCATCCAACCATCTACGGTGGAAAACAACACATAACATAAAATTTACCACCTAAACTTTATTAAGTTTATGGTTGTGCTAGATCTCTAGAACCCTTTTATCTTGCAAAACTGAAACTCCACATTCGTTGAACAATAACTCCGCCCTTTCCCTCCCATCCTCTTCATCCTCCTGCAGCCACTGGAAACCACCAATTTTACTTTATTTTCCTATGAATTTGACTATTCTAGATACCTCATATAAGTGAAATCATACAGTATTGCTCATCTTGTGACTGGACGATTTACTTAACAAATATCCTCAAGGTTCACCCACATTGTAAGGTGTGACAAGATTTCCTTCTTTTTAAAGGGTAATTAATATTGCATTGTGTGTATGTTTACCGCATTTTCTTTATCCATTTATCTGTTGATGTACACTTGGGTTGCTTCCACCTCTTGGTTATTGTGAATAATGCTGCCGTGAGCATGGGCAGGCAGATATCTTTTCAATATCCTGCTTTTAATTCTTTTGGGTGTATATCCACAAGTAGGGTTTCTGGACTCTAAGATTATTCTGTTTTTTAATATCTTAAGGAACTGCCATACTGTTTTCCACAGTGGCTACACTATTTTACATTCCCACAAATGTCACACAAGGGTTCCCATTTCTCCACGTCCTCACCAACGCTTGTTACTTTTTGGTTTTCGTTTGTTTTTGACAGTGGCCATCCTAATGCGTGTGAGGTGATATCTCATTAAGGCTTTGATTTGCATTTTCTAATCATTAGTGATGTTTTCATATGCTTCTTTTGATTTGTATATCACCTTTAGAGAAAGTCTATCAGAGTTTAAGCCTATTTTTGAAACTGTTTTGTTTCTCTGCTGTTGAGTTCTAAGAGTTTTTTTTATATATTCTGGATATTAAAACTTTTTTCAGATGTATGGCTTGAAAATATTTTCTACCATTCTGTAGGATGACTTGTGTTTCTGTCAGTGATGTTTGAGCACAGGAATGAAGGAGGCTCAGATCTGACACTGACTGTGAGAAAGAGCATTCCAGACAGAGGGAAGAACAGGGTGAGGCTCAGGCACAGGAGGGACCAGTGAGAGGATCCACAAGGACGTCTGTGTGATTAGACAGAGGGAAGCAAGGCCAAGAACAGGAAATGACTTTGGAGAAGTTGAGCCTGTGTGTGAATCGTGTCTGGCTGCACAGGGCACTGTGAGCATTTGGAGAGTTTTGTGCAAGAGACCATGATTAACTTTCATTTTCATGGGATCCCTCTGGCCGTTGTGTGCAGAAGAGACTGTGTGGTAGAGGAAAGACAGAGCAGAGAAGATAGAGAGGAGGCTGGTGAACATCTCAGGCAGGAAGTGGTGCTGGCTGGAACCAAGATGGCAGTGGTGGTGGACATGGCTGTCTTATGGGTAAATTCTGAAGTTAGACTTATGAGAATTGCCAATAGATTGGGTGTACAATGTGAATGACAGAGAGGGAGCAAGAAGACTTCCAGATTTTTGCCCCAAGCCATGGGTAGAATGGAGGGGTCAGTCATTGAGGCAGAAAAGATTGTGCAAAAAAAGAGATCTGGGGGAAAAAAGGAGGGGTTCAGATAGAATAGGTTGCATTTTGTGTGCCTTTCGACAAGAATATGTGGGTTTGAAGTATACTATTGGATCAAGGACTATAGTCAGCAGAGGGGAGAGGGCTGGGTGTAAATTTGGAAGTCGTCAGCCTATTGAAGGCATGAAGACAACACAGTGGATGAGATTGCAAAGCAAAAGTAAAGAAGAGCTCAGGGCTGCTCTGATATTTAGGGTCAGGGAGATGTGGAGCATCTAGCAAAAGGGCTGCCAAGAAGGTGAGATGGAGCCAGAAAGCACGATGTCCTGTAGTTAAGTCAAGAAGGGCTTCTGTGTAGGGAAGGTGAGCAGCTGGGTCCTCGGCTGCTGCGAAGTCCAAGAAGGAGAAGACTGCAAGACGGACATTTGGACTCAGCCAAGCAGTGGTCATGGTGACCTTGATAACAGCAGTGCTGAGATGTGGTGTGTGTGTGTGTGAATGTTAATTTGAGTAATCAAGACAGAATGGGGGAGTGAGATCACAAACAGTTCCATGGAGCATCTGCTGTGCAGGGGAGTAGCAGGGAAGTTCAGAGATGAAGGAGGAGCCTCCCAGGCAGCCTCTGTCACTCTCCACCGTGTGAGTCTGTATTAGTTTCCTGTGGCTGCTGTGACACACATTTCCTGGCTTCAAACAACATACATGGATTAACTTAAAGTTCTGAAGGTCACAAGCCCAAAATGGGTGTCTCTGGGCTAAAATCAAGGCATTGGCAGGCAGGGCCAGTTCCTTCTGGAAGATCCAGGGGAGGATGCGCTTTCTCACCTTTTCCAGCTTCTAGAGGCACCTGCATTCCTTGGCTCAGGACCCTCCCTCTGCCTGCAAGTCAAGCAGCCTGGCATCTTCCAATCTATCTATGCCCTCCTCCTTTCACTACTTGTAAGGACCCCTGTGATTCCACTGGGCCCACCCAAGTAATCCAGGATAATTTCCCCATCTCAGTATCCTTAACCTAATCCCATCTGTAAAGCCCCTTTAGCCATGTAAGGTAACAGATCAACAGGTTCCAGGGGATTAGGGCATGGACATTTTGGAGGGGTCATTATTCTTCCTACAAGAGGGATATAATTTATTTTATTGACTTGTCTTCCCCACACCACCAAACTGTGAGCTTCTCAAGGGCAGGTGCCATGTCTGAATCAAGGCCCTGTAATTCTCTCTCACTTGCCCTCTTCCTGCCCATCTTATCATAATTCACACATAGATATTCATTTGTTTGGCAGTCATTTATTGCCATCTCCTTCAGTTAAAGAGTGAGATGCAGGGGGTCAGAGCCTATGCCTACCATGTCCACCACAGTCCATCCAGCACTCAGCCCAGGAACTCACACACAGGAGGCCTCAGCAGGACTCCAGGCTTTGGGGTCAGAAGGAACTGACTGGATTGGGTCCCAGTATAAGAGGGAGTTTGCGCAGGGTACTTAACCACTTCTACCTCAGTTTTCAAATTTATAAAATGGAGACAATAATAATATCTTACTATGGAATTGTTGTTGGAAGTTAATGAGATTAGTAAACACCAAATAAGGTGATAATTGAGTATTAAACATTAGAGGAACGTATTAAAGAGATTTCAGCAAAGTGCACATGGGATGAATGGAGGAAGGAACTCCTGGGCTTCCTTCCTGGACGCTCTCTGGTGCATGCTGGCCCCACTGCTCTGCACTGACTCCCTTCTCTTCCTCCATTCAGGGACCTCTGATTGAATCCCCGGCAGATGACAGCCCCCCACACCATGCTCCGCCAGCCCTGGCCACCCCCTTCCCAGAGGAAGGAGAGATCCAGTATGCATCCCTCAGCTTCCACAAAGCGAGGCCTCAGTACCCACAGGAACAGGAGGCCATCGGCTATGAGTACTCCGAGATCAACATCCTCAAGTGAGAAACTGCAGAGACTCAGGCCTGTTTGAGGGCTCACGACCCCTCCAGCAAAGAAGCCCGAGGCTGATTCCTTTAGAATTAACAGCCCTCCATGCTGTGCAACAGGACATCAGAACTTTATTGCTCCTGTCTAACTGAAAATGCATGCCTGATGACCAAACTCTCCCTTTCTCCATCCAATCAGTCCACACTCCCCGCCCCGGCCTCTGGTACCCACCATTCTCTTCTCTACTTCTCTGAGGTCGACTATTTTAGGTTCCAAATATAGTGAGATCGTAGAGTGTTTGTCTCTGTACCTGGCTTATTTCAACTCAGTGTTCTCTAGGTTCATCCGTGTTGTTCCAAATAACAGAATAATGTGTTGAATATTTCAAAATGGCTAAAAGAGAGGAGTTTAAATGTTGTCACCAAAAAAAAAAAAAAAAAAAATTAAATATTTGAGCTGACGGATGTACTAATCATGCTGACGATGGTTCCACGGTGCATCCAGGTGAGGGAGCCTCACTGGGGCTGAGTTCAGGTCGCTCAGATACTCAGGGCAGGGCTGAAATTTAATCCCTGCCTGATTCTAAGGTCTCTTCTCTCATCCGGCACTGAGTGGAACCACCACTGATTGGCACCCCTTGGCCATAAGTTTACAGCATCGCTGTTGATTCCACGGGTGAAGAAATCTGAGAAGCTGGAAGCGCCGGAGCTGAGGGAGGAGGCGCTTGGAATTAGAGCCCAGCTTTGCGCATGGCCCGCCCCGACCTGCAACCCATTGACCAGCTCTGATTGGCAGATGAAGCGCCCAATGGCCACGCTACCCACGACATCATCTTCAGGTCCCGAGTGGGGTCTGCAGACCTCCTACTGGAGCCTCCATCTCCAGGCTTCCGTGTGACTGGGCTGGGTCCCTCTCTTGCCAGTACCCTCCAAAGAGACCCTGGACCCTTTTCAGCCTCGCTGGCCCTATGGGGACCCCCAGCCCTTCTCCATCACCCTCTCCTCACCTGCTTGCCCTTCTGGTCTTGTCCTCAGGTCTGGGGTGGACACTCATGGAGCCCGATTTGTCCTATGGGGAGAAATCAGGGAAGAAGCCACATCTCAGGTCCCTAAGAAACATGGGAGAGTCCTGGGTAGAGAGAGGTGAAGGGGCCCGACTTCCCACCAAGTCCGAGCCTAAGTCCTCCTCACATGGGACCCTATGGAGGAGATGGTCTGAGGGCTTCACCTCTGCACCGACAGTCCTCAACATCGCCATGCTTTTAAAGATTTCCGAGGGCACTGGAGGAAGATGCCGTTGTGTGGGGGGAAAGAGGCCGGGTGAAGCTGAGGAAGGAGTTGGCACTGCTGGCCTAATTATGAGGGATCACAACGATGGAGGTAATAACAGTAATTTACTTCATACCAATTATATGCCAGGCACTATAGCTTATGACAGGGTTATCTTTAACCCTCCCAACAGCCAAGCAAGACAGATACTTTAACCCATTTGCAGATGAAGAAATGAGGGTCCAGAGAGGTGATGTTACTTGCCCCGGGTCACACAGCCAGAACATAACAGAGGCCAATATTCCCAAACTGGCTTCTCTGATTCCAGACCCCTGCTCTCATATCGGAGGGGAGGCCCCAGACCATGGACACCATGGCGCCTTTGAAAGGAATGGGACAGTGGCGTGGAGGTGGTTCTGCCAGGCCAGGGGGGTTCTTCCAGGTGGTGGAAGATGAGGTGATTCAGATACACTCTTTGAAATACCCTTGAACTTTCTTGAGTTTATCACAATCAGTTTAGAATTGCACATTGAATAATATGATGGCATTAATAATAATATCTGAGATTTTATGAAGTGCTTACTGTGTACCAACCCTTCTTCCAAGGTGTTTACTACTAAGAGCTTACTTTATCCCCATAGGAGATATCCCTGTGAGGTTTGGACCAGTGTTAGTCCCATTTTACACATGGCAAGTAAAGCACAGTCAGGCCGATTGCCTGCTATCTCACTGTATGGCCGACGTTGTAGGCTCCTTGGTGAAGGGACCATATAATAATCATAAATAGGCTCAGTATCTAAATATTAAGATAATTTAAGATGTATCTTCTAAAATCTTTAGCTAACATAGTGAAAACGCATACACGTATGCTGTGTGTCTCCTCAGCTCCCTCTTGCCCCACCATTTATTCTAGGAAATACCACTCCTGTGCCTTTTGGGTGGTATCCAGATCCAATCATGATTAAAATATGAGTAACTCCAGGGTGATCTTTGGGGGAGGGAGAAGGGGAGCTGAAAGGAGGGGGCTGGATCGTGGTAGCTGTGATATTACTGGGGGCAGGGAAAGCAGTTTGTTCATCTTTTGTTCATCAGAGGCCCAAGAATAAAGCCAGGAGCTTGGTGAAATGTGGGGGGACCGAGAAACTGAATGAGAGACAAATGAATGAGTCACTGAGGTTGACTTAATGTCAACCTCATCATCCAAAATTTCACTTTGGATGATGAGGTTGACATTAAGTCAACCTCAGTGACTCATTCATTTGTCCCTCGTTCAGTCTCCATCAATGGCTTTGAACACAAGGATAGAAACCCCTGGAAACTTTTCGTCTGAAGAAATTCGAGTGGAAGCAGGATCATTATGGACAGAGGCACTAAGGCCCATTATACTTTTAGGGATCACAAAAATGTTTCAATTTCTTCTAAAATCAGAAGAAAAAAACTGAATACAACCCACCCTATATTTTATACATATTTATATCAAGAGAGTCGTAAAATATAATTTTTAATATTTTTCTAGAGGAGGGCCCACAAAAGCAAAAATGCACCCCTGGATGGAATCCATTCCGTAAAACAAAAATGGCCCTGCTCTTAGGGGAATGAGGAGGGATTCTGGAGCCCTGTCCACATGAGTTCCCTGCCCCACTCCAAACTCTGGCACCTTCTGCAGCCCTTCTGAAGAAAGTGGTTCCAGGTCCAGGAGGGGCCTGCCCCCAGGGCGGAGCCCACCCTAAGGCAGGGGCCCACCCCTTCTCAGCTGAATTCTCTGAGACCTTTTGTCTTGAGACCTGTCTTGAAGACTAGCCAACAACCGGGCATTTCCAAGACCTCGCTGACCTCCCAGGCGAGGTCTTGTATTTAGATATTGAGCCTATTTATGATTATTACATGGTCCCTTAGCAAAGGAGCCTACAACATTGACCATACAGTGAGAAAGCAGGGAGTCAGCCTGTCTGTGCTTTACTTGCCATGTGTAAAATGGAACTAATACTGGTCCCAACCTCACAGGGATATCTCCTATGGGGATAAAGTAAGCTCTTACTAGTAAATACCTTGGAACAAGGGTTGGTACACAGTAAGCACATCATAAAATCTCAGAGATTATTATTAATACCATCATATCATCCTGTTTCTGCCCTTGACCTGAGCCCCTCCCCACTATGTCATGGCCACTCTCTCCATCTGCTTTTGCAATCCCCTTTTCTCTGCTCTTTCCTGAATATGAGAATTCTGTTTCCACCTCGAGCTCTCTTCTCTTCCCATGCAGCATAGTTCCTGGGGTTGGGGTGAGAGACAGAGGAGGGACTAGTGGTTGTCTCTTTCTACTTTTTCTGGTTTTGTTTGGTTTTGTTTTTACTCTTTAAGAACATTCTACATAATTGGTTTACAGCAGTGCTGTCCGGTAGAACTTTTGGCAATGACGAAATGGTCTATATTGGCACCGTCCAATCTCATAGCCACGAGCTGGTGTGACTGAGGAGCTGGATTTTTTACTTATTTAATTTTAATTCATTTTAAACTTAGTCACGTATGACTAGTGGCTACCATATTGGTTAATTCATGTTACAGGCCTTTCCTTCACAGATTATTTACTTATTTATTTTTGAGACGGAGTCTCGCACTGTCGCCCAGGCTGGAGTGCCACGGTGTGATCTCGACTCACTGCAACCTGCATCTCCCAGGTTCAAGTGATTCTCCTGCCTCAGCCTCCCAAGTAACTGGGATTACAGGTGACTACCACCACACTTGGCTAATTTTTTGTATTTTTAGTAGAGACGGGATTTCACTATGTTGGCCAGGCTGGTCTCGAACTCCTGACCTCATGATCCGCCCGCCTTGGCCTCCCAACATGCTGGGATTACAGGCGTGAGCCACTGTGCCTGGCCTATTTATTTATTTTTTATACAGGGTGTCTGTTGCCCAGGCTGGAGTGCAGTGGCATGATCTTGGCTCACTGAGCCTCTGCCTCTTGGGCTCAAGAGATCCTCCCACCTCAGCCTCCTGAGTAGCTGGAACTCCAGAAGCACTCCACCACTCCAGGCTAACTTTTGTATTTTTTGTAGAGATGAGGTTTCACCATGTTGCCCAGGCTGGTCTTGAACTCCTGGGCTCAAGTAATCTGCTTGACTCAGCCTCCCAAAATGTTGGGATTACAGGCATGAGCTACCATGCCTGGCCATTTCTTCACAGTTTAAATTCAATTTAATATTAAATGAAACAGGTACTAAATCTTACTTAATGTTTAATCTTTCAATTAGATGAACTTTCAATATAATTTTGATCTCACAGTTTATATTTCAATTACATTTTCATTTAGTTTAAAATTTTAGATGAAAATTAGCTCAATAAGGCCAGGCGTGGTGACTCACGCCTGTAATCCCAGCACTTTGGGATGCTGAGGCGGGCGGATCACGAGGTCAGGAGATCAAGACCATCCTGGCTAACACGGTGAAACCCCGTCTCTACTAAAAAAAATACAAAAAAATTAGCCAGGTGTGTTGGCGGGCGCCTGTAGTCCTGGCTACTTGGGAGGCTGAGGCAGGAGAACCGCATGAACCTGGGAGGCGGAGCTTGCAGTGAGCTGAGATCGCGCCACTGCACTCCAGCCTGGGCGACAGAGCGAGACTCCATATAAAAAAAAAAAGAAAGAAAGAAAGAAAGAAAAAGAAAAAAGAAAATTAGCTCAATAAACAAAAGTTTTGTTCTGCAGGACACCTAGGCATATGTGAGAGTCCTTGAGGACTGAGCTGTCACTAGGCATGTTGATCTCAGGTGAAGGAGACTGGCCCCAAGAGATGAGGGCTCTCCTTCCTACCAGGGGGCTCAAGTAGTTCCATCTGCTGCTCCTACTGCAGTCTTAGTAGGAAGGAGATGCGGTCCCTGACCCTGGAAAATCCCCTAAGAAACAGCTTCCTCCGGGCACAATGATGCAACCTGCTGACCCAGCTGCACCCTTGGTCTAGGATTGTTTTTAAGGCTCAGAGGCCTGCCTGTCACCCCAGAGCTCACAGAAAAATATAGGCATTGTGCTTCATCATAATCATCACCATCAGCACTGCATTTGCTACCGTCATCATTAGCACCACCATCACCAACATCATCACCATAATACTATTGTCACCATTATGGCCATCATCATCACCATTGTCATCATCATCATCACTACCAACGTCACCATCACTAGCAACACTAGCATCATCTTTGTCATCATCATCATCACCACTATCACCACCACCACTATTACTATCATCACTATCATCACCATCACAATAATGCCATTTCCACTGTTAATCTATACCATCATTGCCATTCCTACTATAATCACCACCATCATCATTGGTACCATTATCTCCATCATTAACGTCACCATCCTCCCAAGCATCACTGCACTTTCTAACATCTACTCCACTGACTCTCAACCAGGGCAAAGTTGCCTCCCATGTGATCTTCATAGTGTCTAGAGACATTTTTGGTTTTCTGAACTGGGGTGGTGGTGGTTGTTACTACCAGCATCTAATGGAAAAAGGCCAGTTATGCGGCTAAATGTCCCACAATGCACAGGACAGCCTTACTACCTCCTCTTCCCCATCAGAGAATTATGGTCCCAATGCTGATAGTGCTGAGGTTGAGAAACTCTGGTCTACTCTATGCTGAGAATGCTGCAAGTCCCCTTTTCCTCCAAGACGTGTATCTAATCCCCACATCACCCTTCAGGCAGGAGTTGCTCCGTTCATTCTTCAGCTGCGCTGAGGATGAGCTATGAGGAGAAGTGACCTACCCAAGGTAACCTAGCCTACAGGTAGCAGAGCTGGGGTTTGAACCCAGACCTTAACCATCCCACCGCCCAATCTCTTCTCCCTGCATAGTTCACCGCTGATACCTGTTTCCCCAACTTCACTTGGTA